>NC_054382.1:28442451-29042451 GCF_017654675.1 Xenopus laevis | reverse complement strand
GAGAGGAAACACTTGAGTGGAGCAAACATTGTTTTTACATCATGCAGCACACCACTGCATACCATGACACTAAGGGGGCTATTTATTAATGTCTGAATGGTAAAAACCCCAAAAAATTTATTTATTTATTTTTTACTATAAAATGCAAAGTGGGGAGATTTATTATACCCGAGGATGGAAAATCTGAACATCCGGCATCTCAGACCTACCGAGGTTGGATATATAAGTCAATGGGAGAGGTCCCTAAACTATTTGGAAGTTTCTGTGGTCTGCGCTGGGATTAGCCCAAAAATCCGACTATTTTGAAAAAAATCTAGCAATTCGGGAAAAAGCTCAGAAAAATCGTATGATTTGGATTTTCGCTCGATTATTTCGTTTTTGTCCCCAATCCAATTAAATTGTGCTTTTCTTAATAATAAATAAGGTCCAAACGTGGATTCTAGTTTGGTTGGACTTTTTTTTATTAAAATAATTCTGATTTTGATGAATATGCCCCAAAATGTTACTCAACAAATTTGTAATGATCTATTTACAGATAGTGCCACAAAGGGACATTTGAGCCAAAAGGTTAAATAAGTAATAGCAGTTTCTACTTCTTTTGGATTGATGGAAGATCATTTATTTGTAGAATAGGCTGTAGTGATCATGAATGAATTAGTGGGAAAAGACTGTTTAAATATATAAAAACTGAAATTATCTTTTTTAGGCTTATAAGGCTTATAAGGTTTGAAGGAGCTCTCCACATTAGAAGAACAGTCATGAATATAGTTTCTAGTATTTGAGCTGTCACAAAACTCTGGATTACCAGTAAGCTTGGAGTAATAGATGGAGCCTGATGCTGGTGAATAATGCTAAACAATATAATATCTTGGGGATAATAAGCACCTATATTAACCTATAATGCCAAAATATTAAACCACTGCTGGTGGCCCAAGAATTTAGAAGGCTCTGTGTTATATTTAAATTCCATGAAAAAATTGTAAACTCAATTGGGCAGGTATGTACGTTATCCTATGGTTAGTGATGGGCGAATTTATTCGCCAGGCGCGAATTCGAGGCAAATTTGCGCGTTTCGCCGCCAGCGAATAAATTTGCGAAAAGCCCGGAAAATTCGCGGCAAAAATTCGCCGGCGTCAAAAAACGAGACGCCGGCGCCGTTTTGCGAGTTTTTCGCCGTTTCGCGAAATTCGCTGATTTTTCGGCGAAGCGAAACGGCACAAATTCGTCCATCACTACCTATGGTTCCTCTTGTTTATGGTGAAGAAAAAAATTGTCCTGTTTTGCTTAGCTGAAATATTTGCACAATGGCAAAATTTTGCAAAAATTTGATGGAGTTAATTACCCTTTTTTTGCTGTTTTTTTTCTCAAGCCAAATTCATTGGACAGTGAACATTTTTACTCATTTAGGTCAATAAGCATTTATTCTCACACCAAATGCATTGGAGTCAATAGGCTTTTTTCTTGCATTTCTTGCATACCGGAGGGTATACAACAGTAAGGTGGGTCATATGGGGTCAGTATGCACTTATTTTAATCTGGTATAATGTGAAATTGAATAAAACTTTATATTTTTAATGAATGATGGGTTTTGGGACATATATTTTGTCTAATCGTATTATGGTGCCTTGGGAATTGGGGCGTGTTTCTATCACTCTGCTGCTTTTTTTGGACTGACAGCTTAGACTCCCCCTTTTCTATAATAATACAAAAAGTATTGGAGTCAACAAACTTTGTTCCTGCATGCATTGGTCATTTCTTTCTTGTCCAAATGGCAATAGAGTAAAAAATTTGGTGCAGGGAAAAAATTGATTTTTATTTTCCCCTGGCAAAACAAAATGCACGGAGAAATTCTAGCACATATTCATGAACATCTTTATAAGGCAGAAAAAAATGTGTTTATCCCTACTGGTCTCTCTCATTTGTCTCTCGTCTAGCCCTGCATGTGCTCCTGCCCTAACCATCTATCTATCTGTCTTTTTGTCTATTTTTTTTTCTATCAGCTATCTATAATCTATCTATCTATCTATCTATCTATCTATCTATCTATCTATCTATCATCTAACTATCATCTATATTTTTATCTATCATTTATCTATCATTTATATATCTATCTATCTTTTTATCTATCGTCTATCTTAATCATCTATCTATCTATCTATCTATCTATCTATTTATCTGTCTTTTTTTATCGATCATCTATCTTTTATCTGTCATATAGCCTCATCATCTATCTATCTTATCTATCTATCTATTATCTATCTATCTATCTATCTATCTATCTATCATCTATCTATCTATCTATCTATCTATCATCTAACTATCTATCATCTATATTTTACATCTATATTTTTATCTATCATCTATCTATCTATCTATCTTTTTATCTATCAATCTATCTATATTTTTATCTATCTATCTTTCTATATATCTGTCTTTTTATCTATATGTCATCTAACTCTCTATCATCTATCTATCTTTTTATATATCATCTATCTTAATCATCTATCTATCATCTATTTATCTGTCTTTTTATCTATCGTCTATCTTTTTATCTATCATATAGCCTCATTATCTATCTATCTATCATTCATCTATCTATCATATATCTATCTTTTATCTATCATCTCCATGTTACCAAAGGCCCAAATCTAATCAGATTTGCAGAGACAGTACTAATTCCCTATGTATATTTGAAAATGCATCTTTTTCTGTTTGTGACAGCAAGCCCAGATTTCTCACAGCTTCCACCTCATTTCTACTATTCAGTCCAGCACCATCCTGATTTGTATGTAAATTGTTAGTAGGGCAAAATTTCTTGAGTTGCATGCTGAAAACCCTCCATTTATCCTAGCCTCTGCTTCAGATACTTAAATCTGCATAAAATTTAGACAAATTGATTCATTTCATTATGGAACTGTCCAGCTGGGAAAATGCATGTATTGTAGTTGACAGATGTGTCTATGTGAATGTTTGTGAATGCAACGTCACATATTCCTATTATATAAAACTTGCTGTACATTGTTCACACACAGAAATTAGCACATTAGAGATTAGCACATTCACTGCCATCTGCATTAAATATAACTTTTTGATAGTCTATAGAGTTGGATATGTTTAATAAATAAATCATACAAATATTTCTGTGATTGTACATTTTTGGCTATAGAATTTTTTCAAATTTGTTTTTAGGAATGCTTTAAAAAATGTATTCTTTTTCTTTTAAAAATATTAGCTTTTTTTTTAATTTTTAAACACTGCGTTTGGTGTAATGTTCATGCTAGAAAATATCATTGCCTGTCTGAAGAAAGAGATGCAGATAGAACTGCTTTAATTGCATTGCAGCTGAGGTGATAAAGGGGAAGTGGCTTTGCCATCTCCCTGGTGATTTCTGTCCCCGCATCAAGACTGAGAGCAAAGAGGTCAGATGTTCTGTGTTTACCATTCACATTCTGCTGACATCAGCACTCATTCATGAGAGTGAGCTTTGTTTCCTGGTGGGACTAATAGGAGGAGACACGTGAAGTAGCTCAGTTTATGAAAGAGGGCAAAAGAGACAGGCACTGTGAAAACATTCCCACAGTATAACTACTCATTAACTGTAGCAGAAAGCAAAACTATCATTCACAAAATGCCACAATGCATCTTCTTTCAAAAACAATCTATAAAGAAAGGTCACAAAAGATGACTTCTGTATTTGCTAGGACTCCTGCTTAATTCAGTTATTTGAATTATGTACTTTCTAGCTGTGTGTCTGTCTGTGTTATTACATATTTCTTATATTGGTAGATAAACATTGAATTGAAATATAAGTAGAGCAATGGTTTGAATACACTCAAACACATATATAAAAATTTGTTTTGCACTGTTTATGTCAAAATACCAATACCATTTTATTTACATAATAATGTTTAAAGCACCACATATGTTTGGTCTTTATAAATAATAATAAAAGTTTTATTGCCATAGTCTACAAATTCATAAAATTTTAGGACCATTTATTACAGAAGTTACATACTAATGCTTAACTTGCTTCAATGGTGTTTTTTTTTATAATTTAACATCTTTTTGGACCTGTCCTTAGTTCTCAAGAAAGGCAATATATGTAAAGTTATAGGGGCCCCGATTTTTTGTTTCCCATACCAAAAAGGGGTGTGCCCTCAGAACCAAAATTTTACCATAAAAAAGAGATAGAATATCGTCTTTGGTTTAACAAAAGTAAGGGGCATGGTGGACTAGATAGATAAGAGGTTTTGTTTTTTGCTTATTAAGATCACTCTTCAAGCCTGAAGCTGGTCACATCTGGTAAGATCCATTTGCTTTACAAGGTTGCCAAACAAGCAGATCTCTGCTCAGTTTTGCCACCCACAAGCTGGCTCAAATTAATCCTATCCAACTGTTGTCATCATACAGCTTCCATACAGTAGGCCCCTGGAGACCTGTTGGACGAAGGCCACATCAAAACAATTTGGTCCTTGCCCAATGAGATTTCACGCCTGCCGAATAGAAATCTGATCATCCACAGGCTGAAAAGCTGCCAACCCACTCACAAGGGGCCTAAGTCATAGACAGGGTCAGTTTCACAGACAGGGCCCTTTAGTTGAACTACAGATTCTCTACCCCTATTACCCAGGGATTGGGGGCTGGTCAACTCAAGACCCCCTCAGCTATCAACCCCTTCCCTCTTGTGATCACTTTTTAATGTCACATTAGTTGGCATGTTCCAATTACTGTGCCAAGAGTAGGGTTAACATAAAATAATACCCTGCTCCAAACCCTACATGGGAAGGAATAAGAGGTCATGAAGGACCCCACGATTTTGAAGTACCTCCTAAACACCCAACAGAAGGTAGGGGAAGAGCACAACATGTCCATTTAAAATCACTAATGTACCTATTTTTTGCAAATGTATAGTATGTGCATTGGATTTGATCTTGTGTGTCATTTCCAGTCAAAAAATGGTCAAGTGAACTTAGTGTAGTCTAGGCAAGACATTTATTCACGCTGTGCTGTAGGCAAGTAAACTATACCCTGATATGTAGTAAATGCACAATGAGAACAATTTTTTTCTCTTTGCAGATACTTTTTTCCTTTCTGCACAGAGATACGGTTTGCAAACATGTTGCAGCACATTCTACCAATGAAAAAAAGATTGCATATTTTGCAGCTTACACTAGTGCACAGTGAATATAATAAAATGTCTTACTGAAAATGCAGTTATTTTGCAGCAAAAAATCACGTCATTAAAATTTGCAATGAAATTTATGTAAGGGATATGCTTACAGTGCAAAATGTCAATGTCTTATTTTTGCAAATTTATATTCTAATTGTGTATTACATTTCCCCATCTACAGATAGTGACTCGTTGTGCTTGAGAAATGAGTATGTAGCACTGTGTACAGTTGGCAGCACTATATTTCATTACAAAATAATAATAACCATGCAAATGTATGCAGAGAGATGTAAAAGTGTGATGCTTTTATTACCCATGAGTATGCTGTTGCAGGGAGAAATTCTGGCACATGTGCGCTTAGTGGGTCCTTTCAGCACAATATAAAGGATAAGTAAATGCTAATTATAGGCATGTATTCAAACCTTTCACTCCATTGTTCCTAGGCTAGCTGGCAATAAGATATCCTTGCTTTTTTTTTACTTTCCATAGAACTTATGTATAAGTCTCCCATATATGCACTTTTTCCTGAGATCCTCCTCTTTTTTTAAGACTCTGACCTTTTGTCAGTTTGAATACATTTATTCCCTGAATAATGTAAATGTTGGTATGGCTTAAAAAATACCCTCTTTCTCACCGCAACATCTGGGGATCCTACTTGTATAGACAATCATTGTATAATGGTGTAAGAACACGTTATTTTGCATACTAAACACACTTCATAAAATATGATTTTGAATAATTGATAAAGCCAAGAATCCAGATACAAATATTAATATAAAGGGAACAATAAATCAATATATTAATGGTAATTGTGTATTGTTTCAGATCTGAGTGATCAGCTACTGGAAGTGGTTGGACTGGAGGGAGCAATGGAAATGGGACAAATTTATACTGGTTTAAAGAGCGCTGGAAGACGTTTTGCACAATGCTCTTCTGTAGTTATAAGGTAATTATGTACATATCTTACACATAAATATTATTATTTTTTTGCAATTCAATAAAAATCAAAAGTTTTCACTACTTTTTATTTTGTTGGTAAAAGACTAGAGCAAAGCTACACTTTTTTTTTCTTTAACAAATTTTTTTTTAAAAACTCGAATATTAAATTCGAATATACTCGAAATTCGACTGAGGGGTTGTTATTAAAAAAATTCAGCAAATAAAATATAAACTAATCTACTAACAATATCTACAACTCAGACGAACTTTACCAATTTGAAAACTCGAATCGGATTCAAATCAAATTAGACTCTGAAGGCTACTAACATGTCCAAATTTGTCCCTGGACCTCTCCCATTTACTTATACATGAACACGGCAGGTTTTAGGTGGGGACTAGTCGAATTTGAGCTCTTAACGGGCCAGAGTGTGATAAATCTCGAAATTTGAATTAAAACTCAAAACTGAAAATTAACAATTTGAATTTGAGAGTTTTGACCATCAAAAAATTTGAAAATCAAATTTTAAATTTTAATTTTCAATACAACCCTTAATAAATCTGCCCCTTAAGTTCATATACATATATGCCACACACTGCATAGAGTATATTCTGCACCTCAGATTCTAATTAACTTTGACATGTTTCTAAACAGAACTAGCAAGTCACTGCCAATGCAGATCGATGGGGAACCGTGGATGCAGACACCATGTACGGTAAGTAAAATAGTTTTCTGTTTATTGTAATTAAAGGGAACCTGTCACCAAGGCATAAAAATCTGTATTGGTATGGGACTCATTTACTAACAAAGAATTTTGTTGTTTTTTTCCACGAATCTTGAAACATTCATGGTTTCCCATATTTCTAAAAAGCTCTAAAAATGTGAAATCTTTTAAGGGGGTTATTTACTTAAACTCAACTTTTCCCTGTTTTAATAAAAACAAATTCCACCTAACTCCCATCCTAAAATTTAGCTTATTTATAAAGAAATCAGGTTGAAAAAGTCGTATCAGGAAAAAAACTTGAAGAAATCGTGCGACTTTTTCTAATTGAGTTTGTTTCTAAAAACTTGAATCATTCCAGAACCCACTAAAATAAATAAGCCTCATACACTCCATATTAATAAAATAATTCAAGTTTTTTAAAATTATATCCTTTTTCTTTGTATTAATAAAAAGTATCTTGTACTTGATCCCAATTAACATTTAATTAATCATTATTAGTGGCAAAACAATCCTATTGGGTTTAAGTAATGTTTAAATTATTTTTAGTAGACTTTAGGCATGGAGATCCAAAATACCCCAGGTCCACAAACATTCTGGATAACAGGTCCCATACCTGTATAATAAAAGTCCTTTTCATATTAAACATGGAGCCCAAAATATATTTTTTTTATTAAAAGATGTATACCTGTAAAACTTCATAACTACAACAAATTAGATAATGGTATGGTGCTATAGTCTATTTTGGAAAACAAACTTTGACTTCTCTGTCTGTGGATAGGGTTGAGCTAGACCAGTCTGTGAATTCTCTGGTACAGTTGGTTCTTGAGTTGGACAGATAGGTCATCATCATAATCCTCTTGTTCTGTTCAAAATGGTTACCTGTTGGCCATTTTGCTGAGCAGTGACCATGGTATCTTTGATTTGGATAACCTGATAGGGTTCAGGAAGTGATAAGGTGAGGAAAACTTTATTATCATTTTCCCCATGATGACCATCATGATCTCTTTATTCTTTCCTTCACAGCAGAATACTTGCTTGTAATTAGTGAGCTTGGGGACATTTGTGAGCTTGATATGAAAAGGTCTGTTAAAGAATGCAGATGTTTGTGGTGTGACAGTAGTGAGGTATTGCTCTGTACTGCCAGAGGAATTTGCATAATACTTGTTGTAGGTTCTTATGTTCCAGGGTAGCAATCCTGAGAGTTTGTTGAGTTTTGCATAAACTGCTCAACCTCACCATTGAGCGGAGACCATTTATTATTTTCATGTGGGTAAAGACTAAGTATATTGCAAATGACTGGCTGTACTTCTGAAAGTATGCAGGTGTGTTTAGAAATTTCTCAAATACTGATAACTGTAGCAAAGATTTGCATTTCAGTAATTTTTAATAGATAGGCAAATGTATTCATTTTTAATCAGAATGAGTACTTTACAGAAATATATGGATTTATGAAGTCAGACTGGCCATGTGTGTTGAACATTTCATCCAAGAACTGAAGTACCTTACCTTAGAATCCTTGTATCACTGGACATGACCAAAATACATGGAACAGATTACCTACCTCATCTCTGCACTTAGGGCACATATCTGATACATTATCGTATATTTTTGCTAATCGGTAGGAAGTCAGGTACACTCTGTTTAAAAACTTTACCTGGATGTATCTATCTTTCATTGAGATGGAAATATTTGGAACCATTTTGAGAGCATCAGACCACTTCTCATCATCCAACTCAGTAATGTCTCTCTGCTATTTGGTCTTAGATTTTTCCAGGGGTGAAGGGCCTGCAGTCGACAAAATAGTATAGAAGCAAGAGAGTGGTTTAGTCAGGTCTTGTCTATGGAGTTAGGTCTCCAGGGTGGTTTCAGCTACCCTTATCGGTCTAGCAGGAAATTGCATGTTAAAAGAATGACGCAACTGCAGATATCTGAAAAACATATTAGGGGGAGGGTGCATCTCTTGTCTCAGTAAGTCATAAGTTTTACATTCACCACCATTGACAATGTCTCTTAAGGTTTTTACTTCCAGCTGAGCCCATCTAGCTATGTCTTGTAGCTCATGAAAGTGGGGGAGATGATTGTTTCCCCATATTGGGGTCCTAGGAGACCAAACTTCAGATGGGCCCTGTACCACCTTCAGGGCTTTCTGGAAAGCATGTACTACAGTGACCATAGAGGGTGTGGTGGTACAGTAAGAAGAGCCAACTCGGTATGGAAGTTTGGATAGGGCTTCAAGTGAGCCAACTATGGTGGCTAGGGATGGGCGAATTTTTTCGCCTTGTTTCGCCGAAAAAATGACGCCCATAGACTCGTATGGCAGCGTGCGTAAAAAAAAAAAAGACGCGCGTAAAAACAGTTTCGCCACGCGACATAGACTTTAATGGGCGTCTGCGACATTTCGCCGGTGGCGAATTTTCGGTGAAGCGAATTTTCGGCGAAGCGAAACGGGTCAAATTCGCCCATCCCTGATGGTGGCTTCTAGTATAACGGCTGGATTATTCATATCAGGGACCACCCACCAATAGCTAGCTGTGCTGCAAGAAAATAAGCTTTGAGGTTAGGTAAGGCTAGTCCCCCATTAGACAAAGAAGCTTGCAATATTTTCATGTTTATGCGTGGATGGCTTCCTGCCCATAAGAACCCCCTAATTATTTTATCCACCCCTGTAAACCAAGACGCCCTCGGAGTGATAGGGGAATTGTATAATGCATACAAAACTTTGGGGAGAAAGATCATTTTAAATATATTAGTTCTACCTGGGAGGGAAAGGGGTAGGTCCTGCCAAATACCAACTCTGTTAGTTAGTGTCTGTTCTATCGGGTATAAATTTAATTGTTCATATCAATCCAGCTCTTTATGTATTATTACGCCAAGTATTTAAATGAGGTCACCACCTGGAGACGTGATATATGGTATGGGGTGCCCGGAAGGAGAGGGTCTATCTGGAAGATGACCGATTTAGAATGGTTGATTTTATGACCAGAGTATCAACCAAATCCAGACACTGCTATAAGGAGACTTTCCAGAGCCTGGTGTGGATTTGCCAAGTACAGCAGCATATCATCCGCATATAGCGATATTTTTTCAGTAACATTCCCCAGTCTCAGCCCCTGTATCCCCTCATTCATCATAAAACAAGTTTAGTGTATCCTGGATCAGATGTGTAGCCATGGAAATGTGCATGCACTATTGATATATATATATATATATATATTTTTTTTTGTGTATTTGTTCTGTCAAACATAAATTTGCCTGCACAATTTATATATTGGAGTTTCTACATGCCACATCAGAGGTTCCTCTGAGATTCATATTTTTGATGTCTTCTTCATAGAGTTCTTAAATATTGCTAATTTTATCAAAGGTTAGCACTTTAGTAATTTTGAATAGATAGGCAAATGTATCTATTTTGAATCTGCTAGAATGAGTTTTTTACAGAGGTACAGAACGTGGTTTTCTGAGCTACTATACTATTAGGTACTTTTAGCACACAATAGATGCTGGCAATGTGTAGGATTTCTTCAACCAAAGTTAGCCATGAATATTTGTATTCTCTATCTTCATTTTGAGGTCACTGCATGCCACCTAAGTTGGAAATCTTATCCCTGGCATTGATATTTATGGTATTTTATCTTTATTAAAATTCAAGCTTGGTAACAATTTTTACTAACTTTTTAGGGTTTTTACGACATGCAGAGAGTTTGAAGTTGTTGTACTTGAAAAATGTCAACTATGTAACTTTGTATGCACTGTCTATAGTTTGTGGTTTTTGTGTTCTACAAAGTTGAGTAATCTTGTGTATAGTTCATAGTTTAGAGTTATTTTGTAGTTGGCCAATTTACTAACAATTGAATTGAGATTTTTCAACAAAAAATGTGTGGTTTACCTTTATATATCTTAAAAGCTCTAAAAATTTGAGATTTATTTAGTGTAAAAACCACAAAAACCTCTAATGAAAAACTTCACCAAGTAAAAGTTGTCAAGGTCTTATAGAAGTCAATGGAAGTTGCATTGATCTTATTGGACCTCTTTTGATCAATTGGACTTTTAGGTTTTCTGAATTATTTTCAATGGGAATTGTCTGAAAAATTCAAATTTTTTGAGTTTTTTTCAAGATATTTGTATTTTTTAGTGCATCGTTCAACACTTTTTTTTTCATCCGCTTTTTTGAAATTAGGATCTTTGAATAAATTGCATGACATTTGTAGTTTAAGAAATGAGAGGTTATTTGTGGTTTCAAAAACCCATCCTGAATTGAAATATTCAAAATGTTGCAATATCGTTTGGCAGTTGGTATGAACATTTGTGAAAAAGTCAAAGGGTTAAACATAGTTTTGCCTAAGCTGGTCTGTTTTATAATATTGTTGTCTGTGTCTTTAAGCATGCAATTTAAATTCATTTCTGATAGCTATGAATGTCTTTACTGCATTTAAATGCAAAGTATTCATACTGCTCACATAATTTATTTCCTTTTTCCTTCTTTATGTACATTGGGTTTTTAGCCAAAAAACACATTAAGTCAACCCCCATCAAGGTAACCTATTCACTAGCCAAGTCTACTCTTTTTTGGCAGCAGCACATAACATAAGCAGCTTATAAATGCCTTCCCTCTTCAGTAAACATGAAGAAAAATTTAAAGGATATATAACAAAAAAGCAGACTCTAAGTATACATATTTTTTAAACTTAATTTGCAGTTACTGCACACAGGTAAATGTACTATTACAAAGATGCTGTTGCCCAGTAAGTACCATTACCTGCATTCTCCTGCACACTTCATACTAGAGCAACTAAAACATTCAAACATGAGAAGACTGCATAATAATGTGAGAGGAAACTATGTCCAGATACATAGTGCCTCAGAACTGTAAAAAGGTTTGTCCCAACTAAGAAACTATTTAGGCAAGTATGGATGGTACCTTTATGACCTCTTAAAGATATTTTGATATAGGCACCATCAATGATACGTATGCTTTGCGTTGGCAGTTATTGGATGACGCCTAGAACAAAGAGTCAGGTGAAACAGACTATACAGAATTGTCATTGAAAGGTACTCTTGCATCAGTTGGACCACTAGCCCTATTTTAGTAGAGCACCCCCTGAAAGTACCCTTTTTGCCCCAAATGTATGTGAATGAGAAACACATGACATCATTGGTATTGGTGTTCTTCAGCCCAAAAATGGTGACTAGAGATGAAAAGCAGCCAGCTCTCCCTTTTTTGTCTAAGCCCAAAGTTCTGAGCCACCATTTAAAGGGATTCTGTCATCGGAAAACGTGTTTTTTTTTCAAAATGCTTCAGTTAATAGTGCTCCAGCAGAATTCTGCACTGAAATCCATTTCTCAAAAGAGCAAACAGATTTTTTTATATTCAATTTTGAAATCTGACATGGGGCTAGACATTTTGTCAATTTCCCAGCTGCCCCCATTCTTGTGACTTGTGCCTGCACTTTAGGAGAGAAATGCTTTCTGGCAGGCTGCTGTTTTTCCTTCTCAATGTAACTGAACGTGTCTCAGTGGGACATGGGTTTTTACTATTGAGTGTTGTTCTTAGATCTACCAGGCAGCTGTTATCTTGTGTTAAGGTGGCCATACACGGCCGATAAAAGTTTGCCGACAGACTGTGTCGGCAGCTTATTGGCCCGTGTATGGGGGCCCCCGACGGGCTTCCCCGATCGAGATCTGGCCAAAAGTCGGCCAGATCTCGATCGGATGGGACAGAAAATCCCGTCGGATCGCGGCCGCATCTGTTCGTTGATGCGGTCCCGCGATCCGACCGCCCGTTTGCCGAATGCTAGGATCCGATCGTTTGGCCCTAGTGCCCACGATCGGATCTGCCCGATATTGCCCACCTCAAGGTGGGCATATCAGAGGGAGATCCGCTCGTTTGGCGACATCGCCAAACGAGAGGATCTATCCATGTATGGCCACCTTTAGGGAGCTGCTATCTGGTTACCTTCCCATTGTTCTTTTGTTTGGCTGCTGGGGGGGGTGATATCACTCCAACTTGCAGTACAGCAGTAAAGAGTGATTGAAGTTAATCAGAGCACAAGTCACATGACTTGGGGCAGCAGGGAAATTGACAATATGTCTAGCCCAATGTCAGATTTCAAAATTGAATATAAAAAAATCTGTTTGCTCTTTTGAGAAATGGATTTCAGCACAGAATTCTGCTGGAGCAGCAATATTAACTGATTCATTTTGAAAAAAAAAGTTTTTTCCCATGACAGTATCCCTTTAATCACCCTTTTTTAGTATTTCTAACTTTCAGACTAGTTCCCATAAAATATTGCTGCTTTTATTTCTCAAGAAATATTGAAGGAGACAGAACTGCAATTGTTCTGTAAATGTTTCATGTTTTGTTTTAATAAGTATCACTGAGCCCTTACATTAATAAAGCTGTCATGCTCAGGTCTGTTCCAAATCAGTGTCAAAGTAGAATGGAAATAATATATTCCACAGATACTGAAGAATGACAGGTTGAATTATTTTAAGCTTAATTAATATGTGCAATTTTTTTCTTAATTATCTCAAATGAATTAGAAATTACTCACAAGTAATCTTTGCTCTTATCAGTCAGAAATTTAAAGGCTTGTGCTTTATACAGCGGTAGCACAATTTACTAAACTGAGCGCATGCATGCAGTAAATTGCGTTGTCAATTTTAAAAAATATTGACGCTTATAAAATTGGATTAAATTATTCATAGGTAAACAAATATAATTAATGTATGGAACATGAATGATTGCCAATAAATCACTTAAATTGGTGAACTGTAAAGAATTTCAAGCATTTCTTAAAATTGTGTATGCGATTCTCTTTGGTCTCCTTGTTTATTTGTTATATTTTGTCCTCAAATTTCTTTGAAAACTTTTTTGATTATAAGTCACATGATACATATGTTCACAAAAACAGTAATGTTGTCTCACTGAACCTTTGGCCTTGTGTTTTTATATGGTCATGAAACTCCTCGGTAACTTATAATGCAGCAGTAAACAGTGACTGAAGTTTATCAGTTTTTTAGAGCACAAGTCACATGACTGGGGGCAGCTTGGAATTTAACAATATGTCTAGCCCCATGTCAGATTTCAAAATGATATAATTAAAAATCTGTTTGCTTTTTTGAAAAACAGATTTCAGTGCAGAAGTCTGCTGGAGCAGTGCTATTAACTGATGCATTTTGAAGTCAGTTTTCCCATGACAGTATGCCTTTAAACGGTTATGATATTTTATAGTAGGAAACATGAATACCTAGCATGAATCTGTTTATATACAAAATAACAGACAAAATCTCATTACAAGTCAATGCTTTTGAGACCCGTTTTATTTGAGCCCTTTTCATGTTAAAATTCTATTACAATAAAACAAAAAGAGACACACACTAACACTCCAAGGTTGTGGTGAAAACTCTGTAGGTTTGCTCATAGACCAGAGAGGTGCAATAAATCTATTCCACCAAAAGTATTTCCTTGTATAATAACACAATTCAACATTAACATTTGATTACATAGTGGCTTGTATAGAAAAATAATTATATATTTAAACAATAATGTGGAAAATGGTTTGGAAGATACTCTTGAAAACAAGTCTCTGGACAATAGGAAATTTTTCAGCAGTCCATCAAAAATTGGTTGAAATTTTTCGAAAACACAGAAAGCTATCCCACTGCATGTACTTTTAGACTGATTCATTTATCATCTTATTAGTTAGCAAAAATAAACATCGTCTGAAACGTTAGTTTGAAAATATGCACAGTAACAAATACTAAAATTCTGCTTTACCACATTTATACAGCGATGCAAGGTGTTGGGACCCAGGAGAGCTGCCAAAATAACCTTTCACACTTTAATTTCTTCTCATTAAATTTTGTTTAGAAAAAGAGAATGCTATTTTTGACAACATCCCAAAATGTATGCATCAAATTTAAAGAAACCCTTAATATGCTAGGAAAACATCATCACACCATCATATATTTTCTTAAAGAAGCTATAAAATGCATTAGGGTTTCTATGCTTTTGAGATGTCTGCATATGCTTTCTCAAAGAAGTTATTCATCATTTCACTTTTCAAAAGCACATTTTATTGCACTACAGTATGTTAAGCCTATTTTGCATACCACTGCTATAGCATAAGTGTCAAAAACACTACATTATTTAGAATACTAGAGCACTTGCTCATAAGTGGAAATTGTTCAATGAAATAGGGGTCTATTGAATCATTTCTCCCATTTTCAACTTGCAGAGAATTAGTGTGTGTGTGTACAGCGATTTGGAATTACAAATGTTCATGTTTTTGATAGAAATTGATATTTTACTCACCAATATATCAATAAATTCATCAAATATAACAGTACATAAAATATACAGGAGAGAGAGAGAGAGAGAGAGAGAGAGAGAGAGAGAGAGAGAGAGAGAGAGAGAGAGAGAGAGAGAGAGAGAGAGAGAGAGAGAGAGAGAGAGAGAGAGAGAGAGAACTTTACATTCATTAAGGTATCCTTTATTTGCAAACCTTTGGCATTCTAGCTGTAATTCTAGCAGTAATTCAAAGGAACAGTAATATCAAAAAACAAAAGTGTTTTAAAGGAATGAAAATATAATGTACAGTTGCCCTGCACTGGTACAACTGGTGTGTTTGCTTCAGAAACACAACTAAAGTTTATAACTGCTGAGTAGCAATGGGGGCAGCCATTCAAACACAATGTACACAGCAGATAACAGATACATTCTGAAGAATCCCATTGTATACTACAGAGCTTATCTGTTATCTGCTGTGTATCCTGTGCCTTTTCTCCTTTTTCAGCTTTGAATGGCTGCCCCCATGGCTACACAGCAGCTTGTGTATATAAACTATTGTAGAGTTTATGAAGAAAACACACCAGTTAAATCAGTGCAGGGCAACACAACATTACATTTTCATTACTTTAAAACACTTTCATTCTTTGGTGTTACTGTTCCTGTATCTGTGAAACAATTCAACCCATGCATTCTGTAGATTTTCCCAAGAAGAGCAACTGACTTTTAGGCCTTTGTCTATTACCTTATGGTGAACTTTTCCCACAAGATCTTGGTAGGTTAAGGTCTGGTGATTATGCAGTCAGTCCATCAAAGACAGTACTCCGGCATAACTCAGAAGTATGTTTTGGATTGTTATCCTAAAATTTGTACCATTCAAGCACTGAGCACAGGGGGGGGGGGGTTAGCAAGAATATGTAAATAACCTACAAACAGTAGTTTATATAAATATATTGTTTTTGACATTTCAAGAATCACAAGAATATATGTAATTAAGCATATTCAAGTTGCATGGTAACGATGTCAAAAATTTCACAGCAATTGAAATTAGAATTAAGTTGGTTATCTGCATATTTTGGGGAGGGTGAGATAGGAGGAAAGGGTAAAGAGTGTGAGGGATGATGTGAAGGGAGAGCAAGAGAGAAAGTTTATATACATATACTCATTGACAGGATTATCTTTATTCTTAAAAGTTATCCTTTAGCAACAACTGGGAATGCCCAATGCACATTTAAACATAATTATAAAAAGAGTACGTATAGCTTTTAAAAAAAACACAATTTTTAGGGCCCAAGGGGTTTTCTGGATAATGGATTTTTCTGTAATTTGGATCTTCATACCTTAAATCGGCTAGAAAATCATGTAAACATTAAGGCGCAGATTTAGCAAGTGAATTCGAGGGAATTTTCCAAGTAAAAAAATTCGAAGTCATTTTTTGGATACTTCGACCATCAAATAGAATACTACGACTTCAACTTCAAATTCGATTCGAAGTAAAATCGTTCGAATATTCGACCATTCGATAATAAAAGTACTGTCTCTTTAAAAAAAACTTCGATTTCAATACTTCGCCAAATGAAACCTGCCGAAGTGCTATGTTAGCCTATGGGGACCTTCTAGAGCATTTTTCTACGTTTTTGGAAGTCGAAGTAAAATCATTCGATCGACCGCTGAAATCCTTCAAATCGTTTGATTTGAAGGATTTAACCGTTCAATCGAACAATTTTACTTTGACCACAGGATACCCAAATTCGATGAAAAAAACTTCGACAACGATATTCAAAGTCGAAGTATTTCAATTTGATAGTCCAATTTCGAAGTATTTTTAACTTCGAAATTCGACCCTTGATAAATCTGCCCCTTAATAAACCCAATAGGTTAGTTTTGCTTCCAATAAGGATCAAATATAGTTGGTGCTTCCAATGTAGTTGGGATCAAATACCAAGTACCATTTTGTTATTACAAAAAAAAGAAAATCATTTTTTATTTGGATTATTTGGATAAAATGGGAGATTGCCTTCCTGTAATTCGGAGAATTTTGGATAACAGGTATATACTGTGTATATAAGCTAAATCTAAAAGTCTCTATTAATCAAGGGCTATATTTTAACATTGCTAATACAGTTGTTAAGGTAAAAAAAACTAGCAGTGAGTACTTTATAATATTTTACAATATTTAATTGAAAAAATAAACAAAGAAAAAGTGCATTTACTAAAAAAAATCTGCATAGATATGAAAATGAATTACTTAACCCAAAATAAACAGCTTAATGGATGGACAAAGCTTAAGTAGAAAATATTTTTTGCTCTGCTTCTTTGACAAGAAAGGAGCAAGTTGTATAAAAATGTCCTGTTTTACATGTTAATTTCCATATTGTGCTTTCCACAACTTTTTATTCAACATTATTAAAACATGGCAAAAAGTAAGACATTAATTTTAGCTTGAAAATGTCAGGTGTGTACTTTAAAAGAAATATATTTTGGATCTTTTAATGAAATGGTGTTTTTTCTGAAAGAGAAAGATCTTTCCTGAAATGGGCACCTCGTGTATGACAACTGATATTAATAAATTATGGATGTTGAATAAAAGTGGTTTTATAAAGAAAATGTCCCTGAATACTTTCTTTTTTAAAAACTTGGAAAGTTACTAGCCCAAAGGCAAGATGTAACCTTTTTATTACACGATTAGGGATCATTTATTATCTTACAACAATGTATCTTAAAGTCACAGGGAAAATGCCAGTTTCATAATTGCTTTCAATTCCATTTGAGTGAAACAGGTAATTTTAAAATGCCTTCCTATTTTAATATTGCATTAGGAAATGCTGTAAATTAAATCTTCTTTGGTTTTTATAATTTAAGGTAGTTTGTGATAAAGTAAATCAAAACTAGTATGATTGTGTTCATCTACATAACTGCTTTCAAAGAATGATTTTATTTCCAGCTCATTAACAAGTTAGAACACAAGTTCATCTATGGTGGCCTTTGCAAAAAGTTTTTTTCTGGATGTGTATAGACATTTATTAACCAAAATGGCTTAGTCAATTAATATTTTACAGAACTCCAAACATATTTTATTCTATAGTGTATGAGATTTTAGAAAACAGACGACTGTGCTTTGCTTCACTTGGTACTCAAAACTGCTATCCTACCAAAACATGAGGGAGAATTATGATCACCATTGTGAAAAACAGTGGCAGTTAAAATGGCCCCATTAGCCTGTCTCTTCTTTAAACCCACATATATGGGAAATATGTTTCCTATGGTAGTATTTCTGTGCCTGTAGTTCACTGGCCATTTTTTTTCCTATTTTTATCAATGAAAAGGGATAACATGTAGATATGTGTGTTTCAGTTCTGTTTTACACATGAGTACAGGAGTGGTGTGATAATGGCCATAAAAAGTCAAAGAATAACATATGTCTGTAAATGCAAACTTAAATGGAAGACTTGTTGACTGCTTGGAAATCTTACTATACTACCTAATTCCTTTAGTTTTGCTTAGTAGAGGTGTGTGTGCCCTTTATTTTTTTAGGCATTCACAATTTTACTGGTTGGACACTGCATCCCACTATTAGTATTTCTACACTGGATTTAAAGCTTGGTTAACAAATATAATTTTCTCTCAGCCCCTGGATGTCATTGAATCCCACACTGGTAGGTAAAATCCCCCTGAAACAAGATTATCTCAAGGGCTTGGCCAAGAGCTGAGATAGGCCCAAAGTATTCTCATCTTTTACTGTGAGCCAGTACACCTTTTTCATCTTTACATTATCAAGTGCTGTAGTCCATAAGAATTCACCAGACTGTACTGAAATGACCAAAGTAGCAGGAAGCCCACTGGATATTTACATTTCCTGAATGAAGTGTTTTTGTGAGGAAGTTTAACATTTTACTTAACATTTTGTAATTTTCCAAGAACTAAGTGTAAGGGCCCGAGGGCTCAGTAGGAGTGCGGACCAAGGAGGAGGCAGGTAGTCACCGAGTTCGTAGTACAGAAGGATCAGGCAAGAGAATAGTCGTGGTTCAGGCAAAAGGTTCAGTCCAGGCAGCGAAGGGTCAATCCGAATAACAGGCAAGGTAGGTACACAGGAAATCAGGCAATAATATCACACCCAGGAATTCACGAAGATAAACCTATACTTGGGCAAGGTCTGAAATGTCCAAGGGGTTTAAATAGGCAGAATTGGCGCCAAAGTTTGGGCGCAATGACGTCATGATGCTGACGCACGTTCTGACGCCGGCGACCAATCGGCGGGCAAGGAGAAGCTGACGTCATCATGCTGCGACCGGCAGGATCACCATGGGGAAGCAAGGAGTCGCCATCTTGGACGCCGCCATCTTGGACGCCGTGGCCATCTTGGAGGTGAGTAACTTCAGCTTCCATTACAGTACCCCCTTCCTTAGGGGGGGCCTCAGGACCACCAAGACTGGGACTGGAAAGAAATTGTTTGTGGAATCTTCGGATAAGAAGAGGAGCATGGACGTCCGAATTTTTCACCCAGGAGCACTCCTCAGGACCAAACCCCTTCCACTCAATTAAATATTGTAACACACCCTAGAAATCCGTGAGTCCAGAATTCTCTTAACTTCAAACTCTTGGTGCCCATCAACAAGAACAGGAGTAGGAGAGGAAGAAGAAGAAGAATTTGTTGCAGGCTTGAGGAGGGACACATGGAAGACATTAGGAACCCGCATCTCAGGAGGAAGTTGAAGACGAACTGCCACAGGATTAACAATCTCAATAATAGGAAAAGGACCGATGAATTTGGGGCCGAGCTTGGGAGTAGGAACTCTGAGACGAATGTTTCGAGTAGAAAGCCAGACTCTGTCCCCGAGATTATATAGAGGAGACGAAATTCTTTTCCTGTCAGCAAATTTCTTCTGAGAAAGAGAACTCTTTTCCAAATTGGCCTTGGTGGCGACCCAGATAGCGAGCATGTGGGCGGCTTGATCATTGGCAGCAGGAACGTCAGTGAGAAGAAGATCTTGAGGAAATGCTAGAGGATTCAGCCCATAGACACAAAAGAATGGAGATTTCTCTGAAGAGGCGTGCATAGCATTATTGTGAGCAAATTCTGCCCAAGGAAGAAGATCTGCCCAGTCGTCCTGGCACAAAGACACATGGCAACGAAGAAATTGTTCTAACGCCTGGTTGACTCTCTCTGCCGCTCCATTGGATTGAGGGTGGTAGGCAGAGGAAAACTGGAGAGAGATATGAAGTGCTTTACATAAGGATCTCCAAAATTTGGAAACGAATTGAGAACCTCTGTCGGACACCACTTCAGCCGGGAATCCATGGAGGCGAAAGATATGTTGAATAAATAACTTCGAAAGTACCTGAGCAGAAGGCAGCTTGCGCAGAGGAATGAAATGAGCCATCTTGCTGAATCTATCAATCACGACCCAGATGACTGTATGACCGAGGGAGACAGGTAAATCCACAATGAAATCCATCGCCAAATGAGTCCATGGACGGGAGGGAATGGGTAAAGGCAGAAGCAAACCCTTAGGAGGAGAGTGCCCAGACTTGGAAGCAGCACAAATGGAACAAGAAGAAACAAAGTCTTTGACGTCCTTCCGAAGAGAAGGCCACCACACCAGGCGAGATAGAAGTTCAGTAGTCTTCTTAATTCCAGGATGGCCGGCCTGCCTGGAATTATGGGACTGAGCAAGGATGGAGTGACGAAGGTCTGGAGGGACAAATGCGACCCCCAAAGGAGTATCAGCAGGAGCAGAAGACTGAGCGGATGACAACTGGGAGGCCATGGTGGGAAATAAGGCAGCACTAATTTTGACAGGAGGCACAACGGGTTCAGGGTCTTCGGAACTAGTATCTTCGGGAATGAAGCTTCTAGAAAGAGCGTCTGCTTTCTTGTTTCTGGAGCCTGGACGAAACGTGATAATGAAGTTGAATTTTGAGAAGAAGAGTGCCCATCTCGCTTGCCTGGGATTGAGACGTTTAAGAGACTGGATGTATTCAAGGTTTTTGTGATCAGTAAAGATTGACACAGGCACAGAAGAACCTTCCAATAGATGTCTCCACTCTTCAAGCGCAAGTTTGACAGCCAACAGCTCACGATTTCCCACGTCATAGTTCTGCTCAGGAGAAGAAAACTTTTTAGAAAAGAACGCACAAGGATGTAATTTCCCGTCATTAGAAGATCTTTGGGATAATACAGCTCCAGCCCCGACATCAGAGGCATCCACCTCAATGAAGAATGGTAGAAGAGGATCAGGGTGTCGAAGAATTGGAGCCGAAGAAAAAGAATCTTTGAGGATCCTGAAAGCTTCAAAAGCTTGAGGAGTCCAACATTGAGGCCTTCCACCTTTCCGGATGAGGGACAAGATAGGAGAAATCTTGGACGAAAAACCCTTGATGAACTGTCTGTAGTAATTGGCAAAACCAATAAACCTCTAAATAGCTTTAGTGCTGGTGGGGAGGGGCCAATCTTGGATAGCCGAAACTTTAGCTGGATCCATCTTGAAGCCTTGCTGGGAGATAATGTACCCCAGAAAGGGAATAGAGGAGACTTCGAAGGAGCACTTTTCCAGCTTGGCGAAAAGATTATTTTTCCTCAGACGAGATAAGACTTCCCGCACCTGGATCCGATGTTCGGTGAGATTTGAAGAAAAAATAAGAATGTCGTCCAAGTACACGACCACACTCAGGCCAAGTAAGTCCCGAAAGACATCATTAACTAGCTCTTGAAAAACCGCAGGAGCGTTACAAAGTCCAAAGGGCATCACGAGATACTCGTAATGCCCATCCCGAGTATTAAATGCGGTTTTCCATTCATCTCCTTCTCTGATCCGGATGAGATTATAGGCCCCACGAAGATCTAGTTTGGTAAAAATGCTGGCACCTTTGAGCTGATCAAACAATTCGGAGATGAGGGGTAGAGGGTAGCGTTTTTTTACAGTAATCTTGTTCAACCCGCGATAATCGATGCAAGGACGTAAACTGCCATCTTTCTTTTCAACGAAGAAGAACCCAGCCCCAGCAGGAGAAGAAGACGGACGAATGAAGCCTCTCTGGAGATTTTCCTGGATGTACTCTTTCATCGCTGCAGTTTCAGATGGTGAGAGCGGGTAAGTACGTCCACAAGGAGGCAAAGTACCAGGGAGAAGCTCAATAGGGCAATCATAAGACCGATGAGGAGGTAGGGTTTCAGCAGACTTCTTGTTGAAGACATCAGAGAAATCTTGATAGGCAGAAGGAATAGCAGAATTTGGAACAACAGAAGATACCTTGACAAGGGACTGAGCCGGAAGGCAATTCCGTTGGCAGAAGAAGCTCCAGTGCGAGATTTGAGTTGCAGACCAGTCAATGACAGGATTATGGATACGCAACCAAGGAAGTCCTAGGACTACTGGAGTCGATGGGCAATCAATAATCAAAAACGAAAGTCTCTCAGTATGCAAGGTGCCCACTTTGAAAGATAACTCCAGTGAAGACTTGAAGATGAAGGCAGAAGAAAGGGGCCGGTCATCAATGGCAAGGACTCGGAGTGGTACAGCCAGGCTTTGAAGAGGGATAGAATGACTTTCTGCAAAGGCTTTGTCCAAGAAGTTTCCAGCTGCGCCGGAGTCAAGGAAGGCTTGCGTAGAAATGGTCTTGGAAGCAAACTGGAACTGTACTGGAAGAAGAAAACGATGATCAGAGGATTGGGGAAGATGATCAATTCCGCCCAGGTAAGTTTCCCCAAACTTACCTAGGCATTGGCGTTTCCCGACTTCACAGGACACTCATGGGCAAAGTGGGATTTGCCCCCACAATATAAGCAGAGTCCAGCAGCCCTTCTCCGCAATTTTTCCTGTTCGGAAAGACGGGCACGACCAATCTGCATAGGCTCATCAATCATAGAGGGAGAAGGAACCGGAGTCGAGGAGGAAGATGAAGCAGTACTGGGAAGAACCGGTCTCTGGAAGTGAGGAGCCAGGGGAGGTTGAAACTTTCTCACTCGTTCTTTAACAACCTGGTGTTCCCTTTGACGGGTATCCACCTTGACTGCCAAGGCCACAAGGTCTTCCCAGCGTGTAGGTAATTCTCGTGAGACCAAATCATCTTTGAGGCGCATGGACAACCCATTGTAGACGGCAGCATTATAACTGTCGTTGTTCCAGTTGGTCTCAGCAACCAGTGTGCGGAATTCAATAGCATATTCAGGCACCGAACGTGTTCCCTGACGAATCTGGAACAGGCGGGAGGAGGCTGACGCTGCCCGGCCGGGAGCATCAAATACGGTGCGCAGATCACGGATAAAGGCCTTGGAGTCATCAATCAGGGGATCCTCTTTCTCCCACAACGGGGATGCCCATTCCAAGGCTTTACCAGTCAAGCGGGTAATGATGTATCCCACCTTGGCACGTTCAGACACATATTGATGGGGTAGCAGAGTGAACTGGATTCACATTGATTGATGAACCCTCTACAGGCCTCAGAATCACCACTGAATACCGGAGGTGCAGGAATGCGAGGTTCGGAATCATGAAGCGGTGCTACTGGAATAGTGGCCAAAGCAGTGGCAGGAACCTGAACAGTAGGAGAGAGAGCAGACAATTTATCCAGAATGGCCTCAAGGGCTTGGCCAAAATGAGTCTGCCTAGCCTCATAGGCCTCCATGCGTGAGGCTATCCCACGAAAAGCTCTTCCGAAATCTGGTTGAGCCGAGGCCTCCTCAGATGGGTCCATGGCCCAAGTATAATGTAAGGGCCCGAGGGCTCAGTAGGAGTGCGGACCAAGGAGGAGGCAGGTAGTCACCGAGTTCGTAGTACAGAAGGATCAGGCAAGAGAATAGTCGTGGTTCAGGCAAAAGGTTCAGTCCAGGCAGCGAAGAGTCAATCCGAATAACAGGCAAGGTAGGTACA
Source organism: Xenopus laevis (assembly GCF_017654675.1). Taxonomy (NCBI): domain Eukaryota; kingdom Metazoa; phylum Chordata; class Amphibia; order Anura; family Pipidae; genus Xenopus; species Xenopus laevis. The sequence goes on along the minus strand of NC_054382.1, from coordinate 29,018,463 downwards.
CAGGAAATCAGGCAATAATGTCACACCCAGGAATTCACGAAGATAAACCTATACTTGGGCAAGGTCTGAAATGTCCAAGGGGTTTAAATAGGCAGAATTGGCGCCAAAGTTTGGGCGCAATGACGTCATGACGTCGCCGGCGACCAATCGGCGGGCAAAGAGAAGCTGACGTCATCATGCTGCGACCGGCAGGATCACCATGGGGAAGCAAGGAGTCGCCATCTTGGACGCCGCCATCTTGGACGCCGTGGCCATCTTGGAGGTGAGTAACTTCAGCTTCCATTACACTAAGGCAACACAATTTATTTCATTCCCAATCTCCCATGTTAAACCTAAGTAATGTGTGTAAGGTGAAGACCTTTGAATCCCCATATGGGAAATGTATAATGCACACCATTTCATGTCGGAATAAGCCACACACTTGGTAAACATATACATTTGGGGTATCATGTTTCTTGTGCCATTCATTCATTGGAAAACATTTTCATATTCTCTCCTTTCATATAAATATATGAGCACTATTTGAGGGTTATTTTAAGAAGCAGATGGTCATGTAAAAGCTCCATGGTTAATATTGTTTTACAGACCTGGGATAGCAACATGTAAAAATAATTTTACAGAATAATAGAAACAGACCAGTCAGGGGAGCCAGGGAATCTGTTCAGCAGATGATTTTATACACATAATGATATCATCAGTCAAAGAATTTACCAAGCTGTCCAGATAGAATAGGTAAGGTTAGGTTGGTAATAAAAAGTGGCCAAATGAACTCATTGTATGTGTGAAAATCCATTAAAGGGGAACTCCACAAAAACATAAATAAATAAATAAAAGCTTTTTGGAAAGTAAACATAATTTCAAGCAACTTTGCATTATACATCATTTAAAAAATATGCAGACTTTTCATGATTTTTTTTTAAAAGTTGTTATTTTTGGTTTCTGACAGTTCCCTAAGCCTAGCCCCCTTCTCTTCTCCTGATCTCTCTGACTACTTTGCTGAGCTGGCTGACTACAGTTACTATGTAGCAACAGCCATCTGTCCTCAGCCTGCATCCTCCAAACCCCACAATTCCCTACACACGTGATTTCATTAAGGAAAGGAACATCACAGTGCAATGCATTGTGGGTTATGTAGTTCCTGCATGTTGTCTGTAAGCTGTGGAGAAGTTGGTACAATTTGTAACATCAGTGTTTAGTCCCTTCTTCCCTGAATTGATCTGCACACCATCTCCCATCAGCTTGCCTATAAAATGAAACCATGTGATCTTGCATTGACAAGTTTCGGCAATATACATTGGCATACATGGAGCCTATTTATCTGACTTCATCAATATTAATTTTGCTTGGCATATTAACTTCAATGAGCAGTCATAAGCTATATACATAAAATCTATTGAATTGGCAGACAAAAGCCTTGCATAAAGAAACCCAATTATTACCACCCCTGCAACCTGTTATCGTGTACAGTATGTATTTTAAAAGGTAAGTACTTTTGAAAGCAAATGCACTTACATGTGTACTCACATGTTTTAAACTATAGTGATCACCCTGTACAAGTCAATTCAATTTAACCTTCCTGTCAGTGTTCCCTCTTGGCAATATATTTTTTGTAATATAAAAAAATAAAAGTAAAAATTTATTTGACTAGATTTTATCCACCTGATATCAGCTCTTATAATATCCTACCGATTGTGCTTCAAATCCAAATCACTCTTTCTGCATTCACTTTAGATAGCAGTATGTCTGGATAAATGTTATGGTGTCCTGTTGGCTCTTTTACACCTATGGGCAGCAGTGGCTGACTTGGAAGTAACATGGACCATATTTTCTTATTTCAATCAGCGTGCCGTTAGGCAGATTAGTGCAGTTTGGCAAATAACAGTAAAGGACAGGTTACCCTGTAGGATGACAGCCCTGCAACTGAATAATTGTTTGACCACATTCAGCCAGTCTAATGACTTAAATGTGTTGCCTAATAAAGTTGTGTGTGTGTGTGCCTGTGTGTGTGTGTGGGGCACAGGGAGATAACCAATTGGTAACCCACCAGCACAGGGAGATAACATCATAGAGTTAACTTACATAGTTATTTACAAACAGGTTGAATTCCAACCTGGAAACATAAACATATAGAAATTCTAGCCCCAGGTTGCCTCGTTGATAACTAAGCAATTAGTTGAGTCCTTTCTTATAAAGGAAAAGCAAATGAGCCAAAAGACAGGTCCGTACATATAGGCACAATTATGAAAATGTACACACATCAAGCTGGATTTGAGCAGAAAAGGACCAACATTATACATTTTCACACTGAAAATGGCTTCATCTGTGTATTAATAGGCCAATGCTGTGCCGGTCAATACCCATTGATGTTGAGGCAGAAGGAAGTGAATTGGTGAAGTGGCGAAAATAATGTCTGCTGTACACTCAGTGGAAGCAGTTTATTTTGTTTGCACAGAATAAGTCATGTTTCATCTCTGAGTATCTACTGACCCAGCTAGCTACTCGGTTCTATGTTGGTTAATAAAACAGCTCTGCCCACTTAAATGGATGCCATAACATATAGACGGGTTTTGTGCGCTGTGTATTTCTGTTATTTTTATCTGGTGGACAATTGTAATAGAGTAGTGATAGTCTATGAACTGAAGCATTTATCTATGAACAAAGTACAAAGAATTCGTGTAATATGTATTTGTATGGATGCTGGGTTTTCATTTGGAGGGGTTGAACTTGATGGACTTTGTCTTTGTTCAGCCCAATTTAACTATGTAACTATGTAACTATGTAAATGTACAAAACAATTCTCTTTTTTTTTAGATGTAAAAAGCTAAAAATCTTAGAGGTTAAATGAGCTCTGTGACTAGTTGATGTTCCTGTTAGCCTATCAGGATGACAGTGATGGTGATAATGGTAATAATAATGTTATTCTTTCTAGATCAAGATTACCCACAAGAACCAAGCCCCAATGTTAATGGGGCCTCCTCCAAAAAATGGACTTTTCACTTCTCTCATTAAAGGATCCAGAAGCAAGATCAAGGAATAGGTCAAACAAGATTCATGCAAGAAACGACTGATCTTCAGTATTGCTTTACTGATTTCTTTACTGACAGTACATTTTACAAAATATAGGTTGGCATTATGGTTTCTCAAGTTATAAGTATTAATATCATTTTGATTTATTTATTGCAACAAAAGCTATTTTGGCATGGGTAATAGTTTCTATATATTTATTGCAACTGCCTATGTTTTCGCATGCTTTTTTATTTATTTCTTTTCCCCTCCTTCCTCCTTTATTCTGATACAAACATTCAAACCATATCTAACAAATTCTGCAAAAGGATGGAAAGGCGACACTCCGGTAAAAAGGATTTTACAAGTCATAAACCAACATCACCTGACGCGTTTCGGGAGCAACTCCCTTAATCATAGGCATATCTAACAAATATTGATTCCAGATTTCAGTCTTTTAACAATAACACAATGACAACGGGATCAAAAACAAAGGGGGTAACTGACAGTCAAAATCATTGACAATGAAGAAACGATCACCGTATTTTTACCAAGTCAAGGTACTTGACTTGTGTCATGGTCACATAATTGCCATGTCCATTAGTATTTGTGTCATTCTATACAGGCTTACAAATAACATGTCATATTCATAAACTGCTTGCTTAATAAACTGTTTTCCACCAAAGATTTACTGAGTAAGGCTGAAGTAATGAGTTAATGCATAATTAATCAAGGACATTGCATGAAATTCGCAGTCAAAAATGTCCTGTGCTTTTGATTACCTTGCCAAGTGCTGAGATTAGAAACAAGTGCATTAAGCAAACAAAACTCTTATTTCATGTCTGCAGTATTGCTGTGTAAGGTATTGATGTAGTTATATTCACAGGAAGCTAGATAGCAAGAAAAAAGCACCACACTGGAGAATATGCCCTAACCTTTCTATCGGACATATACAAACAAAGTTTTTACAGTGTTTTTTTTCTCCACTGGGTCAAAACACTTAAGTTGAACAGAGGTAGCACTAAACAAGAGATAACGTTATCTGTGCACAGTCTGACTCATTTATAAACCAATATTGTGGCTCAATTATAAAAATACATATAAATGCACTGCTTGTCACAATGTGAAGAGCAGAGCAAACTGTATAGTAGACCCATTTATTGGATGCACAGGCCTTAAAGGGATCCTGTCATCGGAAATTTTTTCAAAATGCATCAGTTAATAGTGCTACTCCAGCAGAATTCTGCACTGAAATCCATTTCTCAAAAGAGCAAACAGATTTTTTAATCTTCAATTTTGAAATCTGACATGGGGCTAGACATTTTGTCAATTTCCCAGCTGCCCCCAGTCATGTGACTTGTGCCTGCACTTTAGGAGAGAAATGCTTTCTGGCAGGCTGCTGTTTTTCCTTCTCAATGTAACTGAATGTGTCTCAGTGGGACATGGGTTTTTACTATTGAGTGCTGTTCTTATATCTACCAGGGTGCTGTTATCTTGTGTTAGGGAGCTGCTATCTGGTTACCTTCCCATTGTTCTTTTGTTTGGCTGCTGGGGGGAAAAAGGGAGGGGGGTGATATCACTCTAACTTGCAGTACAGCAGTAAAGAGTGATTGAAGTTTATCAGAGCACAAGTCACATGACTTGGGGCAGCTGGGAAATTGACAATTTGTCTAGGCCCATGTCAGATTATAAAATTGAATATAAAAAAATCTGTTCGCTCTTTTGAGAAATGGATTTCAGTGCAGAATTCTGCTGGAGCAGCACTATTAACTGATTCATTTTGAAAAAAAAAAATTTTTCCGTGACAGTATCCCTTTAAACATTGGAAATTCCAAGGATCCATGTGGTTGCAGTTGATTTTGTATTGTCCACACGCAGACAAAACAGTAAAAAAAATATATATGTGAATATCTGATTAAAAAACTGAAATTGTCAGGATGACAGTTCATCTTCCTAAAGACAAATAAAGGAAAGCCGAAAAGCTGTTTTCTTTCTAATAAATTTAAATTTCATGTCTATAAAAGGCATATTATCCTCAACAATTATGGATTTTGGAAAAACTTTTTGTTGCTTGGTAAAACAAGCAACCCTCCCATACCTGGCTCAAATGCTATTCAAAGTCAAGAGCGCATTATTATATTTTTCATAATAATTGGCCAATGAGGATAATTCCACTGCAGTGCATGTATGTATAATAACAACGCCACTGATCAGATTAGTCTAATATGACCAACCACATAGATCTGCTTATTTGGAAAACTTACTAAAGAAGCAGATTTTTCATTGTGTGGTCAGCTTTAATTATAGCATGTGGCACCTTTAAATGGATTGGTCTCATGTGAGCAGATTGTGTCTAAAGATAGCAAACAAATTGCTGGCTGAATTATATCTGTCATCAAAGCAGATTTTTTTTTCCACTTGGGTGGGGAATTCCTTTAGTTTCCTTTTGCCACAGCTCGGTCAAATTATGGCTATAATAGAAATGCTTTAACTAGGATCTGCACCTTCTTACCCTCTGTGGTTGCTCAGTTAAAACCAGAAACTATTGCTAGAAGTTGTGCAACAGCTGGAGAACCATCACCTGAAAGGAGAAGGAAAGTTATGGAAGCATTTTATTGCCAATAGATTAGCTGCAATAGTGCAAGCTAGAATGCTATATTTATTCTGTAGAATATTTTACCATACCTGAGTAAAAAGCTCTAGAAACTCTCTGTTTGTTTAGGATAGGAGCTGTAGTATTAATGTGGTGTGACATCATTTCCTGCCTGAGTCTCTCCCTGCTCTGGGCTCAGATTACAGTAGAGAAGGGAGGGGGGGAGAGGAGCAAACTGAGCATGCTCTTGCCCAGGGCAATGAGGTTTAAGCTGAAGGCAGGAAGTCTGATACAGAAGCCCATGTGTACACAATAGAAGGAAAGAAATGCAGTGTTTCTTTTGACAGGGGACTCAGAGCAGCACTACTTTGGGGATTTACTGGTATATTTAGATGGACCTTTCTGATAAGGCTTACTTAGTTTTAACCTTTCCTTCTCCTTGAAGCCCCTGCTTACCCCAAGGCTCTTTAGAAGCACTGCCCTGCATTGTATCTCACCATATTTTGGATTATTTACACAACCCCTTTTGAAAGCATTATGAAATGTATCCTATTTGTTTCCAAAATTACATCTTCTGCCTTAATCCAAAGAAATCTGCTCATTTGTAAAAGGTAAAGAGATATATACTTGCAAATTTCAAATGGCTGAGAATATAAACCTATAAATATCCTGTAAATTGTGACAGTGGCATTAATATATTAACTGCTGTTTCTTCTACAAACCACGTCACATTTTGTGCTTTTTAATGCTATAAATGTTTACAAAGAAAATATAATTATATCAAAGCACTTCAGAGAAAATGAATGTTTTTTACATGTTTATTGCAGTGTTTTCTTATTAGGTGTGCAATTTTTTGTAGTAGAGTAGTAGTTCAATTTCTAATATCTATCACTATGTACAAGTGTATGTATTATTTGTTATGACTTGTCTTTACAATGTACACACACACACATATATATAGCAAATGCAGTCTTTTGTCTAAATTGTATATGTGATTGTTTAATACCTAATAAATGGCAATGCTTCCTGCCATAAAACCTGAAATATTAAGTCAAAATAAATTTCTATGTGCATCTATATTTTTTTTCTTCTTTATTATGTATTTGCATTTTTAGCCATTTATCCATTTCAGAAAGGTTCAAGTCAATGGTAGATTGCATAAAATAGATATTTGCTGTTTTCAAATTAAGTATTCCCGTTATTACGTTTTTAAAGCCATAAAAAGTCACAATCACAAGCGACATAACTAAAATAGCCTGAATAAGTAGTCATTAGAAATATTACAGTTTTGTAATTTGTGAAACGGTGAAAGTCATTGAAGTCAATGGGCGTCAAGATTTTGACGCTTGTCAAATTTGACTCGATTGACAAATTTTTATATGCACGACTATTTGGTCCAGATGCATCAAAGTCAATGGGTCGTCCGAATAATTTTCACGTGCGTCAATTTGTATACACACGACAATTTTTTTTTTATGTGACGGATTTTTTCGCCAGTGACTCGTTGCCACAGTTTCAAGAATTAATTTGCTTGCGGCGAGTCCAGTAGAATATGCCCCATTTATATCAGTACTTTATTTGTAACACACTATAGATTTCAGTGTATGTATATCCTGAATTATTAGAACCCAGCTGGGGTATTATTCTTAAAATTCTGTTTCCTTTTTATGCTATGTACAGCTCATCAGCCTTTACTTACTAATACTATAATCTACGGTTCATATTCCTTTTATGTTACTGACCCTGAAGGGTAGTAAGACTTCTAAATATAATATAAAAACACACAATATTAGATAAGTTGTGGATACAATTATTATTACAGCTATGATGATCTTCCTCTAGTGTAGTGAATGCCCTGATTTTTCCCCAGGACACTATGGGGGTTATTTATCAAAGTCAAATTTATCACAATATTTTTTGAAAAAAACTCTGACCAAACCCGCACGGGTTTTTTGGGTTTAATTATTAATACACTTTACCGAAAATTTTGTTTGCGCGGAAAAAAGCGTGAAAAATCAGATTTTCATGATTTTTTCAGATTTTTCACCCGAAAACTCTGAATTTTGCCCAAAACTCTGAAATCTTTGGGGTATTGCCAAAAACCCAGCGCACATGAAAAAGATCATTGGGACTTCTCCCATTGATTAATATGCAACCTTGACAGGTCTGAGATGCCGGATTTTCAGATTCGGATTTTTCCCATGCTCGGTATTTAATAAATTATGAAAAAATTTTTGATTTTTTTTAAAAGTCCGATTTTATTAAAAAAAAATCACAAATTGTTTGTGATTTTTGCATTTGGAGTTTAGTAAATAACCCCCTGTATATCTGAGAAGTCTATATGGCAGGGTTCCTCAACCTTTTTTTACTCATGAGCCACATCCAGCACTAAAAAGAGTTGGGAAGCAACACAAGTATGAAAAAAAAAATAAGGGCTGTGAATTGGCTATTTCTTAATTGCCATTATGTGCACTGGCAGCCTACAGTGGTCGCTGTTCAGCAGTACATCTGATTTTATGCAACCAAAATGTGCCTCCAAGCTAGGAATTAAAAAAAAAGCAAAAAAATATAACAAAAAATTGTAAAATCTTGACCTCCTAAAACCTGTAGGGACAGGTACATAAGCTCAATATTATTGCGCATTGATCAAGTTTATCTGGATTTTTTTTTTTTTTCAGAGAAATGTTTTTACTTGCATAGTCACTAATTCAGTTCCTATTTTGATAAACAACAAGCATTGCTTAAGTCAGGACTATGCCTAGAAGTGAATTTTCAGATCCAATCCAAATGTAGGTGGTGAGTGATGTACTGAATGCTGTGGTCATAGATCCACCTCCTCCTTCCGTTGCACATACAGAAGAACTCTTCTCAATAAAAGAATGAGCTGTCTATTTGATATTAACATGTCATGATAAAGGCCTCATGGCAGGGCAAAATGTAAATAATGCAAAGCTTATCTGACCTTTATCTAATCTCTTTTTATGCTTCTAATATAGAAGGCTATCATTAGCTTTTCGTGCTGTATAAAAATAACTTACACAAAGAACTAATACTGTAGTTTCTGAACTCTAATGACAAAAAAAGCCTTTTATAGAATAGGAAATATGCGGACAAAGGTCCTCAGTCAGAAAATTCAGTGTCCTCCCTCCACCCTTTGTAGTGGGTTTCTATTCATGGAAATCCTGGGCAACCCTACCATACTAGACTATGTCAATTTTAAGAAGTAAAAATAAAATGTTCACTGTATCTATAGTCAACATGTTAAATAAGTAATTTAAAAACTTAGTAGGATTTAAATGCAAAAAAGAGAGAGAGAATAACATAGTTCATGTATTTATTAGGGTAGAAGTTTCAATTGTTCATTCAGTTGTTAGTGGTATATAGTGGCATGTATGGTTTCACTGAGATTTTATGAGTTTGGCCACAGGCAAAAAGATTCACGGAATGCAAGTTTTGCATGCAACAAAAAATGTTGCATGTGTGGCAAAAATTAAGTCATAAATGACGCAACGTAACCAAGACAAAAAAGTTGCAGTAAACAAAAAATGTCACAGTAGACAAAAAAGTCACCCGTAGGGGTATATTTATCAAAGAGTGAAGTTAATAGTGAAGTTCCGCCACTAGAGTGAAATTCCGCCACTCTCCATTCATTTCTATGGGATTTTTATAGGCATATTTATCAAAGGGTGAACTTTCACTTTCACCCATTGATAAATACGCCTTTCAAAATCCCATAGAAATTAATTGAGAGCTGCGGAATTTCGCTCTAGTGGCGGAACTTCACTCTTTGATAAATTTACCCCATAGACTCTAATGTATTTTGCTACAAAAAAGTAGTGGTGACAAAAATGTCGTTTATAGACTTTAATGTGTTTCACAAATTTTTCACTGTAATGCTAGTTAACGAGGAATCCCAGGGAGACAGCTGGAATGTACCTTTCGGTCAACTAGGTCACCCCTGACAATTCTGATCTTCACCGACACCCTTTTGTGGCCCGGAACTTTCAGGCAGGACCAGCAGGGAACCAGAACACATCAAGCATTAGCAAAGTACAGGCAAGGAAGAGACACAGTCAAAGTCAGAGTCAAGCAGAAGTCGAGACAGGTGGCAGGAATCAAAATCGGTAACCATGCAAGAGTCAAAACCGGAACAGCATAAACAAGAGGGATTAAGCAGGATCAAAGTCAAAAGGCAGGCAGGAGTCCAAAACCAGAATCAAACACAGGAACAACGCTTAGGCAGGATCTGAGTACACAGAAGTCAGCTTTGGCAAAGAGAGGAAAGTGATGAAGCTATTTAAAGGGCTAGGAGCCAATGGGAGAAGAGCAGACTTGACAGACAGTGAAGGGACCAATGGACACATAAAACAATTAATTAGCATTCCATTGGACACAGGTGCAAGTTCCTATTTGGAACAATGCATCAGATGAGCATGTGTAGGGCACTAAAAGGCTCGACGCGGACACGCTGGAAACGATTGGAATGATATATGAAATTTGAAAGGAAACTCATAGCAGCTGTGGCTACATTAGAGGGGACCCGTCACCCAAAAATTATTCAAAATCCAATTTTATTACATTAGTCAAATAAAATGAACTTTAATTACACTACATAAATTATTTAAATCTTGTTTCCTTGTCCGGGAATTCATAATTGTAGCAAGCAGGCAGGAGCCATTTTGTGGACACTGTTATTAAGACAAGCCTTCCATCATCTCAGAATCTTGTTTATGCACCAGAATGGGGGACCTGATGTCCATCCCCATGCCCTGGCTACACAATTAAATGGTGAAGAGAACAGGGGGAATGTGTGGGGAGCAGTGACATCTCGGAAGTGCTGAATGGAAAGTGAAAGGCATAGAGGGGGGGCAGGCAATATTTGATTGGCAGATGAGATTTTAAAATGAGTTTACAACAGCAATGAATGCTTTAATAAAAAATTGGATTTCATGTTTAACTTGAAAAGCACCTAAAGGACTTATTATACCGATTTTTGTGTCTGGGTGACAGGTCCACTTTAAGTGAGGTGAGCACACTGTATCTACCTAACAACTTAAAGGAATTGTTCGGTATAAAAATAAAAACTGGGTAAATAGATATAAAAAATGTTTTTAATATAGTTAGTTAGCCAAAAATGTAATGTATAAAGGCTGGAGTGACTGGATGTCTAACATAATAGCCAGAACACTACTTCCTGCTTTGTAGCTCTCTTGGCTTGCATTGAAGGCAGTAACCAATGTGTCTTGAGGAGGGCGACATGAGTCATATCTGTTGCCTTTGAATCTGAGCTTAATCCTGAGGATCAATTGCAAACTCACTGAACAGTTATTTCTCATGTGGCCCCCCTTAAAGTTGCTTACTAACTCAGAGTTAGAGAGCTGAAAAGCAGGAAGTTGTGTTCTGTTCTGTTAGACATCTGCTCACTCCAGCCTCTATTCATTACATTCATTACATTTTTGGCTAACTAACTATATTAGAAACACTTTTTATTTTGCACATACTATCTCTTTACCCAGTTTTTATTTTTACACGGAACTGTTCCTTTAAGCATAAATAAAGTATTAAATCAGGACCCTAACTATCTGTTTATATAGAGCAGGGATGTTGCATTGCAAACTGCAGGTCCCTGGTTTAAATACAGCCCGGATGTTAGGATGAATGCAGAACAAATTTAACTTGTGGGGGTTTAGGAGGGGGTATGTCATGTGAAGTGTTATGCAGGTGATTTTTTCTATTTTATAGGTAATATTTTGTCATTAATAAACACATGTACAGTAAAGAGGATTATTATACACGGTACTTAAAGAACAGTATTATTCCTGGTAAATTTCATAGAAACATGGCATGTGAGGTTAAAGCTTATAAAAGTCCTTCAAGTTCAACTTTTAAAGGATCCTTTCTAGATGAAGACAAAGAAAATCAAATAGCTTTTTTCTCTGTAATAGCAAAACTACACTGCATGAATCCATATTGGTGGCAAAAATATCCTACTGGAATTATTTAATGTTTAAATGATCATTAGCAGACTAAAAGGAACAGTAACACCAAAAAAATTAAAGCATTTTATAGGAATGGCAATATAATGTACCGTTGCCCTGCACTGGTAAAACTGGTGTGTTTGCTTTAGTAACACTACTATAGTTTATATAAACCAGCTGCTGTGTAGCCATGGGGGCAGCCATTCAAGCACAGGATACACAGTAGATAACAGATAAGTTCTGAATAATCCCATTGTATACTACAGAGCTTACAGTATATGTTATTTGCTGAGCATCCTGTGCCTTTTCTCCTTTTTCACTGTGGAATGGCTGCCCCCATGGCTACACATCAGCTTGTTTACCGGTATATAAATTATTGTAGAGTTTCTAAAGCAAATGTATCAGTTTTACCAGTGCAGCACAACAGTACATTTTATGTTCATTACTTTAAAGCACTTTCTTTTTTTAATACTGTTCATTTAAGGTTTGGCAAACCAAATTACAAAAATAACCCTCCTCTGGAAACCCGCAGGTCCTGGGAATTCTGGATAATAGATCTTATACCTGTACTATATACTATGGGGCAGATTTATCAAGGGTCGAAGTGAATTCAAGGGAATTTTCGAAGTAAGAAAATTTGAAGTAATTTTTTGGATACTTCGACCATCGAATAGGATACTACAACTTCAAATTTACTTCGACTTCGATTCGAAGTGAAAATCTTTCGAATATTCGACCATTTAATAATCGAAGTACTGTCTCTTTAAAAAAACTTTGACTTCAATATTTTGCCAAATTAAACCTGCCAAAGTGCTATGTTTGCCTATGGGGGGACCTTCCTCTGGATCAACTGGCAGATGGGTAGTTAATAATAATAAAAAAAAAAAAGGTCGAACTCGATGGACATGTGTCTTTTTTCAACCTTACTTACTATGTTACTATGTATGTTACAACGATTTTCTAAGTCTTCACACATCGAAGTAAAACCGTTCGATTGTACGCTAAAAACGCTCAAACGATTGAATGATTTAATTGGTCGATCGAAAGATTTTACTTTGATCGTTCGATGGCCAAATTCGGTAAAAAATAACATATACTGTAAGTATAAGTCAACAAATAACATATACTGTAAGCTCTGTAGTATACAATGGGACTCTTCAGAACTTATCTGTTATCTACTGTGTATCTTGTGCTTGAACGGCTGCCCCCATGGCTACACAGCAGCTTGTTTATATAAACTATAGTAGTGTTTCTAAAGCAAACACACCATTTTTACCAGTGCAGGGCATCAAATTTCCAGCGAAATTTGCAAAACGGCAAAAAATGAATTTTGACGCCGGCGTCAAATTTAAACATTTTGGATTATGTGATTATAATGGAGTCTATGGGAGATGGCCTTTCCATAATTTGGAGGTTTCTGGATAACATGTTTCCGAATAACTGTCAAAAAAAATTTGACACCGGAAATTCGCGCTGGCAAATAAATTCGCCAATCACTAAAAACCAGCCTGTTGGGTTTAATTAATGTTTACATGTTTTTTTATTAGACTTAAGTCGTGAAGATCCAAATTACGGAAAGACCTCTTATCCTGAAACCCCCAGTTCCTGAGCATTCTGGATAACAGATCCCATACCTGTACAACTCTTTAGTACTATCAAATTCACAAATACTGGACAACAAAGTGCATTATGGGCAAAAAGTAATACAGGTATAGGATGCCTTATCCAGAACTCCATTATCCTGAAAGCTCAGAATTATGGAAAGGCCATCTCCTATAGGTTTCATTTTAAGCACATAATTCAAATTTTTTAATGATTTTTTTCTCTATAATAATAAAAAAAAGATTGTACTTGATGTTTATTGGTGACTAAGCTGCATGAATCCATGTTGGTAGCAAAACAATCTAATTGGGTTTATTCAATGTTTAAATGACTTTAAGCAGACTTAAGGTATGGAAAACCAAGTAACGTAAAAGCCTATTTTCCTTAGCGTCCAATTGTCAGCACACAAATGGGGATTTAGTCCCATTCCCTGTTAATAGGACAGTAGGAACAATAAAGTTTAGCACACATATAAGGATCACCCCTCCCCTCCAACCCTCATGTTTTTTTCTGTCCTACCTTTGGTAGGATAGTAGGAGCGAAGATTTTTACTTTTCTTTTTTCTGATTTCAGCTCCAAGAGAGCTGTGGACATACAGGGAGCCAGAAAGTCTGGTGGTCCTTGTGGGTTAGGACATGTTCGCACTGCGATTACCCCTTGAGCAGTAGACGCGTTTATTGCCGATTATTCTGGCACTTCCGCGTTCCAGCCGCATCAGGTGACGTCAGCGCGGTGGACGCGATGCGTCTGACGTCATCACGCTCGTCCGGGCCGGAGGCGCCCTATAATGATGTCATGGCGCTCGAAGCAGCGCGGAAAATTATAAAACAATAGCGCTTTACAGCGCAGATTGCCTGCCACTTGTCACTGACAGAAGGACCAGGTTCTAGGGCTGCTGAGTGCTGCAGAAAAAGCCTGAAGGTATGTTCAGGTCCATTATGCCTACTTCTCTCTCTCTCTCTTATGAGGATTAAGGTTGTTTTTTTCTCCATGTATTACAGATGTCTAGTCAGGAAGCTCCCTCTGGGAAGAAAAAATCCAAGACCAGACATTTGATTTGCCGAGAATGTGAGGTTCCATTACCTGATAATTATGAAAGGGGGCGCTGTGAAGATTGTCTTGCAAAAGTACAGAGTGTACCACAACAACCTGAAAGTTCTCTATCCTGGCTTAAAGATTATCTTGAGCAATCTTTTACAGAGATTAAACAATCACTCATACAGTGAGATTCAGGAGAGAGGGAAAAGTCCCCGGAGTCCCTGGATGGGGCAGAATTTACAGTACTTGACGAAATATATTCGTCTTCCGATGGAGAGGAGACAGACATGGCAGTATTCCATGAGGAATCAGTCTCGAAGTTGATTAAAGCTGTTAGATCGGCTATTGAAGACCAGGAAGGAAAAGATGAAAATAAGTCTGACAGAACAGAGGACGAGGGCTCTTCAAGTTCAGATCTTGGAATTACAGTCACATGCCCCGGCATCCCTTCGTCAGATGATGAAAGTATTGGGCCTTATGACATCGTCCATAGAGGCAGTGCCTTGGGCACGCTTTCACATGAGGTATCTCCAAAACGAGATACTATCCAGATGGGATCGAAAATTATCTTCCCTGGATTCAATGATATTCATCCCGGTGGGAGTAATGGAAGCAATGAATTGGTGGCTCCAGAGGGACAGATTAAGACAAGGGAGATCAATAACAGAACAAAATTGGCTCCTTGTCACAACAGATGCCTCCAAAATCGGCTGGGGTGCGCATTTGGGGTCCCTTATGGTCCAGGGGAGATGGGATCTGATGGAGAAGTCTCTCTCTTCAAACTTCAGAGAGCTAAGGGCAGTATTTCTAGCCTTGAAAGCATTCCAGCCAAGGATCAAGGGACATGCGGTCAAAATTCAGACAGACAATATCTCTGTAGTGGCTTACCTGAACAAGCAGGGAGGGACAAGGTCCAGAATTCTCCTAACAGAGTCCCTAAAGATCCTCAGATGGGCAGAGGACAATTTACAGGATCTCAAGGCAGTTCATATAAGAGGAAAGGACAATTGTCTGGCAGACAGGCTGAGCAGGGGGAAAGTGTGCCCAGGAGAGTGGTCTTTAAACCAAGTAATGTTTCAGAAGATCATACACAGGTGGGGGAGACCAGTGGTAGACTTGATGGCAACACGCCACAATGCAAAGACAACCAAATTTTGCTCCCTATACAGGGAAGACAACCCTTGGGTTCTGGATGCTTTTTCCATAGAATGGAAGTTCAGACTGGCATATATTTTCCCTCCAATCCCCTTAATCGGCAGAGTTCTGAAGAAAATCAGACGGGAGCAATCTTCAGTGATAGCCATAATACCTTTTTGGCCAAAAAGGAACTGGTTCTCGGGCCTGATGGAGATGTGTCAGGGAGAATATTGGGTTCTTCCATTAACAAGAGATCTGCTGAGCCAGGGACAGCAGTTTCCCTTGGACCTACAACGCTGGAGACTGACAGCGTGGAAGTTGATAGGCCCCTATTAGAAAAATTGGGTCTATCGGAAGAGGTTGTAAATACATTACTTCAGTCAAGGAAGCCATCAACATCTAAAGTTTATGCCAGAATTGTTAAGGCTTATAAGAAATGGTGTGTTTCTCAAGAAATTTCTTGGTCCAATACGAATAATAACCAAGTTTTGGAATTTTTGCAAAAAGGCCTTGAGAAAGGTCTTAAGCCTAATACCCTCAAGGTTCAAGTATCGGCGTTATCTGCTTTTTTGGGAATTAGACTTTCCGAGAATCCTCTCTTTAGAAGGTTTATTAAAGCTGCAGTAAAGCTCAGACCAACAGTAATACACCCTATACCACAGTGGGACTTAAACGTGGTCTTAGAAGGTTTGTGTGGAATTCCTTTTGAACCACTGGATAAATCAGACATAAAACACTTATCCTTTAAAGCACTATTCCTCACGGCCATAACATCAGCTAAAAGGGTCAGTGAGCTACAAGCATTGTCGGTCAAAGAACCTTACATCAGATTTTTTCAGGATTATGTTTTATTAAGAACAACTCCCCACTTCAGACCGAAGGTTGCATCCTGGTCTAATATAAATCAAGAGATTTGCCTTCCTACTTTTTTACCAGAACAGAATACGGCGGAAGAAGTTCGGTTGCATTCCCTCGATGTGGGGAGGATTCTCAAAGAATACATCAGAAGAACTCAAGATTTTAGAGTATCTGAAAGCTTGTTCATTTCTTTCTTTGGGAAGAACAAAGGGAAGACAGCTTCAAAATTATCTCTGGCCAGATGGTTAAAGGATACTATTCAGACATGCTATATCGCAGATAATCGTTCTCCTCCTTTATTTGTCAAAGCACATTCAACCAGAGCTACAGCTACATCTTGGGCAGAAAAATTTCTAGTCCCAATGGATCAAATATGCAGAGCGGCTTCTTGGTCGAATCTTCACACTTTCTCCAAGCACTATAGACTAGACATACAGGCTTCCCAGGAGGCAGCTTTTGGAAGAACTATTATACAGTCAGTGACGAAGAGTTCCTGAAATCCCACCCTTTCTTGCTATATCCCATTTGTGTGCTGCAATTGGACGCTAAGGAAAGTTGAAATTTTACTTACCGTAATTTCTCTTTCCTTTTCAGTCCAATTGTCAGCACAAATAAGATTACCCTTCCCGATTAAATTACTATGCATTCAGTGTTTGTTATATTTTTCTTGGAAAGAACATGAGGGTTGGAGGGGAGGGGTGATCCTTATATGTGTGCTAAACTTTATTGTTCCTACTGTCCTATTAACAGGGAATGGGACTAAATCCCCATTTGTGTGCTGACAATTGGACTGAAAAGGAAAGAGAAATTACGGTAAGTAAAATTTCAACTATTTGGAAAACACCAGGTCCCAAGCTTTTCAGGTGGCAGTTGTTTTTTTCTTTCCTGAGCAGATTTTTCAAAACATAAAAAGCTCAGAACCTAAAACCTGCCAAGCTTTTTATTTATTGCTGGGCAAAAAACAAACAATTGGCAACAAGCTAATGTATTCGGATGCAGAAACCACACGTGACTTTAGGAACTCACATGGTTTTAGCAACCAAAGTCCGGTGGCTAATGCATTAATAAACCAGCACCTATATGGGGCTCATGCAAGGTTTTAGGAACCAATGCTCAAGCTCAAACATTAAAAAATCAGCCCCTAAAGATCTGCAGTGGTAGGATCTTGACATTTTAGCCTTTAGGTGTGAGCACACTAATCCACCATGGTTCCTACATTAAGGGGCCCATTCACTAAGTTCGAGTGACGGAATAGAGCAAAAATATTTCGATTTTCGAATGTTTTTTTGGCTACTTGGACCATCGAATTGGCTACTTGGACCTTCGACTACGACCTTCAACTTCGAATCGAACGATTCAAACTAAAAATCGTTCGACTATTCGACCATTCGATAATCGAAGTACTGTCTCTTTAAAAATTTCTTCAACCCCCTAGTTCGCCACCTAAAACCTACCGAGGCCAATGTTAGCCTATGGGGAAGGTCCCCATAGGCTTTCCAAGTTTTTTATGATCGAAGGATAATCCTTCGATCGATGGATTAAAATCCTTCGAATCGTTCGATCGAAGGATTATAATTCGCCAGTTAATTAACCCTCGATATTTGAGCCTTGATACATCTATCCCTTCAATTAATTACCATTATAGCATTAACCCAAGGAGAGTGAACTGAAATTTGGTAAAGAAGATACATTTAGAGTAGGGTGATATGGAGAGGTTGGTGTATTTAGGAAGAGCCAAAAGAGGACTATGAAGATGCAAAGACTAATGAGAGGATTATGAATTTAGGATGAAGGTAAAGGCTATTTGTTGCAAACAGATAAACACGATACAGGTATAGGATGTGTTTTCCAGAATGCTTGGGACCTGCAACTTTCCATATAATATATCTTTCTGTAATGTGAATCTTCATACCTTAACTCTACTAGAAAATCATGAAAACATTAAATACACCCACAAGGCTGGTTTTGCCTCCAATAAGGATTGATCATATCTTAGTTTTGATCAAGTACAATTTCATTGATCAAGTACGGTTTCATTATTCCAGAGAAAAAGGCAAGCATTTTTAAAAATGTGGATTATTTGGATAAAATAGAGTCTATGGTAGACAGCCTTTCCGTAATTTGGAGCTTTCTGGACAATGGTTTTCTGTATAATGGATCCTATACCTGTACTAAAAATACTGAATTTAAGTATGAACAGAATTGTAGCATCTTATGAATTAAAGGCAGAGAATGGTGTATGTGATGTTTATTGAGTCTTCTCTTGTACCCTGCCTGTAGTGATAATGTTTTCTGCATCGAGATAGGACATGAGATTTTCTACTGTAAATATTCACATGCACATTTCATTCCATTTATATGCATGCAATAATTAAACTTGTTTTCTGCCCATATGTTGCAATGTATGTTGATGAAGATTTTGATGGACAATGGATACTTCAAACCAATGCATAAAACCACCTTCAATTCATAAGATGTACATAACTGATCAATCATATTAATATTAATAATGAGACAATGTCTGGGCAGGCCAAAACCAAATAAACATCACAGGTTGGATAATTATCTGTGTACAACAATGAAATGAAAGGGGCATCATTACTGTTTGGAGGATCTATAAAAATGCTTATATTTATTAGTCTGAGGTTGAGAATATCACATCAAAGGCACAATGAATGTCAGGCAATATTGTTTCATAAAAGGTTGTAGAAAGTGACCACATATTACATTTCCTGTACTTGTGGTCTGTTTTGGCTCTCAGTGGCTTCATCAATCCAAAAAGTAAGTCTCCCGTGTTTAGAAATGTGTAACGGCATAGAAAAACAATGGCATGGGGAAAAACATATTTTGCGTTAGACAGAGGCAGACCAATAATTCACTGTTCAGAATTTTTAGTAGTGCTTCTTCCTTCCACGTGCGGTTTTAAGATGAGGATGTCCGTATAAGATACAGGTGAGATTATTGTTCTCTAATGCACATGCACTAAACATAAGAACATAAAACAGGAAGTCTGCACCTTTTCAGAGCATTTCATTTACCATCGTTAGACAAGGAAATTGTCTCTATGTCCATTGCAGTCAAAGTGCTCACAGCTCTTACATGCTGATGTTTTGGCCTGCGTTTGATTTTAAGGAACAGAATTCATTACTGCTATAATCATAAACTAAAAGTATTCTGAAAGTATTCTAAAAGTATTCTGGCATATCAGAATTTATATGCCAGGTGCGAATTCGCCGTCAAATTTGGCCGATTCGTCGCCGGCGAATAAATTCGTCAAACGGCCGCAAACATTTGCTGGTGAGAATTTGCCGGCGTCAAAAAAAATGTCACCGGCATTAAAAAATGGACGCCAGCATCAAAAACGAGACGCCGGCGCCATTCCGCACATTTTTTCTGTAAAAGCGAAATGCCACAAACTTGCCCATCACTATAAAACAGAACTATTATTTATTTTCTTTGGGATAGCACATGAACATTAAGGGGCCAATTCATTAACTTCGAGTGAAGGATTCGAAGTAAAAAAACTTCGAATTTCGAGTGTTTTTTTGGCTACTTTGACCATCGAATGGGCTACTTTGACCTTCGACTACGACTTCGAATCGAATGATTCTAACTAAAAATCGTTCGACTATTCGACCATTTGATAGTCGAAGTACTGTCTCTTTAAGAAAAAACTTCGACCCCCTTCGATCCCCATAGGCTTGGCTACGTTTTTTTGGTCGAAGGATTATCCTTTGATCGTTGGATTGAAATCCTTTGTTCGATTCGGTTCGATCCGAAGGATTTAATCGAACGATTATTCCTTTGATCGTACAATCACAGTATTTGCGCAAAATCCTTCGACTTCGATATTCGAAGTCGAAGGATTTTCATTCCAAGTCGAATATCGAGGGTTAATTAACCCTCGATATTCGACCCTTGATGAATTTGCCCCTAAGGGGCAGCTTTATCAATGGTCGAATTTCAAAGTACAAAAAACTTCGAAAGTCGACCATCAAATTAAAAAACTTCGAATATCGACTTCGAAGTTTATTCAACAAATTTGGCAAATCCTTCGGTCGAATAAAAATCGAACGATTTGAACGATTTTTAGCGATCGATCGAAGGATTTTTATTCGACCAAAAAAAACTTGCTCTGGAAGGTCCCCATAGGCTAACATTGCACTTCGGTAGCTTTAATTTGGCGAAGTATGAAGTCGAAGTTCTTTTAAAGAGACAGTACTTCGATTATCGAATGGTCGAATAGTCGAACGATTCTTACTTCGAATCGTTCGAATCGAAGTCGAACGGTCGAGTATAGCCTATTCGATGGTCGAAGTACCCAAAAATTTACTTCAAAATTCGAAGTTTTTGAATTTCGAACATTCACTCGAGCTTTGTAAATCTGCCCCTAAGAATATTAAGCTTTTGAACAGTGTATACATATATTCCCATTGCCCAAAAAAAAAAAAGATTAAGCGTATACTTTACATTGCGATGAAACATAGAAAATGATGTGTTAAAAAAATCCCAAGATACTTTTCAAATAACAGTTATCATTCTGTCTCAACTACACATGAAAGGTAAAGAGAACATACTTACAAAGCATGTGCTATGGAATATACAGTACCTAGAACTTTATGCTTCATGCATAATAGAATAACTAATTTAAGGGAAGAGAAGATAAGATATTGCCTGACAATGTCCCTGGAATTATAGCAGTCACGACTAGAGCTGGGAGGGCAGCCAATCCTAGTTAGGCTTAATAAATACAGGTCCTATCTAGCAAACACACCCGTAAAATGCAATAATGTCTGTGCAAATAATATAAAAAAACATAATTAATTTCTGCTTGTAAAATATGATCTAGCAATCTATATAGGTTTATCTTGTGTCAACGACAGCATCCAAGCAATAATATACTGTATACATAGGGCATGCCCATTGATTGTAAACATTGTATTTCTAAGTGATAGTGAACCCACATGTATAGTTGCTATATTACCTGAAATTAGAAGGGAGTAAAGTAGGAAATTCTCCCATTTATGGAAAATCTGCACGTCATTAAGCTTCTCTTCCCATAATGCTTGTCAATATAAAATTAAATATCTTTGAATATCTACACCATACATTATAATGTTAGAGATTATGGCCACTAAATGAAGGCATATATTCAGACAACTATTGCTTGAAAAGGGCATGAGGTTAAACTTCAGCAGAATGGACCTGCTCAGTCCAACTGAGGTCAAGTCTAGCAACGCCATGTGCAATAGAATATGTGGTCTCTGGCAACTCTTCCTGGATGACTCTTGCAACCTCATGCTGGGTCTGCAGCTCCTCATAATAGCACTGGTAAACATTCCCAAAGCCACTAGGTTCAATTCATATACAGTATACATTAGTGTAGATTTCAGCAGGAACTGTTTAACCTGAGTGTATATCTACCAAGGCCCCAAGTGCTGCACTTCACTACGATGTGGGCTACTAGTGATCTCACTGCTAATATCAGATTACTGTTCCAAAGCTCGTAGTGCTGCAACTAATAGAATAATTGTATCTATCACACAACCAGTCATTGTTTTTCACATGGCAAATACGTACCTGAGTATTTTACCATAAAGCTTGTCTAGACACAAAGTCAAAACCCATCACTGATTTTTTTCCGACATAAGGGAAAGAGCTTACATGATGTAGGTAAGATGTCTTGTGGGAATCCCTGATATCTATAGTAATGTGTAACATGAGTCATTTGCTTCATGCTTCCCAATACAGCATCCTGTATGGTATCATTAGAGATGGTCAATCCACTGGGAGATCATTTCACATTACTTTCCTTCCATTGTGTGATGAGAAAGCTTAGAGATGAAGGACGCAGGTATACAATGAAAACGATAGAAGCAAAGGACTGTGGTTTTTGGAAGAAATGCAGCTTGTCACCCCCCTGCAAGGGGCAACAAGTGTAACTCTCAAACTTCCGCGTATATTTAATTACAACTGTGAGTGTAAGGGCAAAGACACACTCTCAGATTCGGGAGATTAGTCGCCCAACGACAAATCTCTTTTTTGGGGCGACTAATCTTCCCGAACGGCCTCCCGCTGGCTAGAATGTAATGGGATGGCAATCGGTGCTCTTCGTTTTCCGAAGTCAACCCAAGTTGGAAAACGAAGTGTTCCAAAGGAGAGGCGATTAAATCTCCCTGAATCTGAGCATGTGTCCAGTGTCAGACTGGGCAGGCGGGACACCGGGAAAAAACCCAGTGGGCCCCAGGCTCTTGTGGGCCCCGCCGGCCTAGATCTGCTTCTCAGTGGCGCGACCCCTCTTTGTCAGGGTCGCGGTAAAATCAAAATTGAGCACATGTGCACTACCGTGGCCACGCGTATGCGCACTAACGTGGCGCTGCACGCGTGCACACTGATGCGCATACACGGCACCGTGCTTATCCACAGATGCGGCGCACCGGAGCGGCAGGGGGGCCAGTAGTCAGGCCCAGACTTGCAATATGCACACTTGGGCAAATGCCCAATGGGCCTGTTTATTTATTTATTTATAAAGTAGGCCAGGGAAGTCGCCAAAGTGAAGCTGTGAAAGGAGCTGAAGCAGCAGAGAAGAACTAAAACAGCTTTCGCTAGGAAAAAAAAGACTGCCTGCCAATCTTTAAAGGTAAGTTTCCACTGGTCTTTTTTTTTTAAATCCCTGACCACCAATGTTTCTTTCAACTTTTATGGGGGGAGAGCCCTGACCACCAATTTTTTTTTATAACTTGTAGGGGTGGGCCTGGCCACCAATGTTAAACATTTAAAAGAGGGCTGCTTTGATTTTTTTTTTTTATGTGCCCCCAGTTCAGCCCTTGTGTAAACGGCAACTTTGTGTCTTCCAAGAATTTTTGGTCTGAACATAATAATAAAAATCTTGAGTCATGGGTTTTAATGCAGAAGTCTGGGGGGGGGGTCTCAGTAGGTTTCTATCTACATATGTTTCCTGGTCTGGTGTAATTTCATTTTTAAAGACTTTAAGCAAGATTAATTGTTCTTTATATTAAAGGGGCACCTTCACTTTCAAACCGACCTAGGGGGCTATTTATCAAACATTAATATTTGTGTAATTTTTACCGTTTTTTTCTACTTTGAATAAACTCATAATTTTTTTTTTTGAAAGTTCTAATGTTGCCTTATATTTAAAAAAGCCAAATATAAAAAACTTAAATGATTAAAACAGTTTAAAAAACTTGAATATCTCGAATTGGTGTTTTTCTTGTCATTTTTAGCAAATTTTAGCACATTTTCAAACTGATTAAATAGTTAAAATTAAAGATAGCTCGCATGGAATTCTACATGAGAATTTAGATGCCAAAGTTCTACAGGTTTTTTTTTTTTTGCTTTATGAATATTTAAAATTTGTGTTTTTTCGTTTTAAACCATTATTTACATTCATAATTTTTAGTGCACAAAAATTTGAATCTCAGGGAAAAAATACAAACAAAAAATAGTTACCCCTTAGTATTAGGAGTATTGCTATTATAAGAATTTTTTTTTCAGTCCTTTGTTCTGTAACTTCTCAGTTTGCAATACAAGCATTTATTCACTGTAGTTCCATTAACCATTGACACTTTAAATTGAGGGTCTGAATAGAAAGAACAGTCATTGAAAATATAAATAACCATAAAAATCTAGCCTATTTATTGAAGGTCAAATTTTTGTGGTATTAGCGTTTTTGGAAACACGATTAAACTCACAAAACCACAAATGTCATGAAAGTTATTAAAACTTCCCATTATTAAAAAACACAAACGAAAGTAGCCACTGGGCCATCCAAAAAAAAAAATCCAAAGCAAACTTTCGGATCTCAAAAAACCTTTAAAACCAGGAACATAAGACAGATCTTTGCTAGAAAATAAGGGCAGTTTACATTTTCTACATGGCCTCAACTGCTTTTACTTGGTGTACTTTTATATTCATGAATTTTATGGATTTTACACTTTATAAATTACCAAAAAGTCATGGATTGAAGAAAAATGCGCTGAAAAGTCTGAATTGGAGAAACTAACTTCCCCGACGTATTGGCTTTTTGGTGGCTGGGGTCGGTGAACAATGGAATTGGGAAAGGGGACAAATATATGATGACAGTATCCCTTTAAATACCTCCAGGCATGGAATCTCTAAGCATTTCTTCTTGTTTGGAGTTAATTGGCTTACACCACTCCGTCCCTGTGCCTCTCCTTCTGCTTTCATGTAACCTCTCACTCCTGGCTTCCCTCACTATTGCTGATTACCATTCTGTGGGGCAACGCCTAGAATGTCAAACCAGGATTTTTTTTCTTCGTTTGTTTGTGAGTTTCTACTGGTTTTTTTTTCCTGCTTCCTTAAATTCCAAGTAAAGGAACATGTTGTGTTTATAATTGAACCTATAATCCTGCATGAACTCACAGCCCTGCCTGCAGAGTGTAAGCAAGTCTCTTCTTTACCAGAGCTAGCGGTTTACAGAATTATGTGGGCAATAGTTGGTACACAGGAAAAGTGCCTATAAATTTTTATTCTGTTTAAAGTACTATTATACATTATACAACATAATACTGAGCTTAAGGCACCAATAAAAAACAAAAAGATCTATTGGGCGGAAAAAGCTCCTTTAAAAGAAAGAATGAAAGGAAGGCAATAATAAGCGTGCCCTGTATGCCAACATGAAATTGTATGCCTTGATTGAATTGCACAGCCTATTTTAAACTCATTACAACACAAAATAAAGGAAACTTTGTGGTTCGCATGATGTTTCCGTGCCTAGTTTTTATGAGCAGCTGTTACTAAAACTATCTATTATGCAATCCTTCTCAGCACTGCTCTTAAAATCACACGTTTGACAGTCATATTTAACTTCGTGTTTATACTGTAAACATAAACTGGTGCCTTTATGTCAGAGATTTGGATTTGAGAGGAGAATGTGGATTTCAGGCTATAAAATACAACATTCATATGAAATATAAAAACTAAATGATTCTTCCGCATTAAATCACAGAGGGGCATGTTTATTAAAAATTGAAAATACTTCTTGCCACAATTCATGGTAGGGAAATGTTAGCATCTATCATCTCTCTATGGGGCAAATTCACTAAGATGCGAAGTTGCGCCAGGCGCAACTTTGCCGCACTTCGCCGCACTTCGCCAGGCGTAGTTTCGCCAGCGCTTCGCAAATTCACTAAAATCCGAAGTTGCGCAAAGGGGTAGCGTAAGGTTGCGGAGTTGCGCTAGCGTTGTTTCACTATATAAAGCGAAGTTGCGCTAGCGAAGGCGAATTTGCATACGGCGCGAAATTCAAATTTCAATGGAGGAACACGTATCTGCACTACAAATGCCTAGAAAACCTTCAAATCTGCAAATAAAAATTTTATTTTGCCCTACACATGTGCCCACTGTCTAGGTAAGTTGCCATGAGTCAGGAAATGTAGGGGGGAGGAAGGGGAGCCCCAAAAAAATTCGATCTTTTTCAGCCTATCAGCCATAATGTAGAAAACACGCCAGCGTTTTTTGGGACTTTTTTTTAAACAATCCCTATCTACTCGATTGCGCTTCGCCAGGTCTGAGGTGGCGAAGGAAGCCTAGTGTAAAAGGTAGCGTTCACTACACTGCGCAAGTTAGTGAATTTGCGTAGTTTCGTCGCTAGCAAAGATTCGCCTGGCGTAAGGTTGCAAAGTAACACTAGCGAAACTACGCCAGCGTTCGTTAGTGAATTTGCGCAGTAGCGAAAATGCCAAACGCTAGCGAATTAACGCTAGCGTTCGGCGCTTCGGCGCTTAGTGAATTTGCCCCAATCTGTCTACCTATCTGTCTGTCTATCTAGCTAAAAAGGGGAGTTGTGGCTCAACACTAAACAATTTTAAACTATCAGGCAGGGGTGCAATGAGGGTCTTACCATACAATTCATACAGACAAATTATCTGCTCTCAGCCATTATCAATATATTTAGGACATTGTGCATTATGCTGCTAAGCAATGTCCTCCGCTTTAAACAAAACAGGGATTGCAATATTGCAATATTTTCGAGCTGGCCAACTACGTGAAACTACATCTTATGTCCTTATAATATTATATTTTATTGTCTCATCATTGCCTCCTTTTTGTGGAACCTGCCTGGCTCAAGTTTATTATGGGTGCCAACAGGGCCACCATTAGAAATCATGGGGCCCAGTACAACAAAATGTTCAGGGCCCCCTGAGCCCCGCCCACCAAGCCCCACCCCAGATCCCTTCCACTCAACACTACAGTTTAAAGACCACATAGACATCAGTGCTAAAAAGGTAACCCCCCCACACACACACACGTTATAAAAAGCTATTGATGGTCAGGCCCCCTTATAAGTTAAAAAAAACTGTGGTGCCAGGGCCCCCCATAAAAAATAATTAGTGATCAGGGCCCCCCTACCAGTTAAAAAAAATAATTGGTGATCAGGGCCCCCCTACAAGTTAAAAAAAAAATAATTGGTTATCAGGGCACCCCTACAAATTAAAAAACATAATTGATGATCAGGGCCCCCCTACAAGTTAAAAAAAAATAATTGATGATCAGGGCCCCTCTACAAGTTAAAAAAGTAATTGATGATCAGGGCTCCTCTACAAGTTAAAAAAAAAATAATTGGTGATCAGGGCCCCCCTACAGCTTTAACGGGACTTATTCTTAAAGGACCACGAGGTTGCAGGAAATCTTTATAGGAGAAAAGCTTCCGTGCACAGAGCTGCTGTGCAGCACGCTGAAAGCAGGCGGGCCCGGCTAATCAAGTAAGTGAAGCATGGCCGGGCCACCCCTTAGACACTAAACCCTGGCAAGCAATTTTTAACAAAATTTGGGGGGATCTGGCCATTTATTTTACTCGCAGGGGGACCCCTGATCACCAATGACTTTTTATAACTTGTGGGGGGGGCAGGCCATCAATTATTTTTTACTTGCAGGGGGGCCCCTGATCACCAATGTTTTTTCGCTACTGCGCAAATTCACTAACGAACGCTGGCGTAGTTTCGCTAGTGTTACTTTGCAACCTTACGCCAGGCGAATCTTTGCTAGCGACGAAACTACGCAAATTCACTAACTTGCGCAGTGTAGTGAACGCTACCTTTTACGCTAGGCTTCCTTCGCCACCTCAGACCTGGCGAAGCGCGATCGAGTAGATAGGGATTGTTTAAAAAAAAGTCCCAAAAAACGCTGGCGTGTTTTCTACATTCTACATTTAAAAAAGTAATTGGTGATCAGGGCCCCCCTACAAGTTAAAAAAGTAATTGATGATCAGGGCCCCTCTACAAGTTAAAAAAAAATAATTGGTAATCAGGGCCCCCCTACAATTTAAAAAAGTAATTGGTGATCAGGGCCCCCCTACAAGTTAAAAAACATAATTGATGATCAGGGCCCCCCTACAAGTTAAAAAAGATAATTGGTGATCAGGGCCCCCCTACAAGTTAAAAAAGTAATTGATGATCAGGGCCCCTCTACAAGTTAAAAAAAAATAATTGGTGATCAGGGCCCCCCTACAATTTAAAAAAATAATTGGTGATCAGGGCCCCCCTACAAGTTAAAAAAGTAATTGATGATCAGGGCCCCTCTACAAGTTAAAAAAAAATAATTTGTGATCAGGGCCCCCCTACAATTTAAAAACAGTAATTGGTGATCAGGGCCCCCTACAAGTTAAAAAAAATAATTGGTGATCAGGGCCCCCTACAATTTAAAAAAGTAATTGGTGATCAGGGCCCCCCTATAAGTTAAAAAAAATAATTGGTGATCAGGGCCCCCCTATAAGTTAAAAAAAAACATTTGCAACCAGGGCCCCCCATAAAAGTTTTTTTTAAAAAAAAAAAAACATTGGTGATCAGGGGCCCCCCTGCAAGTAAAAAATAATTGATGGCCTGCCCCCCCCACAAGTTATAAAAAGTCATTGGTGATCAGGGGTCCCCCTGCGAGTAAAATAAATGGCCAGATCCCCCCAAATTTTGTTAAAAATTGCTTGCCAGGGTTTAGTGTCTAAGGGGTGGCCCGGCCATGCTTCACTTACTTGATTAGCCGGGCCCGCCTGCTTTCAGCGTGCTGCACAGCAGCTCTGTGCACGGAAGCTTTTCTCCTATAAAGATTTCCTGTAACCTCGTGGTCCTTTAAGAATAAGTCCCGTTAAAGCTGTACAGGGATTGGATAAGGGGATCCAATCCAAATGCAGATTTACTGGGACTTATTCTTAAAGGACCAATGAGGTTACAGGAAATATTAATAGTGGAAAATCTTCTGTGCAAAGAGCTGCTGTGCAGCACGATGAAGACAGGGGGGCCCTGCTAATCAAGTAAGTGAAGCATGGCCAGGCCACCCCTTAGACACAAAATCCTGCAAGCCCGGGACAAATGTCCCTCCCGTGAGCCCTTGATGGCAGCCCTGGTTGCCAATAGTGATGGGCAAATCTGACCCATTTCACTTCGCCAAAAATTCAGGAAAAGGCAAAGAATTTGCCAAATGCATTGAAGTCAATAGACAATTTTTTTTTTGACCTGCAACAATTGTTCACAATTTTTCAGCAGAGTATTTGTATATGTGGAACAACTGAAATGTTATTCAAAAGAAGTAGTAAAGTAGATAGCCAGCTCTAGAGACAAATTAATAGAGAGAGCTATTGATGACTTTCTGTGATTTGGATACTTGGTCTTTCAAGCAAAATGGCAACAACATGCTTGGGTTAATCCATGGCATACCAGTCCCTGTGAGACAGCTGGCAGTCTTCATTTATGAGACATTACCCCCTTCCAGTTAGTAACTTCACATATCATTGGCATCATTAAGCATTCATTCTCTTGGCTGCTTATTCAGGTGGTGGGAAAATATTTAATGCCAAGGACAGCATTAGCTTTCTAAGCCAGTGGACAGAGTGGCTCAAATTTAGGATAGTTTTTTTTTGTCTCTGGAGCAACAAATATCACTCACATTGTGCGCTTTCTAATTCTGCAGGAATGTCAAGCAATAGAAGGCTATTTGTGCATGATGTGTGGAGGGGTTCTGTACTCCATTTTCTCTGCTCATGCACTTGCATGATACCTGTTAATTGGTCTTAAACACCAGATGTTCACTAGACTGTTCACTGAAGTAGGATGTCATAGTAGGATAGCCCTGTAGAAAAATTCAGCCAATTGCCAGTAATATTAGCTGAACTAGGCATAGATGACATTATGATCATTGCTAGAATAAACACATGAGCATTGTCACGTGAAATGTCTCCAGCAAATGATTAGTGGCACCAGTAAAACTCCCTCGCTGAAGGCATCTAGAAGGACTTACATTGCTCTCTAAACATCTGCTACCATTGTTAGTTGGTATTCGTGCATTCAAGCATTACAGGGTAACAATTAGCTCATTATGTTAAACCTCTTTTCATAGGCTGCAAGACTTCTACTGGGATCCCCCCACTAAAGGCACTAGTTCTCCACCTTGGAGATGAATGAATTACATGTGAGACCGGCAGAAATTTTGCAGAAACATTAGAATAGCAAACTTGGCACCAAATATCATTTGTCGTCACTCAAGTACACTGAGAACATTAGTAAAGGATACAGTGACAATGAATATGTATTCATCATTGCCAAGGACTGTGCAACCTGATTGAGACTTGATTGTCTTCAGTCCCACTATGTAAAAATACAAACAATGTAACAATACAAAGTGCATTTATTGACAACCCTGTGGGAACCGCAGGCTGACAGTTGTGTTGTGTGGGCGAGGAAACAACAGTGCCAACATCAAGTAGGTTTTTTAAAAGCTGTAGATCTTGAGATCACTGTAGCTTTCGATATTATGCTTGTTCAGGAAATCATTCAAGCCTATCTTAAAGGCATTAATAGAATCGGCCATCACAATATCATCAGCGGGACTTTTTTACAACCTCACTGTCCTCACCCTGAAGAACATGCTTCAAATGAAAGTAGTTCCTCTAGTCTAAACAGGTGGCCTCTGGTGTGTTTATCTTTTCTATGGGAAAAAGATCCCTCGCTAAATGTCTATAATGTTACTGTATTTACTGGTGCACCTTATCCCTCAGTGCATCAAATGTAACAAGATTTGGATTTGGCAGAATCCAAGAGCCTGCCTGAACTGAATCCGAACCCTATATTATGGAACAAAAATGACAGCACGGGATTCAACAACTTTCACCCTGTGCAAGGGTTCAGATTCTGGTATTCAGACAAATCCATATCCAAGAATTTGTAGATTTGGCCAAACCCAGCGAAGAAGGGTTTGGTGCATCCCTAGTACTTATAAATAGTGATGGGCGAATTTGCGTCGTTTCACCGGAAAATTCACAAATTTCACGTGAAATTCGCGAAACGGCGAAAAATTAGCGAAATGGCGCCGGTGTCTCGTTTTTGACGCCGGCGCCCAGTTTTTTCAAAAAAAAATAAATAAATTTGACGGCGGCAAATTTTTGCTGCGAATTTTCGCAGGCGTTTCGCGAATTTATTCGCTGGCGGCGAATCGCGCAAATTCGCCACAAATTCACGCCTGGCGAATAAATTCGCCCATCACTACTTATAAAGAGTAACCGCGATTAGAATCCCATATTTGCTCCAGGTGTTTTGGGAAGTTTCCCTACTCTTTTGTCGGTCTGATACACAGTACAATATGGTACAGGTATGGGACCTGTTATCCAGAATGCTCGGGACCTGGGGTTTTCCGGATAACGGATCTTTCCGTAATTTGGGTCTTCATGCCTTAAGTCTACTAGAAATTCATTTAAACATTAAATAAACCCAATAGACTGGTTATGCTTCCAATAGGGATTAATTATATCTAAGTTGGGATCAAGTACAGGCTACTGTTTTATTATTACAGAGAAAAAGGAAATCATTTTTAAAAATTTGGATTATTTGGATAAAATGGAGTCCATGGGAGACAGCCATTCCGTAATTCGGAGCTTTCTGGATATTGGGTTTCCGGATAAGGGATCCTATACCTGTACTTTCAAATCTGATCCTCTAAATAAAATAATCCCCCAAAAAAAGCAATAATCTACATCCCTAGTGATCATATATCTATCATAAATGCAAAGTATGAATGGGTTATATTTCTCCTGTGTTACATTTGAAAAACCATGTTTTTAGTCTACTATAAATGTTTCACAATTTAGATAACTTTATAAGCCATATGCATGCAATAATTTTAATTACAGAGATATAATTGGTGAATCATCTAACACAGATGGCATGGAAAAAGACAAATATGTAATGCTGTAATTGAATTTCTAGATTTCAAGATGCACAAAGAATATATAATGAATGTAGGATTGATTAAAATGTACATAGTACTGTGCCTTGTACCTTTAATTTGTACCTGAAATGTAGTTGCTTAAAGACTGAATATGCAGAATATGTTTTGAACGTACATATCTGAGGTCATTATATTTTAGAAACATTGTAGAAAGATCACACCTTATATTTAAGATGTCTTTTGTGCATTCTTGTTATTCAGAATCTGTAATTAAACATAGGGGAGTTCTATAAATGAAGCATTTTAAAGCAGATCACTTCCCACTTGCAGTCAAAATTGTCTCACCTGCTTTGGTACTGAAACTGTGTCTTAAAATAGCAGATTTTCGCTTTCACTTGTCTTGTAAAACAAAAGAGTGCCTTGTGGGATATTTTTGAACTGAATTTGTAACTATGTGCAAGTTAGATGCACCTACAGCATTGGGCACTAAACACATTTTAAATTATGTGCAACAAAAGAAAATGAAAAGAGAAGGAAACAACAAGAGACATTATTTTGCGCAGTAATGTGTGCAAAGTGGAATTTTCAGACCGTTCTCTATTTTTTTACCCACAATGCACACAATTCTAGCCCTGTTGCAGTCAAGCACAGCTTTGCAAAGATGCACAATAGCACAAAATTTTCATTGTGGGGAAGTTGTAATTTCTGCCGTTTGGCATTACCATGTAGGCCCGGACTGGCAATCTGTGAATTCTGGCAAATGCCAGAGGGGCTGCTGTAAAATGCAATAGACAAGGGCCTTGTCTCAACAAAACTCCATTTGGCTGCCCTTTATCTTACAGGAGTTGCCTGTATGAACCCATCCCCCCCCCCCCGCTGCCCTTTTTGGGGCATGCCTCACATCAGCTCGTAGTTGACCTTGGTAAATTGTTTTACGAAGACAGGGTTCTGTAGATAGCTTGAAAAAAAGCATTTGAGAAGCTGATTAGCAGAGGCAGCTTTGGCGCTTCACCGAACTGTAAATGTCGGTTACTCATTAATGTAGCCCAAAGAAAAGGCATCTTCTACCAAAAAGTACCCGCCAGGGCTCAATCGAATGCTGGGCTATTTGGGGGAGAAACAAAGCAACTTGCTGCATGCACCATTGAACAGACATGTGGGGGATGCCGGTTTTGCAGACTCCAAAGTAGGAGTCACTCTTGAATGCAGCCTGAAGAAAATGACCTGAATAGAAGAGAGGGTTCTGTACAGACATAAACAACCCTGAAAGGTCTGGTAAATCATCCACCCTGGATTTGAACTCAGGATTCCCTGGGTGTACAACAGGCAGAGATGTATCCCGCCAGGCCCAGTTCTGCATGACCATAACAACCGAATGTCCCCTCGTGCCTCTACATTGACTGGTAGTGCCAGCAGTAAATTTTTCATCCTAATAGAGTCAATATAAATCCTGTGTGCCTCAATAAGGGAGGCCTCCCGAATGGCCGATTGGTTAGGATGCTTGCCTAAAATCTCAAAAGTTGTGAGTTACATTCCCACCTGTGCTGAAAACTTGAAACACCAGATGAAAATGGAAATCACTGAAGAGAAATGGAAGGACAGACTTCCTGCCCCTAGCAATGATGGGGCTGGCACTAACCTGCCAGCTGTAGCCTTTGCTAAAAAGGGCTACATTTGGCCCCTTTATCTTACAGGGCTTGCCCTTCTAAGCTACCCAGGTATCTACTTCAGACCAGGGGTTTCCCATCAAGCCCCTTTCCCTTACCTTGCCCTTACCTTTGAGAAGCTGATAAGTGAAGGTTGGTTACTCATTAATGTAGCCTGAAGAAAGCTATCTGTCCTTAGGTGGGTTACTGGTATTGCCAAGCCGTCCATCCTGAAGGCCTCCCTTAGGTACCCAGGGAGCGTATTGACTCTGTTAGGTGGAAGATGGCCTGCAGGCACTTCCTGCAAAGATACGCGGGGACATTGGTTTTTGTGGTCATCAGGAACCTCACGGGCAGGTATTGGCTCTGTGGCTTTTTTCAACTTTTGTACAGAATACTGTCCTCATTAAGGTCAAGTATGTACAGATCCAAGACAAGCCCCAAAAAGGGCAGCGGCTTTAGCCCCTCCCGCCGCAGAGCCGAGACCTGCACGGTGAAGTTCTGGATGACCATAACAAATAGCAGCTAGCAACTACCATATGAAACATACAGGAAGATATTGGGTCATTTAAATGTTATTAATTGAAAAACAAAGCCGATCTGAAGCATGGAGGAAGGAATTCTAAAAAAAAAAAAAAAACATTTTGATAATCTCCCTGTAATCACTTGTCATATTGAGATGCACAATGCAGCAGTGATACAACAAAGGGTTAAACATTCAAGTAACTGGTTTTACATGGCTATCATTTTACAAGAAGGCTTGACTGGCTTCCTTTCTGTGGCTTTCAGCAAGCAGGCACGAAGAAGAGAATGTAGCTGCCTGCTCGCAGATGGAATGGAATAAATAGAATTAAGTTCTCATGTAAGTATTTCCTTTCACAGCATGCAGGGGCATCTGTCCTTTGATTGCTTAAAGTAATTATGTTTCTAGCTTTCCTTACCTGTGACTTTATATTATAAATACACTGGGTTTTTTTTTGCAGGGCTGATATATGAATAGAATTTCTTAATTACATCTGGATGCAGAAAACACGATTAATAAAAACTTTTATAAACAAACGACAAACACAAAAAGCCAGAGATATTGAAACAAAGTGTATTAATCCTTGTAAGAGGCCTACATTTCCTAGAATGGATTGTATAGAGTTGGGCTGGCAGGTGCCTTGTCATCAATGAGTCACTGGAGCCTTGGAAAAATACAATATTGACTCTGCAAAGAAGAGAAGGAGGATGTCAGGGTTAGACTAGGAGTAAAAAGCGCCTTGACATACAAAGAGAACACACCCACATTGATATCTGAGCATCTCATTCACAAACAAAAGCAATTAGTTACATCAGATAAAGGCATCTTCCTCATACCTGACACCAGCAAATACGTCGCTCACATCATTCAAACAAAGCAACCTGAACACTCTCTAGCATGTTTGGCTTAAAGGAGAACTAAACCCTAAAAATAATTATGGCTTAAAATGTCATATTTTATATACTGAACGTATTGAAGAAGATGAGGATGGCTTGTAATATAAACTGATGTTATAGGGCTATTTATTAAATTCTGATGCTAATTGCACTGGTTTATGTGCTGCCATGTAGTAATTGTCTGTATTAATTACTAATCAGCCTAATATTGTGACATTTCTATTCTATGTGTACTGTATATTGTGAGTGGGTCCCTAAGCTCAGTAAGTGACAGCAGCACAGAGCATGTGCAGTGAATCAGCAGAAAAGAACATGGGGAGCCACTGGGGCATCTTTAGAGACACAGATCTTTACTGCTAAAGGGCTGTGGTTGCCTTGGGCTGGTATAGAAGCACACAGCATAATGTACAACATTTCTAGTGACTTCTTTAGTTAAGCTTTAGTTCTCCTTTAAATACTGCCTCTGCCCAGAAGCTGGAAATCAACAGAAATTCCCTCATATAGTCAACTGGTGCCTGAAATCTCCATTGATGCACAGTATGAACTCCATCATTCCAAATTCCATGGAAATCCCGTAAAACCAAGGAAACTATTGGAAACCTGGTGACCATTTATTAACTCAAATACTATCCCATGCTTGATTTGTATTATATACTTATTTCCTTACCATAATGTGCTATCTTTAAATATACAGTATGGTCTGATAATGCAGCTGATAATGCATAACCTATCCTTTCCTTTTTTCCTTTTGCCTTCTTCCCTTTCTCATCTTTTTTTTTGTTTCATTTAATTTGAACCTAGGTGTCACGATCGGCTCCCTAAATCCAGAACAGGCTCTCTGGTCTCAGCTCTGCTTCTGCCTGTGGCAGGCGCCTTTCACTTCGGGAGGAGCCCTCCGCTAATCGGATGCCGCCAGGTCTTGGCAAAGGGGCACGGTTGTTATCAAGGTTTTGGACGGAATGCACAGTTCTAGGAATAGACAAAAGCATAGTCAGGCAGGCCGGGGTCGGTGTGGGCAGAGTACTAGCAAGGTCAGACAGACCGGGTCGATGCAGGCAGAGTCAAGAATAGTCAAGAGAGGCAAGGGTCAATAGCGGTAGACTTGTTAGGCAGGCAGGAGTCAGGATTAGCAGAGTTCAGGATAGTGAGGCAGGCAAGAGTCAATATTGGCGGAGTTCAGAATAATCAGACAAGCAGGGATCAAAACCAGGAATCAAACACGTATAAATCATACCCAGGATACTAGCAAGTAGACCTAACGAATTGTAGACAATAGCCCCTTAAAATACATTTGAACTACATGCACAATGACATTACGTGCCACTGGCATAAACCCGGAAGTGAGCGGAGAGAGGACTAGGGCTGTGGTCGTCCCCGCAGCGGGCATTCTCGCCAGGACCTAGTTCCCGCTAGACCACCAGGGTAAGCTTTACACTAGGGGATGCATATATACAGTATCTCTGCTCTTGTTTGATGATATCTTATTAAGCATGACTATTTAATTTTTAAACGCCAATATTTTCTTCAAATACATGGCCCATAGGCTGGAAGGAGAAGTTCTATACCTTTGGAGATAGTTAAAGGGATGGTTCACCTTTAAGTTAACTTTTAGTATGTTATAGAATTACCGTTTCTAATTAGCTTTTCAATTTGTCTTCGTTTTTTTATTTTTGTTATAGTTAATTATGTGCCCTCTTCTCTTTCCAGCTTTCAGATGGTCACTGACCCCATCTAAAAAGCATATGTTCTGTAACACTACAAATTTATTGTTATTCCAACTTTTTATTACGCATCTTTCTATTAAGGACCTTCTGAAGTCGCCCGAAGTTGCCTCACTAGGAAACTTCGGGAGCAATCCGAGTGAATGTAAATGCCGGCGGGAGGCAGTTCAGGGAGATTAGTCGCCCCGAAGAAGAGGCAATTTATCGCCGGGCGACTAAATCTCCCCGAATCTGAGTGTATGTCTCTGCCCTAGAGGTGAACCACCCGTTATCTTCCACTGCATCGTTTAAGCTAATACATGACCAGTGTAATGTGTCAGACTAAAGATTTTACCTACAGCATATCACATTCACAACAAAGCATATCTCAAACTCTCCAGAATTAATAGGCAGAGTTTTTACACAGGCCTACAGGTAATTTAATACAATCATATTCAATTTGATCAGATTAAATGTAGCTGGTTTGTGTTTATTGAGAGTTATATACTAAAGTATTCTATTTTACCCTTCGGCAAAAGAACAGCTTCATAAATTTCTTATTTATGATTTGCATATCAAAAGCAATAACGTGCAAGATGGACGTCTCAATCTTATCCACTACTGTACATGCTGGTGGTAGTCTAGTCACGATTTGCTGTTGGATAGGGGTATAGGGAATCCCTGGCCTACAGTATGTTTTATCTCCCTAGACAACATCATTGTATTCAGTAACACCCATGTTGGCTGCTTCAAGTGTTTGACCTCACCAAAGAAGAAGGATTGAAACTGTGTCATAAATGATGTAGATGTCCTATCTGCAGTTCTCGTTACTGACCTGGATTAATTCAATATCATTATGAAATGATTAAGCTTTTAATCTGACAAAGGTGCAGGTTATGAAGGCTGTGCATGAAATGCTTAAATCCATCGCCGGATTTTCAAACGAGGCACCCCTAGTCCGGCAACTTCTGCACCCCCTAACCTAGTTAATATATCACCTATTCCATCTACTCTGCTGCTTCCTCTGTAACTCTGCTCCAGGTGTTCTTTAGGAACCGGAAATCTAGATGAGGCTGGGCGACATACTGTCCCTTAAAATCTGCCACCCCAGGCTCAGGTCTGCTTAAAACTGATATGAATTCTGGGCAAATTATTTATCGCATACTTTACTTACAACCCGTAACCCACTATGCAAAAAAACTGACAGCCCTGAAGCTTTTGTCAGTTTATGGCCTCTGCTTACATCAGTTCAACCAAGTACAGGTACAAAAATATAAAACTGGAAAAATCTCGAAATCAAATGACTATAGTTCTGTGTTATAATTGCATACAGGTATATGAACCAACTGAATTCTGATCCATAGTTATATTTGTGCAGAAACTTGGTGAGGGTCTCCGGATCTTATTGTCAAGTCTATTCAGAAATGGTTTGATTTTCTCCATGAAACTTGTTGGCATATTATTGTTTCGGCCAGATATCGATCAGGGAGGCCTGTCGGAGGGCCCCATACACGGGCCAATAAGCTGCTGACTCGGTCTGTCGGCAGCTTTTATCGGCCCGTGTATGGCCACCTTAACCATTCAGGTTATCCTTTTGTGTTTTTGAAAGACTAGTTATCATTCAGATAACTTCAAGCCTTTGATACACCTCCCTAATCTTTTATCCCTATTTATACAGAAAATTATATACCCCCACCACGATTCAAAGGGGTTCCACAGCCATATATATAAAGTTATACCAGTCATTTTTTGGCATACAATTCTTGGAGACCCAAGAAGGTGAGTAGGGGATAAGCAACCTACCATCCGGCCGCTTGCCCTGATTTTTCTGGGTAACTGTCAGGGGGTGTCCAGTAAAGGGTTGATTTATTTTGCCAATAATGGGGGGGGACTATGTCACTGTTTTGAGGTCAAGTGTGCCAAGGTTGATGATGGTCTCCTTGGAAAAGGGTCCCAGGGTGGTAGTATTCTAATTGCCTTCTCCCACTTGCCCACTTATTGCTCTTGTGAGAGGTGGCCAATTTGTGCATTCCATGTGGGGGTGTATAGTGTTCATACAGGTTAAAGTATTATATTATTGCTGCTTATTAAAATGTAATGTGTAATAGCTGTGGCCTCCCAAACTGGTTGTCTTTATTATCTCTATACATGGGTGACAATTGGGTAGGGATTTATAAGGTTAGCCTACCAGATTGATGCTGCACAGTCATGCACTAGCTCGGGTTAAAACTTACAGAGTGCCCCACACCACCACCATTTTATTTAGCAGTATAGTAGAATCAAAAAAATGTAACATTTCTGCACATGTTCAAGCCCGAAACTGGGAAATCTGGGAATAAGAAGGATGGAGACACTGCTAGTTATTTACCTGGTCTGGTGGGGCCCCTAACATATTTTCAACCTCACAGTAAATCCCCCTTTCTTTTTTCATTAATGAGACATGTTTATTCTAGTAAGACTTTTTATGTATAAACTGCACACTAGTGCAAAAACTGGCTGGGAAGTAAATTACTAATACTTTCTTAAAGAAAGAAAGGTTAAAACTAAGTAAGCCTTATCAGAAACGTCCAACTAAATACACCAGTATACCATCAAAGTAGTGCTGCTCTGAGTCCTCTGTCAAAAGAAACACTGCATTTCTTTCCTTCTATCATGTACACATGGGCTTCTGTATCAGACTTCCTGCCTTTAGCTTAAACCTCTTTGCCACGGGCGTGAGCATGCTCAGTTTGCTCCTCTTCCTCCCTCTCCCTTCTCTGCTGTAATCTGAGCCCAGAGCTATAAGTGAGCAGGAAGTGACTCAGGCAGGAAGTGATGTCACACCAAGCCAATACTACAGCTGTTATCCTAAACAAACAGAGAACTTCTAGAGCAGGGGTGCCCAAAAGGTAGATCGGGATCTACCAGTAGACCTTTAGCTGGTGATCAGTAGATCTCAAGACACTACCAACAAATGGCTTGTCTAAATCACGCACCTGTCTCATGCTTTTCATCCAGATATTTATTAAATTAAGGTTACATAAGAAATAGTTATTTGTTAAATATAGCAATTTACATTTTCTCATAAAAATAAATATTTAAGTAATATTTTCCATGGAACAGAATGCTAACTATGCTTTTATGGATGTAGATCATATTGGCACAACATCACTAAAAGTAAACCTCGCTTTAGTAAATTCCTGTTCTAGAGCTTTTTACTCAATGGTATGGTAAAACATTCTACAGAATAAATATAGCATTCTGGCTTGCACTATTGCAGCTAATCTATTGGCAAGAAACTGCCTCCTTATAATTCCTTCTCCTTTAAACATAGATATTAAGGGTATTATTTATCAAAGTAAGCTTTTTCTGGTTGGACTTTTAAAGGGGAAAACCACCTTTTTTTCTTGACTTATTTGTGATTTATTAAACCTCAATGGTGTTAAAAGTCAGCATAAAAAAGTACTCTAACTCAGACCTGCCGAGTTTATGTAGAAGTTAAATGGCAGATGTCACGTTGACATTTTTAAAATATTCTGATCTGCGCTGGGTTTCTGAAAAAAATGCGATGTTTGGCCGTCAAATCTGAAAAAGTTGTGGATTCAGATATTTTTTACAATCTTATCGAGACTTTTCCCGAGCAAGAATTTTTTGGGAAAACATAATGATAGATAGGGGGGGGGGAAGTATGTACGGCTGTGGTTGGAGTAGCTTCACAAAAATAGTGAGATAAATTCAGATTTTGATAAATAACCCCCTAAATGTAAGCAAAGGAAATATTATTCACACAAAGTATAAATTGTTCCCATTGCACCATTTCTGTTTTTTTTTTTACATTCCCAAATTGGTATCTATGCATGCATTTCCTGGCATAGGGCCATCATGTGGCCACAACCATGTGAATAAGATGGAGGTGACAGAATGAACATGATTGCCATGTACAGCAAGCTTTGCCTGCTTTTAAGCTTTCTTTAATAATTTAGGGTTACTTCTGTGCTAAATGTAGGAAAATTGTACATCTCTCCTGAAAGCAATCATAAAACTACCTGTCTCTTGGCCTCTGATTTCAGAGCATGCCTACTTTTTTATTTATTTATTTACTTATTTATTTATTTATTTTATCTTCTATTTTTTCTTCTCTTTTCTCTTCTCTTTTTTCTCTTTTCCCTCCCATCTTTAGCCAATATGTATACATGCATGAAAAAACATTTCAGAAAAAGCAAAAATCATTTGAAGAATTAAGTACCTTAAAATCTTGGCTGTTCATTATAGTCATAGCTAGAAATGCTCATATATGGGAAATATAAAATAGGGGAAAATATGTATATATACAAAAATTTAAATGAATATATAAATATAGCTTTGTTTTTAGAAAATTCATTGAGTAATGTTAGGTGTTGGTGTGTTTAGTTAATTTACATATTTAGGCTTCAGATTAGTCAGCCGTGCAAGATTTTGAATACTAATATACTGTATTTTACCCTGCTTGTGGATTACATTAATGTTCCTCTTTCATTGCAGAAACATATAATTTAGAAACAAGGCTTTGGATACTATGACATTTGCATAAATGTTGGTTACAAAGCTTGCCTCTGATGCATTATATGGATCCTTTAGCACAGGGGTTCTTAACCTAGGATCCAAACATAGGTAGACAAGTTGGACAAATAATTGTGTTTCCATTGGACAACAGTCAGGCCAAACAGGTAATGTGACCAGTCAGTTTCCCTTTTTAAAGCATTTATAAACAGTGTTCGTTTAATGGCATATGGGGCACCTAGGCTACATTCACACAGCCCCGCCTTCTTGCATGCAGATCCAGGCAAACAAGCTCCTTACGCCGGGTCGGATTTGGAGCACATGTGGTGTCACTGGATCTGTACGCATCTGGGGGAACACAAATTGCCTGCCTTCTTCTCTCAGTAGGTGCCCCCAGACCCAGCAGTGCAAATAAAATAGAAATAATTATTGGAAAAAGTTAGATGGGCCCCTGATCACACTGGGCCCCTATGATATAGCCTAAAGGTGGCCATACACGGGCCGATAAAAGCTGCCGACAGACCGACTGCCCATTACTATTCTTTAGGATCCGATCGTTGGGCCCTAGGGCCCACGATCGGATCAGCCCGATATTGCCCACCTCAAGGTGGGCATATCGGGGAGAGATCCGCTCGTTTGGCGACAACTTTTGTATGGCCACCTTAAGATAGCCCGAAACAGATACTAAAGTGACAGGGAATGTATCAAATCCCTGGCATGGCGCTTTCTTACTGTTTAAGGCTTTACTCGTAAATGCTCATTTTTGTTGTAAACACAAAATATATTTTAGGCAACTGATAATCAAGTGGAAATTATATATTTGTTGAACCCATTGGAGACAAATTTAGCAATGCAGTGCACCTTTTTCAGGAGCTTTAGCTTGTTTTAGGAATTTCTGCATAGCAAAGATATATTGCTATGTCTTGTGTATATGTGGTAGTACCTAGCATGCAAGTAGTCATGTAGTCTTGCTGCAATGCTGCCTACTACTGAGCAGGTTTTATGTGTTGATGGAACATAGCTGGCCATCCCCTTGCTTTCCAAAAAAAAAGGTATTCTAAGATGAATTGTTACCTTGAGGCATAGGCTCAAGGTAAATTGTTGAGGTGTAGGCTGTTAATGAATGGTTATAAAAGAATAAACATGCCTACATACCCAAGATATAATTACTGCACGCCTTTTACAATTTATGTTTGTCCCACACATTTGTTCCTCTCTGAGACTACCTAGTTGACTATTATTTAAGGGCTATCACATTTAGGGGCAGATTTATCAAGGGTCGAATTTTGAAGTGCAAAAAACGTCGAAATTCGACCATCGAAAAGGTCAGTTTGACATTCGAAGTCGAAGGAATTTTTAAAATCGTTCGATTGTACGATGCAATCCTTCGAATCGAACGATTCGAACAATTTAATGGTACCAATTTTTTTTTACCAAAAATCCTTTGATTTCTCAAAACTTGCCCAAACACTCAGGATGGGTTATAGGAGGTCCCCCATAGGCTAAACAGCAATTAGTTAGCCTTAAGATGGTGAAATGTCTTTTTTACACTTTTTTAAAGAGACAGTACTTCGAAGACAGTACTTTTCGAAGTCAACGTTTTTCACTTCGAATCAAAGTCGAATTTGGCCTATTTGATGGTCGACGTATCCAAAAAGTACTTTGAAATTCGAAAGTTTTTGAAATTCGAAAATTCACTTCGACCCTTAGTAAATCTGCCCCTACATTTCATACACATATATGTTGAGAAGCGCAATATATAATGTCTCAGTCATGAATAGTTAGAATGGCATCCAAC
Source organism: Xenopus laevis (assembly GCF_017654675.1). Classification (NCBI taxonomy): domain Eukaryota; kingdom Metazoa; phylum Chordata; class Amphibia; order Anura; family Pipidae; genus Xenopus; species Xenopus laevis. Next base: position 28,975,981 of record NC_054382.1, on the reverse strand, counting down.
CTTTTTTTGTGAAGTCCATCAATGAATCTTGACTACTGCCCTTTACAGCAAATACATCTTTTCTATGCTGAATGTAAAACCTTGTTTTCTGCAATCTTATTGAATGTCCTTGTCACCTGTGTCGTTCTATTGAAAAAAAAACAATAATTAGACAGTCTTTTGTGTTGACAAGTATATATTTGTACATGATGTGCCTTTTTTAAGGAGAATAACACCAACATAAAAAGCCTTTTCTTGAAACTTAGATCATCTTTCTTTTTCCAGCTTTGGTGTCCAAAACTGAACTCCATACTCAAGTGGTTTAACCAATAACCTATGCCTGTGCTGAATTATGCTTGCATCCCTTGAATCAAATGTCCTTTTATATACTTTTAGCTATTGCAGCTGCTTTGCCTGGCACCAGGAACAAACTTGTTACCTGCTATTATTATTATTATTATTATTAAAGCGTTTTTCCATTATTGACTTGCCTGAAGAATTTGACTTTTGGATAAGCAAAACATATTTTGGATGTTACTGAAAAAAGATTTCAAAGGTTTTCTCAAAAACGCATACTGTATTTCCCCACTCTCATGTCAGATTGTGTGGGTTTCTCGAATATTAGGCAATAAAATGCATTGTTCTAGTAGTACAGAAGGAACAGGCAGAGCTGGCACAAGGCATTACTCATTAGTAGAGGAGATTTTCTAATCAAGCTGCATAAACAGTCTGAATGTGAGCTCCACAAGTGAGCTATTTAGTTAATACATTGTGGTGCAACCTCACAGGAATTCATTGTCTAATACAAAAACATTTGCTGTGTTTATGGAGTCACCTGCACTCATGCAACTGCACAGGCCAATTGATCAAATTTGTGTGTACCTGAATTGTAACTTTCAACTTATCCAAAACGTTACCATGTGGGTAGCCTGCTTTACCTGTAGTCTAGCCTCTGTAAAATTAATAACAAAATGCTTTTGGAGGCTATAATGTAATAACCGGTGGGAAGCACCAGGCAAGAGATCTTTGCTCTATTATATATAAAATGATCCTAGTTCAACGCAATCAAACCTCTGCACAGGATTTACTTGTAGAAACAGGTGCTCCCCAATCCCCAGCTACTCCAAACCAAATATAGTAAATGGAAAAAGAGAAGCAGGCACAGGAATTATGTGTGAGTTATCACACTCCACATCATACTTCATGAAGAAGAAAAAGACCTTCCTTTACTGCTTCAAAAGAAATGATGTAGAGTGATGTAGAAATATGTAGATGGCTTTATAAATCGGGTGGTATAAAACGGCAGAACCTAGACGTGTGCGGTCATGCAGATGATCAAATAACTAAGCTAAATGTCTAAGTAAATCATCATCATCAAATACCAGATTTAATTAAAAAAAATGTGCACCAAAAGATAAATTCACAGGGTGCACAAATCTGTTTTGTGCACCCTGTGAATTTTTCTTTTGGTGCACATTTTCTTTAATTAAATCTGGTACTAGGACAAAGACTAGGACAAAGACAATAATGTAAACCAGTACAGTGCAGCAACTTGACCTACACCACCTTGACTAACAGTATGGCCAAAATATACAATTATCATAACACATCCACAAGTGCAATGGCAAGGGTTTGTGTATCAGGGCTTAATCTCATACAGACAAATACAAGAGTCCTCTGCACTCAACCCATTATCAATATATTTAAGACAGAGACATTTTGTGCATACTGCTACTGAAAAATGCCTTACCCTTTAAACAAAACAGGGATTGTTTGTCCATATATTGCAATATATTTAAGCTGGCCAACTACGTCAAAGTCATCCCATATCTGGCCAGTCCTATGCTCAATTTTTATCTGATTCATTAAGAATTCTATTACTTCAGGGGTAAGGGCCAGGCCACACTGGGCGTTTTGGGGAGATTTGGTCGCCTGGCGAAAAATCGGCACGTTTTTGCAGCGACCAATCTCCCCAAATGCCTTCCTTCACTCTGCGCTGGCTAAAATGAAAAAACCCCGGCACTAATTACATGCGGTGATTCGTTTTCCGAAGTCTCCCGAAGTTTCCTTGGGGCGACTTCGGAAAACGAATTGCCGCGTGTGATTAGCGCCGGGGTTTTTTCATTTTAGCCGGCGCAGAGTGACGGAAGGCGTTTGGGGAGATTGGCCACCGCAAAAACCAGGCGATTAGTCGCCAGGCAACCAAATCTCCCCAAAACGCCCAGTGTGGCCTGACCCTTAATCTCACACATGCTCCCCCCGCCCTTCCACAATGCCTTTGATGTCATAGACCAGGTAAATTTAAAATGAACATAACAATATAACAAAGAACAGTCGCTATAAAATATTCAGGAATGTAAATTTTCTGGGGTAGGTATTTTTTATAAGTAACTACGCACATGGCAACATAACATGACTACTATCTACTTTTCTGTTTACTTTCCACATTGCTGCTGCAATACATATTATGTTGTTAGGATCACGCCGGGACCGGGCTTCCTTCTGGAGCATGAGCAAAGCAATGAAAACAGTAATACAAAGCTACTGCTAGTAGAATATGATTTTTCTCCTGTTAATGGCTGGGAAAATGCAGGAAAAAAGGGGGTTTATCAATTTTGTTTGCGTAACAAAGGTAAGAGGTTTAGCATCTGTTGTGAAAATTATTTCTGAAATAAAAGAAAAAATCTTCCATTTTTCAGAAGCGATTAGGGGATGAACCTGACGTGCGCTTGTCAGTATAGTTTTATTACCTGTTAAATGCTTTATATGCAATGTGTAATGCTTTTCCAGCAAATTAGAGGTTTTCACGCTCTGAGTTTGTTTTTATCTACAGCTGTATTCAATTACTCTGCTGATTAAAGCACTATGCACAAGATTATGCAGCAACCATTTATGGACCAGCTATGTTTCCGTTTTAATGGCTTTTTCACAGTTTTTTCCCTTGTTTCCCTTCCCCCCATGCTTTATGTTTACTTTAGCTGCTATGTCAGCAGTGTATTAAGCAACTGTAACATTTTTTCCATAAAAGGATTCAACAACTCTGTTTTTCCATAGTACAAGGCACAAGCAAATAATTTTTCGCTATATAACTGTTAAGCAGGGTAATATTTATAATAATATTTATAATATAACGGGTAACTCTAGACACTTTTTTCCCATCTCTTCTGTGTTCATTTTGGGTACTTACTTGCATTTTCAGTCTTGCATAAGACTTCATTGTTCATTGTTTTGGTGGACTGAACCTGCCTTATCAATAGCTTTTTGCCCAGGAGTATTAATTCACTTTCAAAGGGCAAGTGAAATAAAAAATCACAACTATTAAGAAGGTATGTTGTACACAGGATAAATGCCACTTTATCACACATATCATATCTAGCATCTACTAGCATCTAATGCAGGGGTGCCCAAAAGGTAGATCGGGATCTACAGTAGACCTTTAGACCAGTAGATCGCAAGACACTGTCAACAATCAGCTTGTCTAGTGATGGGTGAATGTGTCCCGTTTTGCTTCGCCGAAAAATTCACAAATTACCCACTAAATTGGCAAAACGGCGAAAAATTCGGGAAATGCAAATTTTGACGCCTGCATAAATTTTGACACCCGCGTCAATTCTGATGATCATTTCAATTTTGACGCGGGCGTTAAAGTCAATGAGCGACCAAATAATGTTGACCCGCAACGGTTTTGACGCTAGCGACTTTACAAACAAGTGTCCAAAATTTTTTTACTCTGGCAAATTTTCACTGGCAGTTTCCGCATTTATTCGCCAGTGGCGAAATGCGGAAATTTGCAGCGAATTTGCGTCTGGAGAATTTATTTGCCCATAACTAAGCTTGTCTAAATCATCTTCCTGTTTCATGATTTTAAAAGGATCCTGTCATCGGAAAACATGTTTTTTTTTTCAAAATGAATCAGTTAATAGTGCTACTCCAGCAGAATTCTGCACTGAAATCCATTTCTCAAAAGAGCAAACAGATTTTTTTATATTCAATTTTGAAACTTGACATGGGGCTAGACATTTTGTCAATTTCCCAGCTGCCCCTGGTCATGTGACTTGTGCCTGCACTTTAGGAGAGAAATGCTTTCTGGCAGGCTGCTGTTTTTCCTTCTCAATGTAACTGAATGTGTCTCAGTGGGACATGGGTTTTTACTATTGAGTGTTGTTCTTAGATCTACCAGGCAGCTGTTATCTTGTGTTAGGGAGCTGTTATCTGGTTACCTTCCCATTGTTCTTTTGTTTGGCTGCTGGGGGGAAAAGGGAGGGGGGTGATATCACTCCAATTTGCAGTACAGCAGTAAAGAGTGATTGAAGATTATCAGAGCACAAGTCACATGACTGGGGGCAGCTGGGAAACTGACAATATGTCTAGCCCCATGTCAGATTTCAAAATTGAATATAAAAAAATCTGTTTGCTCTTTTGAGAAATGGATTTCAGTGCAGAATTCTGCTGGAGCAGCACTATTAACTGATTCATTTTGAAAAAAAAATTTTTTCCCCTTATTAAGTTAAGGCTACATAAGAATAGTTGTTTTCAAGGAAAAAAGTAATTACATTCTTCTTAAATATAAACAACTTATACTTGAATGCAATTGTCATGCTGATAATGGATGCCATGCTAAACAAAGTGGCACTGATGATGGGATTATTACCAACTAAAATAATCTTTGCATAGAAAAAATTATGAAATTATACTCATGTTTTGTTTTTATGTGCATTTCCTTTGGATGCTTCAAAGATCCTCCCAAAGTCCAAAAACCTAGTTGTTGCTTATTTGGCTTTGTGTTATGTTGATTATAAAAAAAAAAGACCAAACTCCCGTGTTCGATTTGACCTTATTTATTAATAAAAAAAATACTTGAATTAATCAGTTCAGGAAGTAAACCTGATAAATCAGGCAAAAACCTGAATCTTTATTTTCCTAATCTCTTGATTTTTTCGAGTTTTTGCCCAAAAACCCCAAATTTTTCGGTTTTCCATTTAAACTTAGTGCAAACCATGATATCTTCAAATTGGGATTGGTGCCTCTCCCATTTACTTATACAGGACCTCAACAGGTCTGAAGTGGTGGATTTTCAGATTCTGGCTTTTTGCAGCATCGGGGTATAATAAATCTCCAAAAAAAAAAAAAAAAAACCCCCAGAATATCACCCCCTTAATATTGTAAATGTATTTATTTGTATTATTGTACTTTGTATTTGTATGTATTTCTTATGTAATGACCCCTGTTCTAATAACGTATTATTTGCTTGTACAGTGCTGCGTACATAAGTATATATAAATACAAATACATATAAAAATATACATACATGGATTTGGTTCGGGATTCTGCCAGGATTCGGCCTTTTTCAGCAGGATTCAGATTCGGGCAAATTCTTTTACTCGGCCAAACCGAATCTGAATCGGGGAGGGAAATCGCGTGATTTTTTTGTCACAAAATAAGGAAGTAAAAAATGTTATCTCCTTCCCACCCCTAATTTGCATATGCAAATTAGGATTTGGACTCGGTACGGTATTCGGCCGAATCTTTCGCAAAGGATTCTGGGGTTCGCCCAAATCCAAAATAGTGGATTCTGTGCATCCCTACGACATACACCCGACCAACTGAAGCTGTAGTCTTGTCAGCTTTTTCTTCAGTAAGTCTGTGTGAATGTAGCATCGGTGGGTATTTGATTTTCTGGCAGTAGTCTCACCTGAGTCCTTTATCGCATGACTGAAATGCCTGAAGTGAAAGAACGGAGTTCCTTGATTACATTTTTGAGGTATTTTCTAGGAATAGTTTTTCACTTGGAACCCCCATGTTCTCTAGTTAACTAGCAATTAAGAACCTGATTGTTAAATGCCACAAGATTTACCTAAACATGCACACAAAAATAAAGACCAGTCCTCTGCAGTTCCTTAGGCTAGGGCCAGACAATTGTGGATTCTTCACAGGCAGAGAATCCACTGCCCTGCTGCTCCCTTTGGGGCAAATTCACTAAACGACGAAGCGCCTAACGCTAGCATGAATGCGCCTGCGTAGCACATTTTCGTTAATTCGCCAATTCACTAACGGACGCTGGCGTAAATTTGCTAGTGTTACTTCGCACCCTTACGCCTGGCAAATTTGCGCAACGAACGTAACGTTTGGGGCAAATTCACTGACGCGCAAATTATTCTTTTACGTCAGACTTCTTTCGCCACCTAAGACCAGGCGAAGTGTAATAGAGTAGATAGGGATTGCTTCAAAAAAAGTGAAAACAATTTCTAAGTCCCAAAAAACGCTGGCGTTTTTTCATTTTTTATGGGTGATAGGCTGAAAAAGATCGAAAATGTTTTTGGGGCTCCCGTCCTTCCCCCCCTACATTTCCTAACTCATGGCACCTTAACTATACAGTGGGCACATGTGTAGGGCAAAATAAACATTTTATTTGCTGTTTTGAAGGTTTCCCAGGCTTGTGTAGCGCTGCTACATATACCTCCATGTAACTTGAATTTGGCGCCGTATGCAAATTAACCATTGCTAGCGTAACTTTGCTTTGCTTGGCGAATTAACGCTAGCGCAACTTCGCAACCTTACGCTTCCCCTGAGCGCAACTTCGGATTTTAGTGAATTTGCGTAGCGCTGGCGAAAATACGCCTTGCGAAGTGCGGCGAAGCGGACGCTGGCGCAACAATGAATCTTAGTGAATGTCCCACAATGTCTTCTGAAGGCAGGGCGGATTTTTGCACGACATGCAAAATGTGGATTCTCGGCCTGTGTGAGGAATCATCTGGCCTTAGCCTAAGTGACTTCCTGCATAGTGAGATATAGTGTAATATATATAAACTAGAAAATGTTCCCTGGACTAGCCCAGGCCTGGACTGGCAATCTGTTGGTTCTGGCAAATGCCAGAGGGGCTGCTCTAAATTTCTTCAGACAAACCCTATTTATTGGGCCTCTGTGTGGGCTGTTTAGGGTCTCTGTGTACCTTAAATGCCAGGGCCTATTGTAATTCCCAGTCCAGACCTGGTCACTAGCCCAATAGCAAATGCCTTTTTTAATGATTTTCTTTTTGTCATGGTTTAGCTGTCAGTTGTTTGCAAAAACATGGTATTACCCTTTTCATTGTACATGTGTTAAATGCTGTGCAAGTGTCTGAAGTCATTAAATAACAACTTGTGTGACAGAGAGTGCTAAAGAGCTATCTCCACACGAGGGGCTGACAAAATAATTACAGAACACGAGAGTGAAGTTATCCAACAAACAATTAACACACAAGAAGAATAATCGCAAGTTAATGAACCTTATATAGTGTCTTGCACTTCTTGCTGCAAATGCGCAAAACCGCAATATTTTGCCCTGAAGTGCAGCTTTGTAAGGAGTCATTTGGGGTCATTCTCTATCCCCTTGGCAGAAGAGCAGCAGTGCAACAGCACTAAGGTCCCTCAGTGTTCAAGCATAAAGAAATACTTCCCATGTGACAAATATCTGGCACAAGGTACACAATGCAGTGTCATGGGGAGGAGGCCAGCCCTGGTCATAGACAGATGGAAAGAACATAGCTGGCCTGCACATCCCTTTTGGCACTAACTGCTACCATTGAAAACCATGTACAGGTAATAGCAACTCAATTTTTATATGTGAAAAAGAAACAAGAATTGGTTATTATTATATTTTGTATAACTTGGGCCTTTGTAGAATGTAAAATATGAATTAACCTATCATTAAGTGCCCAAAACAAGTAAGGCTTTGTATGCATCTGTTTTTTGCCTTAATGTAGTCTGTAGTTTCTTTACTTTGCGTGTCAGTGGGATCTGTGAGTTACTGCTGCTTTTTTCGTTGGTCTGATACCTCTACCTCGAGTTGTAAATCTGGGGCATGTGCATCCAGGCCCCACATGTAAATTGGTGAGATTCTCTACCTATATGGCTATGGAGCAATATTTTTTTTATTGTATCATTATGTCTATAAAGTTATTTTATTTTAAGAGCCACTCTCCCTTTTCAGTTTTATAAAGATTTTACTTACTGCACTTGCACTTTCAATCTTGCATAAGACTCCATGGTTCACTGCCCCTGTGAACTTTCCTTATCTTTCATGAAGCCCTCTTGTGGAATGCTAATACCCTATCAATAAACTAGTAAGGCCTGCTTAATCCAGTTTAGCAGGGATCTATCATGAAAGAAACTAAGAAGGCGACCATAAACTGGTCAACAATCTTTTTATCCATCTATGCACGGACCAGAGCCCAGGGCCAGTTCTAGGGTAGGGCAGAGAGAGCCTTTGCCTTGGTCCCACATAATCATAGGAGCTGCTTGTGGGAAAATGTTGATAAGAGCACAACCATCATTGCAAGACTCATTTACAATTGCAATTGCAGCAATAGTGCCAATATTAGTGTAGAAATACCTGTCTGTACTTACTCCCATCTATAATTGCACTCTGCATCTATAATATGCCAGCTGAGCACGCTCTGCAGAATAAGGGGTACAGTGCTTAGAACTTTGGGTGCAAAGGAGCCTCTCAGCATCTGTTTCTTTCATTCTCTCTCTACAGCTGGAGTTAAATGTCAGATTTTGATTGACAGTTAAATCTAATAATATGTCCCAAATAAGGCAGGCACTCACAGGTCTTATCCAAGGTGAAAAAGGCTAGAGGGCTAGCCTAAACGTTAGCAGTTTTTTGCTGAATAAACACCATTTTTTTCACTTTGGATAAGACTTGTGAGTGCCTGCCTTATTTGGGATATATATATATATATATATATATATATATATATATATATATATATATATATATATATATTTACTGCAGGCGACTGATCACCCTGAAATGCCTTCCCCCCAACAAGAATGCAAATCGCCAGCAGGATGGCATATGTAGTGCTTAGGTGACTTCGGAATTCCTAAGCGATACGTATGCCATCCCGACGGCAAATCTTGCTGGCGGAAAGGCATTTCTGGGAGATTATACGTCTTCTAAACGATATAATACATCTTGAGCACCCCACAAAAAAAGCTATATTAGATGTAGATATGAAAATCATACTCCTGCATGAAGAGAGACAGATGCTGAGTGGGGTGAGTGAAGAGTAACCTGATTATATTAAAAACGTTACAGAATCTTTAACTAAACATGTTTAGAATTTTTCTCATTTTAACATGATAAAGCTAATACAGGCTGGGGATCCTTTATCTGGAAACCTGTTATCCAGAAAGCTCCAAATGACAAGAAGGCCATCTGCCATAGACTCAATTTTAAGAAAATAATTCTAATTTTTTTAAAAAAATGTACAAACTAAACAGTACCTTGTAATTGATTCCAACTAAGAAATAATTAATCCTTTTTGGATTCAAAATAATTCTGCTGGGTTTAACTAATGTTTAAATGATTTTTAACAGACTTAAGGTATGGGGAGTCAAATTACAGTCAGATCTCTTATCCAGAAAACCCCAAGAATAGCATTTCCCGGTCCCTTTACTTTAGCTCTAGTTCCCCTTTAATGATACCTGCAGACATTGATGCCACCATAACTATTTCAGGGATGTAGGTTTTGCATCTACATTAAAAAAGCAAGTGCAGAAAACACTGAAATATGGGTTAGAAAGAGGGAAGATTTTATTTTCATGTTGATTGCGGTACTGCTGAAGTACATTAGCTTTAGGGCAGAGAGACGCGTGGAGATTCGTGGAGAATCTCTCTGAACTGCCTTCCTGCTGGCTAGAATCTAAATTGCCGGCTGGATGGCACTTGGAGTGCTTCGTTTTGCAAAGTCGCCCGAAGCTGCCTCACGAGGAAACTTCAGGCGACATCAGAACACAAAGTGATCCGAGGGCCATCCTTCCGGCAATTTAAATTCTAGCCGGCGTGAAGGCAGTTCGGGGAGATTAGTTGCCCGAAGAAGAGACGACTTGACGCCGGGCGACTTAATCTCCCCAAATCTCTACGTGTGTCTCTGCCCTTATAGTAATAATTGCTCTTTATCCTAAAACACTTTAGCTCTTTTTGTTTTTATCCACATTATTGAGTTGCCATGTTACATGTATGTTGTCAAGAAGGATCAGTTATTCTGTTGGAGTACATTACAAGTATCTCAGTCAAAACACATCTACAGTACAAAAAGGCCAATTGAGTTTTAAAAATGTCTCCAATTTAATTACTGACCATTTATTCAATCTTGTGAGAATCCCTCGGACTTAGATATGCAGACCATCTCTAAACATCAAAACTGGGAGGTATACATCTAAAATGCCATTTGCTAGCACATATGTTATTAATCCAAATAAAGTTATTCAGTGTTTAACAAAATAATCATATTCACAACATTTATATGTGTTTTTAAGGATTGTGCTGGCAGAATTTACAATAACTATACATACACTTTTTAGAATTTAATGGATGTTGAATTGATTTTGCTATCTTGAAATAGATTCCCTATAGAAGCTAAAGTGTTTTAGGATATTGATAGAATTTGGACATTCAAGCCAGCTGGTATATATAGGGGCAAATTTACTAACAGGTGCTGGTGTAAATTCACTAGCAAAGTGGACCTACTCTAGCGCTACTTCGCACCCTTACGCCAGGTGAAGTTACACTCTGGCGAAGGGACGTAACAATGCTAATTCACTAAGTTGCGGATTTTCATGAACTTTACCTCTTGCACATGAACTTTACTTCGGCCACCTCAGACCAGGAAAAATGAAATAGAGTAGATAGGGATGGTCCAAAAAAAGTTGAAACTTTTTCTAAGTTCCAAAAAAACGGTGGCGTCTTACTTTTTATAGGTTGATTGGCTGACAAAGATAGAAATTTTTTTTTAGGGTACCCTCATTCCCCCCTACATTTGATAGGGCACCTAAACTATACTGTGGGCACATGTTTAGAGCATTAGAATACATTTATTAAGGTTCCCTGGCCTTGTGTAGTGTAATATACTGCATATACGGCCATTGTATTTTAATATCACGCCGTATGCAAATTTGCCATCGCTAGTGTAACTTCGAACCGCTGATCGTAACATCGCTAGCGCAACTTCGTAAACGATCGGTAACTTGTGCGCAACTTCGGATCTTCGTGAATTTGCGTAGCCCTGTCGAATCTACGTCCGGTGAAGTGCAGCGAAGCCAATGCTGGCACAACTTCGAAGGTAAGTAAATTTGCCCCATAGAGTGTTACACTTTAATAGTTAATATTATTATTATTAACATGTATTTATATAGCGCCAACATATTGCGTAGCTACTACATTTGTAGTGTTATATAAAATAATTGCTCTTTGTTTTTGGTGCTACAGGTATGGGATCCATTACCTGGAAACCTGTTATCCAGAATGCTCCGAAATATGGAAAGGCTGTCTCCCATAAACTCCATTTTATCTAAATAATCGAAAAGTTTTAAAATGATTTCCTTTTTCTCTATAATAATAAATCAGTACCTTGTACGCTATCCAAACTAAAGGTGGCCATAGACGTAGAGATCCATTAATTTAGCAATGTCGCCAACTGAGCGGATCTCTCCCCGATATGCCCACATTGAAGTGGGCGATATCGGGCTGATCCGATCTTAGGCCCAGCGGGACCACATAAACGCATAGATGCAGCCGCTATCTGACAGGATTTTTTAACCTGCCAGATCGAGATCTGCCCGACTTTTGACCAGATATTGATCGGGAAAGCCTGACTCGGTCTGTCGGCAGCTTTTATCGGCCCATGTATGGGGGCCTCAAGTTATAATTAATCCTTTTTGAAGGCAAACCCAGCCTATTGGGTTTGTTTAATGTTTAAATGATTTTCTAGTAGACTTAAGGTATGAAGATCAAAATTACAGAAAGATCTGTTATCCGGAATGCCCCAGGTCCCATACCTGTATATACAACAGATAAATAACTTGCATCTTCCAGCCGCTGTTGATTTGCAGCTCCCGAGGGGAGTACTGGAAGTTGTAGTTCAAGTCAATCTTGGGTATAGCTATTTGCATATCCCAACATTTTTTCCATTTCATTTCTTGAAAAGTCTAACAATGGCCCTGCCAGGACTCATCCTTATTAATACGCTCTATGTTTAACAAAATATAAAGAGAGCAGTACCATCTCCTGCTTTTCTATGGTTGTTTTCAAGTAGTAAACAGCACAGGCAATTAAAAAACATATTCCACCCACATCCTCCACATTGTGCTGTATCAGTGGGCAGTATTTACTTAGATGCCATAAATGGAATGCACATGAGAACGTATCCATGAAAGGGAAACTGTGGCTAAAGTACATGTTGCTCCTATGTGAAAAGGTTTTCATGCCTTTGTAGAACTTCAGATATTTGTAATCCATGTGCTGTTTTTTTACCTGGTTGTGTGGGAACCATCTTCTTCCTTAGCAATGGGAGCTTTATGGCCTCTCACAGTAATGTCACGCTGTGCTTAAAAAATAGAATGACAATAGGAGGACAGAGGCAGCGTCTCTTTATACACAGGAAGTGATGGGGAAAACAGAAATTTGCATTCCTTACAACAGAGCAAATACAATTTCAAGTGCAGTGTCTGGTACGCTAAGATACATTTTAGGTTTGAGACTGTTGCAAAATAATGTGTTATATAGAAAGTCCTTGTAATTAATATTACAGGTATGGGACCTGTTATCCACAATGCTCTGGACCTGGGTTTACGGATCTCTCCTTAATTTGGATCTTCATACCTGTAGCCTACTAGAAAATCCTGTAGACATTAAATAACCCCCCATAGGCTAGTTCTGCTTCCAATTAGGATTAATTATATCTTAGTTTGGACCCAGTACAAGATACTGCTTTATTACTACAGGTATAGGATCCCTTATCCGGAAACCCAATATCCAGAAAGCTCCGAATTACGGAATGGCTGTCTCCCATAGACTCCATTTTATCCAAATAATCCAAATTTTTAAAAATGATTTCCTTTTTCTCTGTAATAATTAAACAGTAGCTTGTACTTGATCCCAACTAAGATATAATTAATCTATATTGGAAGCAAAACCAGCCTATTGGGTTTATTTAATGCTTAAATGAATTTCTAGTAGACTTAAGGCATGAAGACCCAAATTACGGAAAGATCCATTATCCGGAAAACCCCAGGTCCCAAGCATTCTGGATAACAGGTCCCTTACCTGTACAGAGAAAAAGGAAATCGTGTTTAATTATTTGGATTATTTGGATAAAATGGAGTCTGAGTCTATTTGGAGCTTTCCAGATAACAGATCCCATACCTGTATTTCCTTTATATGTATGGCACATGGGGAGGTGTTTGGATCACTGAGTTTTCAAGTAGCCCGAATACATACTGTAGCTGTGCCACACAGGTTTTATATTAAAAACAAAAAGGAAAGGGGTATCCACAACCACATGGCAAACAGTAAACTTAGAACATTTCTTGCCTTCTGTCCACCTCTGAGGAGGTAGGATAATAATGTAACCTGCTGGAAGCAGTAGACAAGAGTCTTTGCCTTGTGTGTTTGTTAACATTATGTACAGAAACTATTGTCTTTCTTTGCATTGTTGCATTTTCTTGGGGCACTGTACCTGAACCAGCCACTCCTTTTACCCTGCTGTGTGTGAAATAAGAACAAGAGCATTGAGGAGGATGTTCAGTGAGCGACCCTATTATTGCATTTAGCCAAACATTTGTCTGTACATGCATTGTTTTTGCCATTTTTGGAACAAACAAAGTTTTCATCCCTGGGAAAGTTTAAAAACGACATTACTTTGCAGAGAGGAATCAGAATTAGTGATCAAGCATGCGATTATGTACACGCTATATTTTATACAGTTCCGGGATCAGTTATCCGGAAACCCATTATGCAGAAAGCTCAGAATTACGGGAAGGTCATCTCCCATAGACTTTATTTTAAGTAAATATGTCAGATTTTTAAAACTGTTTTTCTATTTCTCTGTAATAATAAAACTAGGATATAATTGATCCTTATTGGAGGCAAAACAATCTTATACGGTTTATTTAGGGGGTTATTTATTAAACTCCAAATTTTTAAAAGGGGAAAAACACAAATTTTTTTTTGTGTAAAAAAAACGCTGAATTTGTTGAAAATTGATTAAACCCCGAGGTTGTTAAAAGTCCAAATTAAAAAAGGACTCCAACTCAGACCTGCCGAGTTCATGTAGAAGTCAGTAGGAGATGTCCCGAAGATATCCTGATTTGTGTTGGGTTTCGTGCAATAATTTGAAGATTTTGTGGTTTTCAGGTGTCAAATCCAAAAAATTTGTACGATTCAAATTTTTTCACTATTTTATAGAGTTTTTTCCCGCACAAGAAATTTTAGGGCAAATGCATTGATAAATAAGGGGAAAAATCCATGCAGATTTGGTTGGAGTCGTTTTCAGAAAATTTTTCGGATTTTGATAAATGACCCCCTCAATTTATGGAGATCCAAATTACGGAACGATCCCTCATCCAGAAAACCCAAGGTCCCAAGCATTCTGGATAGGTCCTGTATTTTTAAAGTATACTTCCTATAATTTGCTACTGCATTCACTGTTGTGACACTGGAATTGCACACAATTTAAAAGGCCATTTAAGAGTACGACCTTGTTCAGTCTGCATGCTGCCTAGCCTCTCCCAGGCACAGTTTACATCTAATAATGTGTGATTTGTTGGGTATCTTAGATTGGAATGATTTGTGGTTACTTTCCGTGGTATTGTTAGATACACCGTAGATACACCAATGATGTATAGCTATTAAATGGTACTCAGTTAAGCATTTTAAAATGAGGGGGGAAAGTACAAGTATGTGATCTCTTATCTGCAAATCTATTACCCAAAGAGCTATGAAATGCAGGAAGGCCATTTCCCATAAATATGACATTATCTTATCTTAATTATTGACTGATTTCCTAATATGAAATTACCCCATTCACTTCTTAAGGGCAGATTTATCAAGGGTCGAATTTCGAAGTAAAAAATACTTCGAAATTCGACCATCGAATTGAAATACTTTGACTTCGAATATCGAAGTCTAAGTTTTTTTTAGCGAATATAGGTATCCGAAGTAAAATCGAACGATTTGAAGAATTTCAGCAATCGATCTCATGATTTTATTCGACTTCCAAAAACTTAGAAAAATGCTCTAGAAGGTCCCCATAGGCTAACATAGCACTTCAGCAGGTTTAATTTGGCAAAGTATTGAAATCGAAGTTTTTTTTAAAGAGAGAGTACTTCGATTATCGAATGGTCGAATATTCCAACTATTTTACTTTGAATCTAATGCGAAGTCGAAGTCATAGTATCCTATTCGATGGTCGAAGTATCCAAAAAATTACTTCGAATTTCGATTTTGTTTACTTTTAAAATTCCCTCAAATTCACTTCGACCCTTGATAAATCTGTCCCCTGGTGTTAACTAAGCTAGTATAAATCCATGGTAACGTCAAAACAATGTACACATTTCTTTTAATTGGCTTAAAAACCTTTTGACCCGACAACCCCATTAAAATGTAGGAAGTCATGGTGAATCACATAAACTGGAAAAATTGGGTGCAATCTGAATTTGTGCAGATTTGCACTTTTCTAAATTTCCACAGGTCTCTGCACCCTGAAATGGAGTATTAAGATGTGCGTTTCTTACATGAATACAGCACTGACTTATGAGTTACTCAGATGCACAAGATAGGGAGCACCAAAGGGTGGTAAGGACAGAGCTGCACTATAAACCTTGCACAGGATATTTAATCTGCTGCTAACTGCTGCAGCACTTTCCCTGCTGCAAATCCAACATGAATGAATAATAAGGGATGAGGATTTGTGCCAAATATGCAAAAGTAAATGACACCTCTTGTCTTAATACCTACAAAGCTTTATTATAAACTAGGATTTCTAAAATTAGAGCCTCCCCCCTGAGAACAACATCAAATGGGGTGGAGAGCAAAATGTTGCTTACAATTAAGTTATTGGGCACCATTATCTTAAAGCATGATAACCCCTGTGTTGTTCCATAGAATAGTTGTTCAGCTGTGGGAAATACAAGATCCCAATATTTATTGCCAGCTATTGCTTACTCTTAAGGACTGAAGCTGTTTTAAATGGAAGATGCAGAAAATGTGAGGTTGGATGATATATTTTATTGGCTAACCGAGTAAGTAAAAACTGCAAGCTTTTGAGATGATAGTGTTACAGCTCTTCTTCAGAAACACAACTATAGTTTATATAAACAGGCTGCTGTGTAGCCACGGGGGTAGCCATTTAAGCACAGAATACACAGTAGATAACAGATAAGTTCTGAAGGATCCCATTCTATACTACAGAGTTTATCTGTTATCAGTTGTGTATCCTGTCCATTTTCTCCTTTACAGCTTTAAATGACTGTCTCCGTGGCTGCACAAAAGTTGCTAATATATACTATTGTCGAGTTTCTGAAGCAAACACACTACTATTACCAGTGCAGCACAACAGAACATTATATTTTTATGACTTTAAAACACTTTAATTTTTTGTGTTACTGTTCCTTTAAAGATGTTACTGGACAATGAACCTAAGGCCAAGGGCACTCAAGGAATACGGGCCCTTCTCTATAGCCCTTGACAATACCTCTATCTCTCTCTCTTTTCTATAAAGCCACATGATAGAAAGCCACAATAGTAACCAAAATGAATATAGTACAGGACCTGTTATGGGACCTGTTATCCAGAATGCTCTGGACCTGGGGTTTTCCGCATAATGGATCTTTCCGTAATTTGGTCTTCATGCCTTATGTCTACTAGAAATTCATTTAAACATGAAATAAACCCAATAGGCTGGTTTTGCTTCCAATAAGAATTAATTATATCTTAGTTGGGATCAAGTACAAGCTACTGTTTTATTATTACAGAGAAAAAGGAAATCATTTTTAAAAATTTGGATTATTTGGATAACATGGAGTCTATGGGAGACGACCATTCCGTAATTCTGGGCTTTCTGGATATCCGTTTCCGGATAAGGGATCCTATACCTGTAATAAGTAATACAGGTGAGAGGCACTAACTTTGAGTACATAGCACGAAGGAATGAAGGAATCATGGCGGGGCCTATAGTTCATTTTGCATTGTTTTGATCAGACTAGTTTTGTTTAGTTATTTACAGTACTGTAATATGGCCTGACCTTTCATTGTGTACGGTTGCATACGTTATTAAAAATGTAAATAATACAAAGCTGCAGTGTCTCATTTAATAGCATAATAACTCCAGCATGTTAAATTGTACTATAATTACTAGTTTACTGAGATGTGCTTTTCCGCTTACCACACAGACTGTAGTGTTAATCATTTTTTATGCATCAAGCCTTTTAATATTCAGTTAAACTCTCTTCAGGACTTATAGTTACCTAGACTGTAAGCTCCATGGGGCAGGGAACTCGTTCCTATTGTGTCTCAATTTCTGTATATTTAAAGGGTACTTATTTGTTATAATAGCTTATAACATTTCCGAAGACGCTGCTTGGCACTCCTGAATCAATAGGTGCCGCTGGCATGCGCAGATGGTGCTGCGCCTAAAAAAACTTTTTTTTTTTGCCGATCGGGAGAGGGACTGGCCTGGAAGGGGCCCATTAAGGGTCGGGGCCCAGCAGGTTTATTCCCGGTGTCCCGCCGTGCCTCCCCAACACTGATCCCTAGATTTGCTTTTGATGAGTATATTTTATTTTAGTATTTTTGTACCATATGGGGGAAGCACCAGAGTATTGCTATTCAATGCATTCTTCTTATTGACGGCATAGGAATAAAGCATGATTATAATCAGTCCCTGTCCCACCGGAGCTTACATTCCATGGCCCTGTTACATTTACAGCTAGGGTCAATTTTATCAGGAGTCAATTCTCCTGTGTGCTTTTGGAGTCTGGGAAAAATCCTAACAAAACACGGAACGGTTGACAGAACTAACAAATTCTTCACAGATAGTGCTTAAAGGGGTTGTTCACCTTTGAGTTAACTTTTAGTATGATGTAGAGAGTGATATTCTGAGACAATTTGCAATGGGGTTCATTTATAATTATTTGTATGCATTGATTTAAAAAAGAAATTGGAAAATGAATAGGAGAGGACATGAATAGAAAGATGAGCAATAAAATGTAGTAGTCACAATACATTTGTAGCCTTACAGAGCATTTGTTTTTCAGATGGGGTCAGATGGGGTCATCGAAAGCTGGAAAGAGTCAGAAGAAAAAGACAAATCATTCAAAAACTATAAAAAATATTAATAATGAAGACCAATTGAAAAGTTGCATAGAATTAGCCATTCTATAAAATACTAAAAGTTAATTTAAAGGTGAACCACCCTTTAAGTCAAAATCAAACTCAGGACCCCAACGCTACACTGACGCATAGGGGCAGATGTATTAAGGGTCGAATATCGAGGGTTGATTAACCCTCGATATTCGACTGGCGAATTAAAATCCTTCGACTTCGAATATTGAAGTCGAAGGATTTTGTGCAATTCGTTCGATCGAACGATCGAAGGAATAATCGTTCGATCGAACGATTAAATCCTTCGAATCGAAGATTATCCTTCGATCAGAAAAAACTTGGAAAGCCTATGGGGACCTTCCCCATAGGCTAACATGGACTTCGGTAGCTTTTAGGTGGCAAACTAGGGGGTTGAAGTTTTTTCTTAAAGAGACGACTATCGAATAGTCGAATAGTCGAACGATTTTTAGTTCGAATCGTTCGATTCGAAGTCGAAGTCAAAGGTCAAAGTAGCCCATTCGATGGTCGAAGTAGCCAAAAAAACACTTCGAAATTTGAAGTTTTTTTTCCTCTATTCCTTCACCTTTAGTGAATGGGCCCCTAATGTCTAAAAAAGACTGAAAAATCTCTGTTTCTCTAAGCAATATGTTAGTTCTCTATAAATCATGGCTAATTTAAACATACCTAAACCAAAATACCCTACTTTGATGGTAAATACTGACTATTTTTGGGGTACATTGTATTCCAGAATGCATTTTCTCAACTCAGCTATCATGTACACTGACCTCTATAGCTCCTATAGAATTACATAGGGATATGAGTGCTTTCCAGGCTCGGAGTGAGATTCAAAACAGACCCTGGCATTTCAAGTACACAGACTACAGTATGTGCAATAAACTATATTTTTAACCCATAGCAGCATTCTTCTTTCTGACGTTTTGACATCTGCAATGTTTTCTCTAAAACAAAGAATATCATAGTCTATATGATTTAAATAATCTGAGATATAAAGTGTTAATTAAGTAAAATAAAAATGTTCTCACCTATTGACACAGATTTAGCAAAATGTATCATTCTTTCATCTTTCCATGTCAATATACAACATACACTCCAACATTCTGTCAAAAGAAGAAGTGTGTATTATCATCTTGCAACTCCCTTGGATAATAACATGTTTTGCCACAGAGAATTTCAAGTGACCCTAAAATAAGTTTGTTGGATCTGAAATAGACTCTGGCTACTTGTTCCACGGGCTGACATTAAGGCTATTATAAAACAAAAGGCTATTTTTGTTGTACAAAACACACAAAATGCAAGTAAAAGGCAAAACAACCGAACTATGCTCTAAACACATTAATTATATTATAAAGCCGCATATGCAGGTGGCGGGGGAGGATCTAGTCCACAGATTGAAACCAAGGTTTTATATTTTGATCACAGGTAAACAAGTTAGGGACCGCCGTGTGGGGCTTACCTTGACGTGGTATGTCGGCTTTCCAATTTTATTATCATAATTTTGTAACAAAAAACCCTGTTTTTCTTTTTTTAGACAGGAGATTATTGCATTTAAATATGTTTTATTTGGCCTTAGGAGTGCACCCACAACACTCCTAGTTTTTTGTCCATAAACAATGGCTTTGGTGAGATGGGAGGGAAAATCTTCATTGGCCTGCACAGTGCCCTGACGTTTACCCAACTGCAAACCTCTGTCGGGAATTGAAATGCTATATACGCAATAAAGTTTCTACTGTCCTGGGTCATTAAGAAAGCTACTGCCCCCCAGGTTTTGGGAAATGTTGTATGCCAATAGTAGCTCTTATTCCTTCTACTGTAGCTCTACTGATGTCTCCTATTTTATTGCTATCATCCTATAAATCCTAAACCTTGAATGATAAGCATTTATTTTAAAATGAATATAAAAAAAATCAACTTACATTTTTACCATTATTTTATCCTCCTTCCTTTAGGGGTTCTAGACACAAATGCAAGCTTGCTCTGTAATTAAGCAATTCATGAAGAAGTGGGGTGCTGTCTGTGTTGTTTGGTGTTTGTGTTCCTTTGGCCTTTGTTTTTGTGAACATTTCCAGATTAAAAGTGCATGTTCTTGTGATTTCATATATTTCTGTTTAAATAAACGTGAGTCACAGGAGAATGTGTGTCCATAAACCTCAATGTATTATAAGCAGAAATTATTGTAATTCGTATCTGTATCTGATCTATGCTTTTGGATGATATCATCACTCATGTAGTTTAAGCACTGATTCCAACTGATTACTGAGGCAAATGACTTGTAGGACTTCTTGGATTTTAATCGCTGAAAAGTGCCACTGTCCTAGTCTGAATAAGAAGAATAAAAAAACTTGCTATATAATAGGGTGCCTCAATTCCAGAACTTTTGGTTAAATATTTGTTTTTTTCCACATTTTTCTGTATTAAGCTGGCCATAGACAGGCAGATTTACCCTCATATCGGATAAACGATCGTTCAGTGCCATCTTCCGACCTGCCACTAACCATTCAGATCAAATAAAATAGTAAAAGAACAGCTCCGACGATGTTCTCCCCCTGACAGCAATCGTACAAAAGTTATGTTGACAAAAGCTGGTAACAGTCTCCCACTGATATCGTCAGATCGACCATACATGCAGAGATCTTGCCGGTAGCCAACAGAAATTTTCTAACTTGTCTGATTGTCTGAACGACCAACAGGCCTGGACTGGGAGTCAAAATCAGCCCTGTCATTCCAAGTACACAGAGGCCCAAACAGCCTCCTACCAGTCCAAACAGACCCCTACCAGCCCACTATATGGTAACTTTCTATGGAGCCATACAGCAGCCCCTCTGGCATTTGCCAGAACCCACAGATTGCCAGTCTGGGCCTGACGACTAATGACCATGGCACGAAAAATGTCGGGACACTCCACACACGGCCCGAAAATTGTACGAAACAGAGATTTGTACGATCAAATCTTTGCGTCTATGGCCAGCTTTATAGCCTGTTCCAATTCTATCTTACATTTACCATGCAGTCAGTTGTTAGATCTCTTAGATCATATTGGTGGGGCAGATTACTTTAAAATGATGCTGTCATGCAAAAAAGTCTCTGGCAGGATGTGGGCCATAAAAATCTTGGGCCCTAGGTTGGACAACCCTTGTCTGGACCTTGATCAGCTGCCAAATTGTCTGCAATGGCACTTCATTTTCACACCGTGAACACTTTCAGAACCAGCTGGTGTTCCTTTGATGTGCGAATTAGACAGATTGTCTAATTACTAAAATAGCCTGGCCCTAAAACAAACTGCAGCTATTGGGGCATTACAGAGTCTGAGCTGTAAAGTGATTGTAAAGTTAATTTTTCCCCAAGTGTTTGGGTGAGTTATACAAGTGAACTTACACAAGTTCTAACAGGACCTGGCAAATCCAGAAACACCTAGATACACTCAACACTTCACTGATCCTTGACAAAATACTCCTAGAAGAACATACAGGCCCTCTTCTTGTGATACTGTGCTTCTTTGTCTTTAAGGCTGATTTATCTATAATTGCTGGCAAATAAAACATTGACTTGAGAAAAATCACAATAATAAATACATGGCAAACCTGTCGATATGGCATAAAATATGCCGTAATGGGAGCTTTATCTTCAGCATTCAAGCAAAAATCGAATTTATGTGTCATTTGCAATTTATCAACTTGTTCGAAAAGGCATTGCCAAGATTTTCTACTTTTTACGTCATTGTTTGTTGTGAAAGTTTTTTCAATTATATTTATTATAAGGACAATGACAGCTGGATCATTGTGTCACCACGTTAAAGAGTAAATACCCTGTCACTGTCTGCCTTTCAGACGGCTGCAGATAATTGAGCAAAAATTCTCTCCAATGTATTTTTGTGGAGTTACCCTCAGCGATTTGAATGGTCAGCTACAGTATGGTGCATATGCTTAGTGGTCATTTATTCAAGATGGGAACACCCAGTACAATATGAATGGTTAATTTAATTTCTCTCTAAGCCTACTTTTGCTTTGTCCCTAAGTTATTTGTTTGCATCTGTAAAGTTTGGCCATTTTGACCAGCATCTCTTTAAAACATATAACTTTAAAATGCTCCTAGAAAGAATGCTATACTTTCCACATATTTTCTGCCAAATCTCAAATCTCAGAACTTGCACTTTTAACGGTTCTGCTCATAAAAAACGTAGGGCTCCCTAAATCTGTTTTTAGGATTTTCTTGGACACACATCAGTTGCTACCTCAAATTTTTTACCTTCCTAAACACCTAAAAATAATTCATCCAATTTTTTACATTGAATACACTATAAATACTGCAGCATTTATATTGTTGATCAGCCCAACCATATATATGTCCAGAACATGATCAGAGATACACATTATACTTAGGAAACACAACGCTTTATGCTACTCCCTAAAAAAAGTCTGCGAATGAAAATAAATCAGAATTCATTGGCCACATAACCACTTAACTGTAATACTTGGCTTGTTTTGTAACCACAGGCGCATATCACAACAGAAGATTTGCCATTGTCGTTTTGTAAGATTTTAACTGGAAGAGTAGCAGCAACAAAGCACATGGAATATTCTCCAACTGTTTCTACTATGGACAAATAGAATTGCCCCAATTATAGCACCCCTTACAAGATTTTCACATGAAAACATTGACTACGACACTTTCAAGGAACAATAATGCAAATGTGCCCTACCTGCAGAAGTGTCGATTGCTCACAAACAGGAAATGACCCAAATCTATAAAAATTTTCTTGTTACCACTACTTTTCTGAAAAATGTTGCTAAATTTCCCGATATGACATTGGACATTGACAACATACTTGGGTTAAATAAGAAATATTGCAGTTAAAATCTTTAGCTTGTATTCGATCTACAAAACCACATGGTTGTCCGTGAACCTACACTTCAAAGGGTCTGCCTTATTGCAATTGAAAGGGGTTTCACACCTCTCTCAAGCTTGCTCTTTGATACAGGTCTGATACACTGAATAGGACTTCACACCTTTCTGGATACTGCTCTGTTATTCTGCTCTAAACCACTGTCTCATCCTGTCCTATCCCCTATCCAGAGTTTGTTGCTTTTTCCCATTATGATTAAAATCCTTTATTTATATAGTGCCAACACAGTTTACACAGGGATTATTTATAATTTATATAAAACCCTGCCCCAGTTTTCCACCTCACCTGCATCCTGTGTTCTGTTGATGGCTAAGGGAAACCGAGATCTTCATCAAAGATATGACAACATTGAGATATTATAAGTAAAATGTTCATTGATGGAAAAACATCATTTCAAAGTAAAATTGAGTTAATAACAACACCAAACTCCACCAACTTAAACTTTGTTCTGGCAAATTGCTGTGATTTATACATTTCTAAAGTGACACATGTAACTAACCAGAATTTCACCTTTCAAAAGTTACCAGGAGCAAAAATTGTGATATATTTATATAACCTGATTAAGTTGTATTGTACTTCTTTCTTTCTTTCTTTCTTTCTTTCTTTCTTTCTTTCTTTCTTTCTTTCTTTCTTTCTTTCTTTCTTTCTTTCAATTATTCTTTATTGTTTCTTTATGACCGTTATGGGTCAATTGTATACATAACATTGTTGATGCGGCTCATTCATGACTATGCTTCATTGTATTATGTGAAACTATTAATATATGTGTTTTAATATGTATCAATTAAATAATAATAATAAAAAAAAAGTTACCAGGAGCGGCTATTTTCCCGACCAAGGCAAGTCGACTCTCCACATTGGTGCAGAACCCATGTAGAGATCCAGCGTCGCACCTCGGCATGTGGAATCTACAATGGGCATCTACAAGAGCAGAAGTGAGAGGAACTAGTGGACCGGTCAAATGAATATGATTTTGTTACTTTATTTCCCATGATGAAGCAGTATTAAAGAAAAAAACACACACTTACATTTGAAAAACTGTCCACTTTCCCTGCAAGCTCCATCCCATTGGTGACCCCTGCAAGAGTTAAGTCCCCCTGGATTTTTATAACCTTCAAATTAGATGTTTTTTATTTAGAGATGCACTTAATCCACTATTTTAGTACTTCGACTATCGAATGGTTGACTGATTTTTAGTTCGAATCGTTCGATTCAAAGTCGAAGTCGTAGTCGAAGGTCGAAGTAGCCAAAAAAACACTTCGAAATTCGAAGTTTTTTTACTTCGAATCCTTCACTCAAAGTTAACGAATTGGCCCCTTAATGTACTGACTACAGAAGTATATAATCATGAAAACGTATTCCTTTAAAAAAAGTTGATTTATGAAATATGCCTAATGCATGGGCTGCATATATTTTAGTACAACCCTGCACAATGCAGCTTTCATAAGCCAAACCAATCATGTATTTATGGAAGAGTTTATGGGTTTCTCTAATCTTATAATATATATTACTTTCTTCCAGCACCACTAACGGTACCTAGCTGTATATTTTATTACTGCTTTAGCCCTCCCTCCTAATGGATCAAATCACTAGGCTGCAACTTGGCAATGAAGGAGTTAATCCGTGTCTTGGTAGAAACTATGTGAGTGGACAGCTGTGCCTAGTAAGCTACTCTGCTAACTCAAACCACTTCAGAAACTGAATCTCCATGCGACAGCTCTGCAGTGAGTATCTATGAAAATGTTTTGCTTTACAATGATTAAGTGTACAGCAGCACTCATAGACATGATGTATTCAGTAATAGCTGTGTTATAAAGAAGCAAAAAGGCAAGGAATAGTTACAATAGCTTGGTTCACTATCCATAAGGGCAATGTCACGTAGTAAAATCCTCTAATCTACACTGTTTGCAGTATGTAACTTTTCAGTGGTATTAGTTAAAGCCCAGCTGATTATCTCTGTGGTCATGGCAGGACCATTATGGCTATTTAACCACCAAACCATACCTGCCCTCTGAATGCAATAGGGAGTCACTATTGTAAATAGCACTATGGCACTCTACCATACTTAAAGAGGTAAACTTACTCTTAAAAGATCTATGATTGCTTCATAAATTGCACACAGCACACATTGGTGCTTGTGATTCCAAGCTCAGCATAATAATGGTCACCTGGTCCCTGCCACTGCACTTGGGGGTGTTGTGCAATGAGTGCTGACCCATGAGCACACTGGCAGGGACGAGCCGATTATCAATTAAGTCAATTGCTGCACAGGCTTTTGATCTCTGTGGGTGCCATTGATTTTATTGTTCGATGCATGCATCCTAAGGGCTCTTACACATGAGCGTTCTGACCTGCGCTCCCCTGCGTTCCGTTTTTTGGCGTTCAGCCGCAGGGGAGCGCAGGAATAGACGCAAGTCATTATTTGAAATGGGGCTGTACTCACTCAGGCGCGTGTAGGCGCCGAACGCAGGTTCAGACGCAACATGCTGCATTTTTCCTGCGTTCGGCGCCTACACGCGCCTGAGTGAGTACAGCCCCATTTCAAATAATGACTTGCGTCTATTCCTGCGCTCCCCTGTGGCTGAACGCCAAAAAACGGAACGCAGGGGAGCGCAGGTCAGAACGCTCATGTGTAAGAGCCCTAAGGGTTCAGCTACACAAGCGTCTTCAACGCGATTCAGACGGATCCGATGTGGTGTGCTATAGCAATGTCGGATGGTGTGGCAGCGTTTAGCCGGCGCGACTGTCGGATGCAGACACATCGTGCAGCGGATGAATGCTGCGACACCATCCGACATTGGTATTTCTTACCTCATTTTCTGACTTGATGTCTGCGTTTTGCCGCACCACATCGAATCCGCCTGAATCGCGTTGAAGACGCTTGTGTAGTTGAACCCTTAGGGCTCTTACTGACGAGCGGTTGAAGCTGTGCTCGCCTGCGTTCCGTTTTTCTGCGTTCAGCCGCAGGGGATCGCAGGAATAGACACACTAAGCTTTTTTCAATGGGGCTGTACTCACACAGGCGCGTGTAGGCGCCGAACGCAGGAAAAATGCAGCATGTTGCGTCTCAACCTGCGTTCGGCGCCTACACGCACCTGTGTGAGTACAGCCCCATTGAAAAAAGCTTAATGCGTCTATTCCTGCGCTCCCCTGCGGCTGAACGCAGAAAAACGGAACGCAGCTTCAACTGCTCGTCAGTAAGAGCCCTTAGGATACATGCATAAAACAATAAAATCAATGGCACCCACAGAGATCAAAAGCCTGTGCAGCAATTGACTTAATTGATAATCGAACATCGTCGGACCCCCCGGAATCGCGTTAAAGATGCTCATGTAGTTGTACCCTAAAGGACAAGGAAAGGTGGATTCACCGATCGGTGCCAATATGTTCATCCCCAGTGAATTCAATCATTATTTTCCCTGGGCTGGTTCTCATATTAGTTACCTTTCCAGGTTTCCCTAGTGTTGATTGACACTCTTGCAAGCACAGTATATTAAAATTGTAATATTCAATGGACAATGCTTATAACTTTTTCCAGTCCAGTTCCAGTGATGTAATTTTTACATGTTAAAAATACAATCCAGTTAGCCAACAAACAGTATCATGTTATCACAGAGAACTTACTAAGTAAAAGGACAGGTACATTTTTCTGAACAAGGCTTTTTGCCTACAGAAGCGCTGCCTGGGGTTCACATCTTGCACTGCAGAAACATCCCTAGATCTTTATAAACTAGAGGGGTCATTTATAACTGCAAGTGCAATTAAAGTGGCTGCAGTCAGATCCGCCAAAATCTCATTTGTAAATTGTAAGCTCATTTCTCATATATCAGTTACTGATGATATATATATTTATGTATGCACCCATTCATTGTATAGCGCTGCGGAATATGTTAAACAAGTGAATAATAATTCACTCAAGGCACGTGCATCAACATATGCTCCTTGCACTTCTCTATAGTTGCTCTTGGCACTGTTCATTGCTTCCTGTTCCGAATTTCGCCTAGGTTCATCTGTTGATGAAAAGGGAACCATGGAGCTACTGACACCTCCAAACGAGGTGGTAGCTCCAGGGTTCACACAGCAGCCTGTTCGGATCAAAATGGCAGCAACCAGACATAAAAAGATTATGGTGATTTTGTAGATAAAATAGTTGTTTCAGAATGCCACATTGAAGTAACAAATTTCTCCACTCAAAATATGGAATACAGCTAGAGTTCTTGTTAAGTTTTTTTATTATTAAAGTTTTTCAATATTTTACTGGAGTTAACATCATAATAGCAAAGATGTAGGTAAGCTGCCAAAATTGCTTTACTTGAACTTAAAGCAATTTGCAGTAGGGTGGGGATGAAATAAAACTTGGCATTCAGTTGATTCTAAATTTGTTTCATAATTTTCCGGCGTACACTAAAATTTCACCCCAGTTTAACTCCAAATTATTCTTCACACAACTTTTGTGAATTTGAAGAGAGCTGGAAGGGTGACCCTGATGACTATGAGCAGTGCTGGTTCCAGAGATAACTAGATAACCAACCAGAGCAGTTAAAGGAGAACTAAAGAAGTAGGCAATACATGTCATGCTTCAGGGTCGGACTGGGGGGCCCAGGGCCCACCGGGACTTTTGGTCCAGGTCCCCCCTCCGGCCCCCCTGGCCCCCTACTGTGATGCGCCAAGCTTTGCGTTACTGTGTGATGAACGGCGCCATGCACATGCGCGAGCTGCGTCATCAGTGTGCATGCGCAAAAACTTTTTTCCCCCCAAAATTTCGATATCGGGAGAGGGGGTCTGGCCCCGGCGGGGGCCCACGAGGGTCGGGGCCCACCGGGTTATTTCCCGGTTTCAGTCCGACACTGTCTTGCTTTATGATGTGGGCTTCCTTCAGTACCATCCCAAGGCAACCACAGCCCTTTAGCAGTAAAGATCTGTGTCTCCAAAGATACCCCAGTAACTCCCCATCTTCTTTTCTGCTGATTCACTGCACATGCTCTGTGCTGCTGTCACTTACTGAGCTTAGGGACCCACTCACAATATACAGTACATATAGTATAGAAATATCACAATATAAGGCTGATTAAAAAAGATAATTACTACATGGCAGCACAGAAACCAGTGCAACTAGCATCAGAATGTAATAATCAGCCTTATAGCATTTGCTTATATTACAGACAAACCTCATTTTCTGCTTGATAATTTGTGACGACCCCTAAGCTTAGCTTCTCAACAGCTGCTCAGAGCCCACTGAGCATGTGAGTGTCACAGACACTTTCCAAGATGGTGACCCCCTGTAACAAATTTGAAGTCCTGGATCATTGTTGCTATTGAGAAGCTGAAACTTTAGGCTGGTGCAATAAGTTATGTATATAATATACGACATTTTTATCCATATTCATTCTTGGGCTTTAGTTCTCCTCTAAAGCCCCCATACACGGGCCGATAAAAGCTGCCAACAGACCAAGTCGGCAGCTTATTGGCCCATGTGTGGGGCCATCCGACAGGCTTCACTGATTTATATCTGCCCAAAAGTCGGCCAGATCTCAATCGGGCAGTTTAAGAAATCCCATTGGATCGCGGCCGCATCTGTGCATTTATGCGGTCCTGCGATCCGTCCGCCCATATCGGACGCATTATGATCTGATCGTTGAGCCCTAGGGCCCACGATTGGATCAGCCCGATATCACTGACCTCAATGTGGGCATATCGGGGAGCGATCCACTTGTTTGACAATATCGCCAAACGAGAGGATCTCTACATCTATGGCCACCTTAACAGTATAAAATGGAAAAACTATAGCAGTTTCCTTACGAAATATATTTTTTTCACAAATATAAATACAATTCCAAACAATAAAATGCTTAATAACTTTAATAGATTTTAGTATGTAGAAGACCAACTGTCCGCCCTCTGCCCTTTGTCAAAAGTGCTGTAGTTTAACACTGGGAGATTCATTAGTTGGCAATACCTTACATCAGTGGTCCCCAACCAGTAGCTCGTGAGCAACATGTTGCTCTCCAGCCCCTTGGATGTTGCTCCCAGTGGCCTCAAAGCAGGTACTAATTTTTGAATTCCAGGCTTGGAGGCAAGTTTTGGTTGTATAAAAACCAGATGTACTGCCAAACAGAACCTCAATGTAGGTTGACAATCCACATAGGGGCTACTAAATGGCCAATCACACCACTTATTTGGCACCCCAAGAACATTTTTCATGCTAGTGTTGCTCCCCAACTCCTTTTACTTCTGAATGTTGCTCACGGGTTCAAAAGGTTGGGGATCCCTGCCTTACATTATGGGTTTATTATTATAGTTTACTTAAATTATTTTTTGTAGCAGAACAGTTTGATGTTTAAATTGGTATCTTGCTGCTCAGATTGCTAACTCAAGTAGCTGTAAAAGAGAGAAAGGAGCAGCAATAAATAAAAAGTAACACTGATGCATAATCGAACACCAAAATCACTGTTTTATGGCTGTCAGTCACTGACCATTGCAACTAAAGTGTTAGGAATTTCAGGCTAAAAACTCAGAGGATAGGCAAAAAAAAAAAAACCTTCTTTCTACCAGATACTAAAATTTAATCTAAGGGCTCTATTTTATAAGCCTGTTTAGCTGTGCAAGCACCTGTCGCACTTCTTCTCGTTATTTTGGCATCTGACTGTGGATAGAAGGGTAATTGAATACAGTTGCAAGATGGGTATGCTCCAGGGCCGCAGGGGAGTGCAGGAATAGACGCATTTCATTATTTCAAATGGGGCTGTACTCACACAGGCGAGTGTAGGCGCCGAACGCAGCAAAAATGCAGCATGTTGCGTCTCAACCTGCGTTCGGCGCCTACATGTGCTGAACGCCGAAAAACGGAACGCAGGGGAGCGCAGGTAAAAACGCTCATGAATAAGAGCCCTTACAGATGAGCATTTTTACCTGCGCTCCCCTTTCATGCGTTCAGACACAGGGGACCGCAGGAGTAGACACACTGAATTCTTTTTCAATATGGCTGTGCTCCCACAGACGCATGTAAGCGTCGAACATAGGTTGGGACGCAGCATGTTGCATTTTACCTGCGTTCGGTGCTTACATACATCTGTGTGTGTACAGCCGTATTGAAAAGAATTCAGTGCGTCTACTCCTGCGCTCCCCTCGTGAACGCATGCCCTGCAGGGGAGCACAGGTAAAAACGCTAGTCTGTAGGAGCCCTTATGGCCACATGGAGTTTTACCAAATTAGTGGTAGTAGGGTGGGTCCACATGGGTCAAAACACCCTTTTGTAGATACTTTATGTCAGACTCTGCACTGGAGAAAAGGTTGGGAATGCAAGTGTTTTGACTGTCTGTTGTTATCCCTTAGGAAGTAATTTTCAAACTTATTTCCTCTCGGGTTCCCTTTACACAGACAGCACTTAGTACATTTCCCTAACCCATGACCTACATACGTGCATATATGGAATTTGCCTCTTCTCTTCGCTTTTCCTCACCCATTTTCTTTCTGTTAAAATTCTCTTCTCCCATTCAGCTCCTCTGAAGGTCAGCACAATTAAAGTCTATGCAGGGGTATAATTGAGTGTCTTGCAGCTATCTGACAGCTAAAATATGTGCGGGTGGCAAAATGCTCTGTATGACAGAACAACTTAGAGTGATGGGCATGTTGTAACTCATGCTATATTTTCTCCAGTGCAGGCAACAATAAGTCAAAAAATACCTTTGCACTGAAGTCAATATGAATTACTGTTGATAAAACATTTCAATTGCCTATTTGCACAAAAATTGCCTACTACTCCATTTTTGCCCGATTCAAATGTTTCACCACCAGAAATTCAGAATGACTCAAATATACAAGGAATTTTGGACTTTTTGTTGCCCACACTGGAGTAAATGTAGCTTGGGTGACAATGTTCCATGTGCCGTCATCACCTTAAGTGCAACCCTCCACTCAATAATTTTATCTTACTGTTAAAAATGGCTCTACATGGGTCTACCATTTATGGTATCAGACCCATGAGAGGCCATACACATATTTGAACACATTTCTATTGTTGTGTTTAGGAAAACCAAAAAGATCAAAACCACAGAAACTGAAGCAAAGCCTCAAAGGTGCAACAGGATTATCCACCTGACTGGCCATTCATGCCCAGATCGTTGTGCAGTATTTCCAAAACTGTCCAAACTGCCCAACCAAATCCAGGCATGTATGGCCTGCTATAAATTGGATAGGATTTTTACGGATCCAGGGAAGTTGCGTGATCAGTGAGCATATGATCCAACATGTGTCCCGACATAGAGTTTCATGCTACTGCTGCTGTGCTAAAAGCATAAATGCATGTTAAGAATATAAAGGTGTAGCTACATGTTATGTCTGGGGTGTGACCGGATCCTGCAATCTGAGAAAGCCCAAGGACATAAATAATCAGGGCATGAGCACACTGTTTTTTGTCCTATAATCCAGGACTCGGGTACATTTCACTTGTGCCCAGCAGCAGCTAAATGCAACATACAACATACTGGTCCATGTTGCTTGAAGCTATAAAGAGAGAAAAGTCTTGTGTTTTTCCTCAAAATTATAGCAGCCCTAGCTGTTCAGGTGTATGACTATAACTCTCAACAGCAGATGGGGCTGAAAGTCAGCCTTCAACAACAGCTGCAGGGACGCAGGTTGAGCACCTCTGATATAAAGTGTTACCACCCTTACTGCCCCAACTGTACCTACTTATAAATGGGTGCTGGGATGCTTTTATTTGTACCCCATAAATATAACTCTATATGCTTCTTCCTGACACGGGTAACCACTTTCTTGCTGTAGTAGCCCCCGTCCTTCCCTTACAGAATGAAATACAAGATGATAGAAGGGACAGAGCACATATTTGTATGATGGGGATTACAGATTTGGGAGACAGAGAAGGTGGTGGTAGCATAATTGGGTCGCAGGCCCTGACTGGCAATCTGTGGCTTCTTGCAAATGGCAGAGGGGCTGCTGTATGATTGGGCTGATGGGGGGCTGTTTGAGCCTCTGTGTAGTTGAAATGCCAGGGCTTATTTTGACTCCCAGTCCAGACTTGATTGGGTGCAGGCGTATTTGAACAGCTCAAGTTTGAATACTAGAAAATATAAAATATGTGCAATATTTTAGTCCGTAAAAACAAATCTCTTTTCATATTGAAAAGACATTGAATCTTTCGGTCAGATTCACATGTCTCTTTTGAACCTGTTTGGATTATCTGCCTCAACACAAAACAGGCATTGACATTATACTTGTTAAGTATTTGAACAGGGCTGGCTGGAAGCAGAATTCTTTTCCCTTTGCAAACACAGCCCCCCCCCATTGGAAGCTGAGATTTACTTTGCTTTTTCCCTTAAGTTTTTTTTTTTTCCCCCAACTCTCTTGTAACTTGAGCTTGTTTTCCACCCCCTTCCTTCCACGTGACCCATTGTGGAATTTTTGTGAATGAAGCTCTATAGCTCAAAAGGGCCTTGAGGCAAATCTGGGCCGCGAGTCTATGAATAAACACATCAATCAGATTAGAAAAAAACAAGTCCTCCTATTGGCTGCCCACTGAAAAAAACAGAATGAACTGCAGCCAAACCCCGCCCAGGTTACCCGGGCAACCAATCCTGCTCAACCCACTCCAGACGGCTTCTGCAAACTGTTGCTCAGATTACAAGAGGAGGGGGGAGCTGGGAGAGTTCATCTCCATCTGAAAGAAACAAACACATGCAATGCAAAGGAACACGTTGCTTCCATTCACCCCCTCCCTTCCTCTGTGCATGTGCACACTGCTGCTGCACGAGCTAATAGAGCTGACATTACTGCTTTTTATGTATTTATGTATATTGTTTTTTGTATAGCGCTCCTTGAGAGCAAAGCACTGTACAGCAAAACAATAAATTAGTAGTAACAAACAAGGGTTCACTGCATCGATAGGTAACAACATTATTAGAAATAAAATTCACATGAATATCAAATATAATTAAAATACAGATTAAGTGCTCCGTGTCAAAAGGATTGAGGAACCTACCCCATGGGGCATAGAGTCTAATCTTTTATTTTAGGAAAGTGAAGTCCATGCAACACTTCTTTAATCCAGCACTTGCTGCTATTGCAGATCATTATGGAAACTTCCCCTTGGGCAGGTTTTGTGAATATTAGATTAATCATGCACTACAACTCCCAGCATCCCCTGGTAAAAAGGGGGGATACAGTATAGGGTTTCTTAAGGTAGTAGTTCAGCAAGAACAACAATCGGACTTTAAGAATAACTGCTAATGGGTATGCAACTGTGTAATGGAGTGTGGCACATCAACCCTTTATGGGTGGAGCTGCAGGGGTTCTAGTGCAAGGTGCTGTTTGCACTAAATGTTTCTGGGAAATCCAGAGTCTTTGATTATCAATGATGTACATAACCCAGTGCTGCACATAAACCACATGGGGACAAGTATGTGCAAGGCTGTGTGTCTATGGCACTGAAGGCTTTTGGGAAATCAGAAGTAATGGCTCCCTCATCAACACCATCAAGAAGTTTGACCAAACCATACAAAGATGTCAGACTGAGCTATTCCTGCCACAAATCGCCTGTGACAAATCTTTCATGTGGCCTAGTCTATAACAATTGTGTGTTAAGGGACATCTACAACCTAAAATCATTTGAGAAGCCATAGTATCACTTCAATGGCTGGCTGCCGGCCCAGACAGGGATTCAAAATAGGCCCTGGCAGCCCCCCACCAGCCCAATAAATAATAACTGTCTATGGCATCTTACAGCAGCCACTCTGGTATTTGCCAGAATCCAAAGTTTGAAGGAAAAGGTGCAAAAAGTCAATTTATGGCACTACCACAATAATAATAATAATAATAATAATAAAGTAAAAAACTGGTATAGTAAAGAAACTAAAAAATATAAACAGTTCACCCCTAACCTGTGGGTGCATCTATACAATACAAAAAGTATATATTTTTTCAAAGGCAATAAAACAAAAAAAGTGATTAAAAGTTCAAATCCATTTATTAGGACAATACAGGTGAAGGCCTAAAGCGTTTCATGCCTACTAGGGCACTTACCCATTATGAGTAAGTTGTCCCAGTAGGTACGAAACACAGGCCTTTTTGCTTTTGCCAATCTGGGCATAGCTGGCTGCAAAAAAGCAAGTTTGCTGCTTCCATTTATTGTTATATTTTGGTTTTTGTTTGTATTCAGTGGTTTTTGCCACCCATGGTAACTTGTGGGGTGCTGCTACCTGAGGTGAGTTTCACAGTACCCCTCTTTATATTGCAATGACCCCTTCTCTGATTTATTTTTCAGGCCCCAAAATATCTAGAGGTTGACCTGTTTTACCAATATTTATTGAAACTGTATATGAATTAGGGCCTCATGGGGCACCTATTCCTCCTGGGCCCCCCTGCTGTAGCAGGGTCTGCATCCGCTGTATTTACACCCCTGTCCAGCAGGCAAGCCTGGGTCAGAGTTGCCAAGTTGGTGGTTTTCCAGCCAAATTGGGCTACTAATTTAAACCCCAGGCGGGTTTTGAAAGTACAAACTAGCAAAGGTACGGATTTGGGGTACTTTTTGGGCCTTTGGCTGATTTGTACTTTGGAAACCAGCCAAAGTATTTTTCTTACCCTAATGTGCCAAGCCTGTGTCTCCCAATGCATGTTGGGTAATGTAGATTTTGTTTAACAATTTGCCAACTGCCAAGTTTAATATAAGACTACAATACCCAGCCTGCAATGGGACTGACTTGTGTAGAAGTCGGGAGTTACCAGATTTTGGGCTCTGTACCCCAGTCTCTCGTCACTCTTAAGCATTCTCCCATTTTCTGGTGACCTTCCTCAATTTCATGGGGTAAAAATCAGCTGGCCACCAAAATGTCTAGACTAGAGGATGATCTGTTTTACTAATATTTATTGAAAATGTAGATGTATTGGGGCCTTATTGGGCACTAGATTGCAATTGCATCAGAACAGAAACCTCTGCCTAAGTCTGGTACAAAGTCTTAAGCTGGCCATAGATGCAAAGATCTGATCGTTCGAATCGAGGATTCGTAAGATTTTCGGACCGTGTGTGGAGAGTCCCGACATTTTTCGCCCGGCGGAGATCGGTCGTTTGGTTGATCGGACAGGTTAAAAGATTTCTGTCGGCTGCCAATAATATCTCTGCGTGTATTGCCGATCATGCGATTTTCAGAGGGAGATTGTCACTTGCTTTGGTCGGACATAACTTTCATACGATTGCTGTCAGGGGCAGAACATCGGCTGATCTGTTCTTTTGTACTTGATCGGAATGGTTATTGGTAGGGAGATGGGGATCATCGTACGATCGGATCTTTGCGTCTATGGCCAGCTTTAATGCCAATTTGCCCTGCCCTTCTCCAAAGCGGAGACAGTGTCAGACTGGCCCACCGGGATACCAGTAAACCGTGTCGGACTGGGCCCAGACCCGGTCCTAGATTGGCCCCCCGAACGGAAAGAAAAGTTGTGCGCCGCAGTTTGCTCGCCACTTGCACATGAGCGCGGTGGGCCTGCTGTTCGCACATGCATGCGTTGGGCCTGTCATTCGTGCATTTGCGCAGTGCGTCTGTCATTCACACGCGCGCACAAAGTTTGCGCATGCGCACGGGGCCCCCCAAGGTTCACAACCCGGTGGGCCCCGACTGCGCCAGTCCGACCCTGCCAGTAAAACTCCCGGTGGGCCCTCAGTGTCAGCGGGCCCTCATACTGCTAAACTTTCGGCCTATTTCATGGCCATTCCCTATTTCTATGAGAACAAAGTGGCTAAATAGGAATGGAATAATAGATTATAGTATGTAAAGAAAAGAGACTAGGAGAATAGAGGTTAAGTGAGAAGAGGAAGAAAATAGTACTGAGGATGGGCCCCTGGTCTAAGGTTTTTTGGTGGGCCCCTGGCAGCGCCGTTTCTGTGTACATTGCCGCCTGAGGCGGCTCCAGTAATGCCGCCCCCCCAGCCCGATTCGATTTCCGGGGGGGAGGCAGCAACGCTAGTGCGGCGAGCGCAATTGCGCTCTCTCGCCCTAGTAAAGCCGAATTTCCGGTTCAAAAACCGGAAATTCGGCTCTTAAAGGCACCAGGAGCGTCTTTTTGCCGCCCCTGGAAACCTAGCTGGCGATGCCGCCTGAGGCGAGCGACTCAGCTCGCCTCATTGGCGGATCGCCCCTGGCCCCTGGTGTCCCAGTCCTACACTGAGCGGAGAGTTGCCTGAGCAGTTAGCAATTATGACAACAACTTATTGAGGGGCTAAAGAAAAAGTTGCACAAATCTGTGTAGGTGACATGACTTGAATGTTTAGGGAAATGCTTTCCTGTGTGTTAGTGCATGATCTCAGGGGCTTTTACACGGCCAAACAAGAAGGCAAGAGGAGAATAAACAAGCCGGCGGGTTACACTGCTCTCATTCATGGATTCTCTTCCCTGCACATATATGGCGCTCTATAAAGATCGCTTTGTACCTTCATTCAGCTGAATCGCCGCTGGGGGGGGAGGTGTGGCGAGGGGGAGGGGCGGGCAAATCTCTCTCTTTTTGTTGTTTTGGGAAGTTAATGGAGCCGGCGGAAAACAAGCATTTCCGAATTTCACTGAGAGGGCGAAGAAAGGTCAGAATGGCAACTCCCCCGGGGGATCAGGAGCCATTGTTTTTCTTATCAGAGGCCGAGAGAAGGGGGGGGAGCTTGATTGACAGGCAGAAATCTGATCCTGTAAAAGAAACAGTGAGCCAATGGGAGGGAGGGAGAGATCTATCAGTTTGGAGAGGAGGCCCCTGGAGGAGAAAGCCATAGAATTTGAGCTCTGTCAGTGGCGCTCTCTCTGCTGCTTCCACAGGAGGAGGGAGGGGGTGCAAATAATTCATGTTTTTTATGCCACACGGAGGGAGTTTTGTGCAGCCGACCGCTTGGGCACCGCTATCAGGTGGGTCATTGTGCAACTTTTATCCCCTCACTTCCGCCAGGACCGTTCCACCTTGTGCGGCGCGTGTTTCAAGGGATCCGCCGATTCTCCCCGTTAGATGCACGAGAAAAAAAAAAGAGGAAAAGAAAAAAAACCCGCTCTGATCGCCATTACTAGTTCTCACTCACTCGCAGGTCCGAGGCGTCATTTTTCTGGTGCTTTTGCGAGAGGGCAAGTTGAGGGATTCTTTGGTGCGCAGGCAGCTGGGAGGCGCGGAAGGGTTTTTTTTTATGAATGGGTCTGTTGCAGGTTAATTAGCGATGCAAATGTTATGCAGCCGGAGCTTCTCGCTCATTCATGATTTTTTTTTTTCCCCCTAAAGCCATCTTGTTCCCTGTAGATCGCTCGCAGCCGAGATTCCCAGGCAAGCTCCAGATAAATGCCCGAAACGTTGAAGCCTGAGCCCAGATTTGCCTGAGAGCCCCCAGGATGGATGGATTTTATGACCAGCAAGTGCCTTACGTGCTCCCCAATGTGAGTTCTTGGCTTTGACAAGTTTTATTTTGGAGTTGGAACAATTCAACATGGATTGGGAGGAGGGGGGCTGCGTGTTTTTGCTTCACTCCCAACTTGCGTTCTTTTTTTATCTTTTCCCCCCTCTTTTTAATGAACTTTTTTTTTTTTTTCACATAATTTCAGGATGCTTTTTTTTTATTTTTCAAAATCAGCCGCAGTTCAGCTTGTGCAGCTATTCTGCAATGTGCGTGGTGTGTTTTACACTCTCTGCACTTGTGTTTTCTTTTACTGGAGTTGCTGAACTACAACTCCCATCACCGTCCCTGCCCTAACATGTTACAGATGCTGGGAGTTGTGTGTCAAGTCTTGAGGGGGTTTTTAAAAACAACTGCGCAGGTAGAAGATCCCTGCCCCCCCACCCGACTGCTGAACATTGGCACTCGGACAGTTACACCCCCCCCTTCCCTCCTCAAGCGGAAGGGCTGTAAGGGGTTGCCATACACTGAGTGCTATAGGGGATGCTTTCATCTTGAACCAAAATCAGCGCTTGTAGTTTCTTTGACTGTGATTGTCGTTCTCTTCTAGAATCAGAGCGGGGGACCCAGTCATGAACGCTCATCCAGCAGCAGGAAAAGAAAGTTTCTAAATAGAGACCTGGCTCATGATTCAGAAGGTGAGAACTTGCCGATAAGATGCTTTAGGGCTATTTTGACTTTTTGTGCCCGGTTTACACCTCCACTCACTCGTACAGCTTAGTGCTAAATCTCCTTGTTAAAAAAAAAAAAAACAAGTTGCTAATCTTAGTATCTCAGTGCACCTACCTATGAATCACTCCCACGTACAGTACATATGTGTTTTGTTTATCATGCACACATTGTACGTTTATAGTCTGCGGCCTTCAGAGGTTAAGTGCTCCTCCACATTACTCATCCTTCAAGGCAGAGTTTATCCAACTGCAGCCATCATATGTGTGTGTTCTATATACGTACTATCCTATCCAACATGTCCTAATTAAAGCATGCTAATTGCATCGGAACCACCATGGTGCAACGACCGTCATATCCGTTAATGCAACCACAGCTGTACAAATCACAGGTCCTTGTGCTTTTCATTTGCATACATACTACACAATTTCTGTCCTAATGTTAATTACATATTACCCAATCCCTTTATCTAGTGTAGAATTGGTTATTGAAATTTATTGCAATAGGTGGTTATTATATTTAGCACTAAAGCTGCAAATATTCAACTTTCTCTTCTCCAGAACTCTTCCAAGACCTGAGTCAGTTACAAGAAACATGGCTTGCAGAAGGTAAGAATAGAAAAAAAAAAATTCTGTTTGAGATTGAAAACCCAACAGAAGAAGGAGGGTGGGGGGACAGTCCTGATCTTGCTGTCTTAATGTTCAGCCCAATTAATTGAGCTCTAAAAGAGCCACCTCATGTGTCATGCATACATTAGAGCCTCTGATGAGTTTGTCTTTGGGGACTATGGGGCTGTTCTATCCAGTGTCATCACAAATTACCAGGAGAAATTGCTTCCAGCTCACAATCACATCTGCTTTTGGCAAGAACTAATGCTCCAAGACTTCAAGTTCTGAGCCTCTGCTCAGTTTTTAATTGCAATTGATCAGGTTTATATCCGTGCACCTCCAGAGACTGCACACAATCAGCCAGATCAGGGCTTGCTGTTACCTACTGAGCAGCACACATGATTCTTTGGTGATCTGCAAGAGTACTTTTCTGATGGCACAAATTGCCTTCTCTGAGTTCATCAGGACGGGATGCTTCAAGAATTAAATGCAAGTGTCTTCTTCCCACCCTGTTCACAGCATAGGAGTCTAGGTGTGTATGCTATTATTTAGAAGAGAGAACTTGGGTTTTTGTCTAAGGTTTTAATGGATTAAAGAAAACTTTTTTTAATTAGTCACAAAATGCACATTTTGCTAAGCCTAGCTTTTAAGCATGTTACCATTCAATTCCAGTGATATTCTTCGTGTTTCTCAGAGGAAATTCTTTATGGAATTTAATGCTATGTATATCGACTTGCAGCCAAGGTTGCTGCTTAGAGGGCATCCATTTAGTTCAGGTGTCTGTTTACATTGCTTGTTTCTGATTATCTCTGTAGTAGGGTGTATTGCGTGATAAGCACGTTCGGTTTTATTGTGGCTTTAATCCCATGTATATATCTTAAGCCAACACTGATGTGAAGTTTTTGCAAAAGTAATATTGGAAACAAATTATTTGTAACTGGTGATGACATTGCAAACTGTATCTAGGAGGTAAATAATCTGTCAATTTTGATAACTTGGTGCAGGTTGTGCAGTGTGCTTTTATTTATATTTTACTGTATTATTTAAGCTGGAAGCTTCCTAGCAGATATCAATAGCTTGCATCAGTGTATTATCGGCTTTTCACGCTTGTCATAACTTCTTTCAAGTCTTTTTTTTTTTTTTTTGTCTGATTTGAAACTTTCTGCTGCTAAAAGTGTATCTAAATGGTATTATGACATTCGCTTCCTTGTCAGATTCCTGTTATAAATATTCTAGTAGTTTGTGCATGTGGAAGTTCTAGGGATGGATTAGTAAGAAATGATGGTAAAAATCTTTATTTACCGTGCAGTATTGAAAATATACTCTCAGCCTAAACATTCAGTTACAGTAACTGTTGGAGGTAATTTATGTCTGTGAATATGATAGCTATGCTTTTAAGTAGGCTTGGTGATTTATTATGATTATTTTTATTAATATTGATTAGTTGTACTCCAGATGAATCAGCGTTCTTTAAAAGCCAGGTGTATTTCTTCCTACCTGCCTGGACAGGCTTTATGCTCTGCAAGTGGCTTGAAGTTGCAAATATTTTAATGAATGTGCCTATGTCTTGTTATGAATCAGAATGGGGAAAAAAAATTAGGAAAATATATAGTTGTGTTTTAAACTGTTATGAAAATGAGAGCACCTTCCAGAGAAAGGATACTGATACCGGCCATTAGCTGCTGGAACATGTGGAAATCTCTGCGTCCTATATATTTCTATTCCTCTTTTCTAGCTGTATTGTTCAGATCGGATTTCTCTGGCCTATGAAGGAAATAAGTTAAGTGCACAGTCTATTTATATGAGATGCTGTCTGAGCCATTAGCACAAACGTGCATGCAGTTTTGGCACATTGTAGTGTTTATGTGCCTTTTGTTAAGATTATGTAGTCAGTAAAGAGACCATGAAATCTGCCAGTATATATGCCTATTAACAAGATAGATGGCAACATACCAGTTTTTTCCAGCAGGTTATGAAACCCCCCCCCCCCCCACTGAGTAACAACCAGGTCAAAGAATATGCTCATTAGTCTATCATACAAGGAAAGGAGTGAAGACATTCTCCATAACCTTGTAGTACGTGGGAGAAAATCGGCTACTGAAACTGTTTAATAATGAGAAATAGTATAATGCAAGATTAAGTCAAGTATAATGTCTTGATAATCTCTTAAACAATGTGGAAACAAGCCATCCCTTCAAAAAAGACTGAATATCCACATTTTCTGTAAATGTCCGCTCCACGGTGTAATATTGTATTGTTCTTAGCCTTGTAACTGTTAGTTTTTCAATTAGGCGTTATTGTGTTCTATTTCCCTGTAGAGTAGTTGAATCTTATCAACAGAGTGTTATTGTTGCTTATGGAACTTTATTTATTTATTTTTTTTATCAAACCAAATTCAGTTATATTGAGTGAGTTTTAGTGATGTAACTACTTAAACCCATTTTGTCTGTCAGAATTTGTTAATGTTAACC
Source organism: Xenopus laevis (assembly GCF_017654675.1). Taxonomy (NCBI): domain Eukaryota; kingdom Metazoa; phylum Chordata; class Amphibia; order Anura; family Pipidae; genus Xenopus; species Xenopus laevis. The sequence goes on along the minus strand of NC_054382.1, from coordinate 28,934,767 downwards.
TGCAAAAATTTCAGTCAGATCCAGGTTGAACAATGGTGGGCAATTTTCAATTTTAGGTTAACAAATACATTTCTAAAATGTCTACAGTTAAATCACAATGGCCAATTAGAATGAACCAGGGTTCGGTGTTGTCATACTTTAGATCTGACCTGTTTGTATTTTCTCCATGCCCAAATCTAGATACTGCAGATTAATTGAAATGATGATAATATGTAATGTAGTAGCCAGGTAAACGTCTTGCCTCCTATCTAGTGGAGATTGTATTTCTAATACAAAGTACCGAGTATGTCCTGTTGTCCGTTCCCTCAAATCCTTTATTTTTCTGGAGATGACTATATTTTCCTGGCAGAAGGAGAGGAGGAGGTTGTCTGAACTGATTTCTACATACCAGATGGGCACCCAAGAGTGCATGAATATAACCTCCTCAAATGATTAGCTACCATTGGCACCCATCATTTTAGACAGCAGTTAACAAAACTCCACATCTCTTATAAGATGAAAGGGGCATATAGGAACTCTTGCTAAATCATGTTGTGATAAAACAAATAAGAAATATTTGTTTCAGGTACAAAATTATTTAGATGGTCTAACAGTCGAAATATGCATGTTGGTTAGGAAAACACAGGCTGTTCTATTTGCTTTAGAGAAACAAACTAGTTTCCCATGCTAGCTTGCCTATAGGTTTTTAGTTGTAATATTAATGTTGGCTCTGTTTCAAAAAAAAGTTTTGTTTTCCTATAACCTATATAGCTGTGGAAACAGTGTTACAAAGTTGCTGCTATGGGAATAAGGGAAAGGCGTTGGACTTACAGAGTAGGCCACTATCACTGTATCCCTTTTGAGAAATGGCAAAATTAAATGCAATGAAATAAAAAAATTCAAAAAAGTGCCGTTCTAAGAAACAGCAACTGTTTACAATTGTTATTTGAAACAGAAAGCAGTGTTTTTCTGTCTCTTTTTGCCGATTCTGCCTCTTGACAGATGTAGCAGAAGATGACCATTCACAGGTCTGGTTGTCTGCTTTCTCTGACTCCATTGTTGCACAAGTAAGAACCACCAGGGCAGAGAATAAAGTGTCAAATGCTCCTTTCTGTAGCAGTCGTATATATACAATTATGTAAAAGCATTTGTCAGTATCTATATTGGAAAGTTTAATACATTTACATAGGCAAAGTGTTTGGGTTTATATCCCTTTTAAGACCTTTACCATCCATTTCCCAAATGTGTTTATAACACAATTTCGTTTACGGCGTGGGCTCGTTTCCATCATGCAGGATTTGGCACCCTTCTATTGTATTTGTGTCCTCAGATTAGATACTGTTCTCTGAGTGTTTACAGTGGCCTAATGATGCTATAACCACTCACTGGGGTGCTTCAATGTGCATTATGTTGCTTCTGGGGAAGCATGGTGAGATTTATACATTTTAGATATAGTTTTAAATATAAGTAATTCCATCGGGGATGTTAAACTAGACTTTGCATATGATGCAGCACAACGTCCCATCTTCTAATAATTATCCTGTATGCGTTGTTTAAAGCGCGCTGTGTTTACTTGGGAAGTTCGTTTACTTTTAACTGCAAGTCTCTAAAGGGTGTGACCTAAAAAGACTGTGGTCGGACCGCATGCTCGATGGTGGACTGTTTTTGTGAATGAAGAGGCAGAACTCCCAGTTTCTCACTGCTTGTCTTGAGAAATTGTTCAGGAGATCAGCTGTCTCATTCACTGGCAGAAAGAATGACTCATACATCTTCTGCCTTGTTTGGCTTCAGGTCATTGTTACATCGGATAGAGCTTGTTTTAATTAAAAATACTAACTCCCTGCATGCTGGATCTCTGCGCAGCTCACCTAATCATAATGGAGGATGTATGTGTATGCTAAGTATATATTTATGGTAACGGCTTTTGTGTATTTGCGTGTTCCCTTCTAACAACTCTCTCTCTCTCTCTCTCTCTCTCTCTCTCTCTCTCTCTCTCTCTCTCTCTCTCTCTCTCTCTCTCTCTCTCTCTCTCTCTCTCTCTCTCTCTCTCTCTCTCTCTCTCTCTCTCTCTCTCTCTCTCTCTCTCTCTCTCTCTCTCTCTCTCTCTCTCTCTCTCTCTCTCTCTCTCTCTCTCTCATGATTCATATCAAGTTTTCCTGAAATATTATGTTTTTACTGTTGATTTCAAAGTGTAACATCTTGGGGGTGGGTTGAAACTGGCACGTAGATGTTAATACAGCTCCCATCACCACCTCCGCAGCGACTAATAATAAAGAGGAAAAAAATTGCTTCCGATTCCATCTGCAAATAGCAATCCGTTAGCAAGGCATTATGCTATTACTTATGGGGAGCATCCTTTGAAAACCTGTATTTATCTATTTTCATCAGAAGGGACCGCTCCTTGCTTCATATTCTCAAGTGAATGAACACAGGTATTAGACATTGGTGTGCGTTGCAGCAGATTATCGTGTTTTCAGGTGATTCATTAAAATAAAAGGTCTGGAGTATGTAATGCATGATGAAACAGTTGCAAGAGTGGGAATGTGATTTCTCCAGATAATGTCTATTGAGTAGACTGCGTAATCAGCTGTTTCCAGTTCCCAGAAGAGCACACATGCCATCCTATTGAAATACTGAGGCCAAGGATGTGCAGCTGAGCAGCCATCTCTTAATTAGGACCACACCTCCCAGCATGCTATGCTGGCCTTTAGCATGCTAGATATAGATGGTATTGATTGGTCTAGCACTATTATGGTTATGAAAGTGAATGTCTGGTTGCTATAGGCTTGCACTAGTGTTAACTTGCGGTCTGTTGTGTATTCCCTACTGCGTGCTGTAAACAGCTGGAGATGATGTAGTGCAGTGCGGCTCAACATCTGGTATAAAGTGGGTCAATTAATTCTTAAAACTGGCTTAAAATGATATTCTAACTAGTGATGCACCAAATCCACTATTTTGGATTCGGCCGAACCCTAATATGCAAATTAGGAGAGGGAAGGGGAAAACATTTTTTACTTCCTTGTTTTGTGACACAAAGTGACAGTCACACGATTCCCCCCCACCCCTAATTTACATATGCAAATTAGGATTTGGTTCGGCCGGGCAGAAGGATTCAACTCCCGAACCGAATCCTGGATTCGGTGCATCCCTAGTTCTAACAATAAGTCAGCGGAGCCCTTGACTGAACTTGGGTCACAAATTCTTTCTAGGGCCAAATCTGGTCTGCTTAACATCCAGGTTGGGACAGCCCTAAAAGTGTGTCTGATGTATAGAAGCGGAGATAAAGATAAAGGGTTTAAGAAAAATTTTGCCACGGATTAAAATCCAAGTTCATGTTTTTACAGTGCTACACAATATGTTGGCACTATATAAATACATAATAATAATACATGCTCCTATATGGATAAAATTCCATGTAAATATTATTTGGTGCTTACTAGGTCTAGAACGCAGCTGGTTTACGTGTCTTTTTCTTGCTGTTAATGATTATGCAACATAAATCCAAGATTGCTGATGCCATTTTGACAGTTTTAACCCATTTTAAACCAAAGCTTTCAACATGCACCATCAGCCTACGTTTACATGAATGCTCGTCATTCAACTGCTGTCATTTAAACCCAAGGGAGTGGGGAAATCCCAAAATACGTCAGTGGGAATAAGAGTGTTGCCATCGGGGGCCTTAAGTTGGAGTTTGAATGGGTTGGTAATGAGCAGGTGTATTTAATGAATTAGGCAGGGTGTAGCGCTAAGTTGCTTTTTCTGCTGTTACGGTATTAAGGATATTAACTACTTGGTGTATAAATGTTGTTTGTTAGAATGGCTTAGCAATGCTTATTGCTAAAGGAAGGAGATACACCATGAGACCTTTTAAGCTGTAGTTCAAAGTCTGAAGATTCTAGATGTAGTTCGACAGTCAGATTGTTCACATGGGGTAGCAGTAGCATCTTTGTTCAAAAACGAATACAGGTATTAAAACTGTTATCCAGAATGCTTGGGACCTGGGGTTTTCCAGATAAGGGATCTTTTTGTAATTTTGGATCTTCATACCTTAAGTACATTAGAAAATCATGTAAACATTAAATTAAAACCAGTAAGCTGGTTTTGCTTCCAATAAGGATTAATGATATCTTAGTTTGTACAAGGTACTGTTTTATTATTACAGAGAAAAGGGAAATTCATTTTTAGAAATTTGGATTATTTGATTATAATGGAGTCTATGGGAGATGGCCTTTCCGTAATTTCTGGAGAATGGGTTTCCGGATAATGGATCCCATACCACAAACACATCCGCTAGCAATTTCCAGTGGATGGCTGTGCATGCTGGGAACAGTGGGGGTGCATCTTTTAAAAACTCAAAGCTTCTTGTTTAACAACATTCTATTGTTAATTCATAACTTTTGGCAAGGCAGAGTCTATTGTAAATATTAGTACGTGGTATGATGTCTATTATATGAAAACCCGTTAGCCCACAAGCTTCCCATAGAGTACTGTTTTTAAGAAACTGTTGTTAATTTTCCACTGCTGTTTCATTTTATTTTTAATACGGCAGTATATTGTACTTGACGTCGATTAAACTAGCATAAATCTATGTCGATAGATGGCAAATGTTTTGTGCAGATTCAAGTTATGTAAAGATTCCTTATCTGGAAAACCCCAGGTCTCAAGCATTCCAGATAAAATATCTCATATGTGTGCTATAAGCTTTTCTACTGCTCTGGCAATCTGAATTTACTTCTGTACTTAGCATGGAGCTTCATCTAGGTAATTTAGTTTAGTTTGCTTGTAATTATTTGCTTGTAATTACCTCCCTACCCCCTTATAAAACACGTTTGGCTCTATATGTGTTTGTGTTATGTCTTTTAGTGCAATTCAAAAAGACATAACACATTGGAGTTTAGGAATTCTATATGTCAGAGCTCTGAAACATAAAACGTTAACTCAGAGATGCTTTGTGTGGTAACCAAGTTCAGCAAAATTTCTATCCATTCAAGAAGATGTTACTATTTAGAGCCTGGTATTAAGGAGCAGGCACACATTGCAGTGCTGAAATCATTTCATTATTGCTCATAACAACTCCTGGTTTAAGCTAAAATGAACATACAAATGATGCTAGTTAAAAAAAAAAAAAAAAAAAAATTACTTTTAAAGGAAAGTCTATGTATAAATGTAGGGCAGTCATAAGTGTTGAAGGGGCCCAGGTCATACCTTATCTAGCACTCAGTTTGCTGCATATGTCGCAGGTTTTTGTTGCACAATAATATATGCAACTAGTATCCTTATAAGATGTGTTTCTTTACATCTTCACTGCAGTGTGTAATGTAAATGATGGGGAGCAGTGCAGTATTTCTACCTAACTTACCCGTCTGCTTAGCTACTGCTCAGCTGTCTCACTGGTGGTCTCCCATTTTTGAACTCCTAGTTTGACGAAAATGGGTTTCAGATGCGTCCCATAGCCAGCATAGATTCGGAATGCTTGTGGAATGCTGGTTATATATACATACATTTATGTTGTCTTGAAATTTAAAGTTTTTTGATATGCGGTATAATAATATATTTGTATATACTGCCAAGTAGATGTAACTGCTAGCTCTTTCTGCCTACTGCCATGAATATAGAGCTACCTTACCACCATAACTATGAGCAGGTTACTGGCTACTGCTATAACTGTATCATTACTAGCTGTTTCTCCCTATTGCCGTTGCTGTAAGTCTACTAGTTTGAATAAACTAGCTGTGGCCCTACTACCCTGCGATGGCTGACTCCAGAGTCATCTTACAGATTTTATTTTAGGACAATGCGTCAAACTTAAGATTCTTGTTTAGATAATTCTAGCACTACTTGTTATTTAAAAGGCGTTCCGCCCTACCTCATTTTTAGGTGCGAGTTTCCCTTTCAGGCTACATCCTTTAGTTAAATAGAGCTTTGTTTTGGACTATAAGTGCTGATGCGTCATGTTGAATATTCAGAGTTAAAGATTCATAGAATGAGACTGGGAAGGATTTCTATTTTTAGTGGGTATAGTCTAAAGTAACTTTCAAAATCTTGTTGTTTCATGGTCATCTTAACTGTGCCCTGTAATTTCTGAGACTTGTATATTTACATGTATTTTTTTTTTTTTTCCCTTTTTCAGCTCAGGTGCCTGACAATGATGAACAGTTTGTGCCAGATTATCAGGCTGAAAACGGTGAGTATGGGAATCTTTTTGTTTTTACTTGTACCCTTTTGTTTGCGTTTCCTGCTCAGAGTATTGTGTTCAGGAAGCCCTTTGTGACTACTTGGTGTCTTTTTCCCTTTTACATTTTATGTTTTTTTCCTTTTATTTGATAAAGATTGTAATTGGATAAACATGGTATTTAAATAGACCATTACTTTATATTGTAGAAATGGTAATGAGACATGTTCTTTGCATATCATATGTCTTGCCCAGTCGTTTCAATACATTTTTCCTGCCTTAGCCATTTACTCCTGCATCTCCCAACATAACTAGGGCTTAAAGTTCTTGATGCTTTCCTTTATTTTGTACCCATGTTCATTGGATGGCAAGGCTGAAATTATATCCTTTTTTGTTCTGGAGTGATAAAAGGGGTTCACTTTAAACTTATTTTTTTTCCTCTTTGCATGCATTAATATTTCAACAATTGTTAAAGTTTGAAACTGTAAATATAGACTGAGGAACTGGTATTAAGGCACAATCTACACATTATTATGTGTATGCAAAAGAATTAAGAGCAAACTGGGAAATTGATGGTGGTTCAACAAAAGCTTTAAAAGGATATTGCCACTTTTTAACTGTAATCTGTTAATCATTCACATATCTGAAATTATATACAGGTAGCGGATCCATATCTGGAAACCAGTTATCCAGAAAGCTCCGATTTACAGGAAAGGCCATCTCCCATAGACTGCATTATGATCCAATAATCCAAATTTTAAAAATGATTCCCTTTTTCTTTGTAATAATAAAACGGTACCTTGTACTTGATACAAACTAAGATATAATGAATCCATAGTGGAGGCAAAACCGGCCTATTGGGGTTATTTAATGATTATATGAGATATAATGAATCCTTAGTGGAGGCAAACCCAGCCTATTGGGGTTATTTAATGATTACATACAAATTATGGAAAGATCAGTTATCCAGAAAACCCCAGGTCCCAAGCATTCTGGATAACATGTCCCATACCTGTACATAAAACTTCTGTTGCATTATTGCTTGCTTTGTGCATTAGACAGATCTGCAAGGCATTTTCATCCCTACCTTAAGTACAGGTATGGGATCGGTTATCAGGAAACCCGTTATCCAGAAAGCTCTGAATTACGGAAAGGCTGTCTCCCATAGACTCCATTATAATCAAATAATCCAGATTTTTTTAAAGTGATTCCCTTTTTCTCTGTAATAATAAAACCGTAGCTTGTACTTGATCCAAACCAAGATCTAATTAATCCTTATTGGCAGCTCAACTAGCCTATTGGCCTTATTTAATGTTTAAATAAATTTCTAGTAGACTTAGGGTATGAAGATCCAAATTGCAGAAAGATCTGTTATCCAGAAAACCCCAGGTACCAAGCATTCTGGATAACAGGTTTCATACCTGTATCATAAATCAAAGCATATACAATGGTCCTAATAAGTGTGTTGAACCCATCTTCTCCAAGGTACATATTCTTACTAGAATGGACTAATCCGAAAACAGACCGAGATGGTTTCATAGTTGTCTGTAGCCATTTTTTTTTATTCTCCTGAATATTCATTTGCCTACTGTGAAGTCCCCCTTTTATGTGTGTATGCGTATTTTAGTTGTTCTGTTATCTAGGTATTACATATATTTTAATTTACAAGTAGTTTCAGTAGACTTTACACTGGCCAATTACATTCTTTGTGGAAAATGTGGTTTACTTTCATTCATAATAAAACAAAGTAATGCTCTTTGAGGGAGACAGTCTGTTCAAAATCTTTTGCTGGGTGACTGAACAACCTTTTTATTTAAATGATTTAGTATTTGGCCTTTGTGGATGTCTGTAGATAATATCTCGGGGAGCTGCCATACTGCTTTATGTATAGTAAATACTAAATATAAATATGTTATACAGACCAACCAATAAGTCTTACTAAACATTTAGAGAGACCAAGTTAACATAATCCTGGGATATATTTAATTACAATAAATTAGCAAAATAAGATAAAAAGCAACCAACTTTTGACCGGATTTATAAAATTGTATGATACATTAAACATTGTAAACTTTGCTATGAAACAAATTATCCATTTGTAAATCTGTGGTAATCTGTGTAAATCCATTGGTAATGACCATCATTCTCTTTGGTGATAATGGCAATGTAAAAGGATGTGGGTATTCTATTTAGCGCACACTGCCGGAGTAGAAACTGGCGCAGTGAATCAGAGTTAATAATTGTGTAATAAAATATCTGAATTTACTAATCTGATTTCTACACAAGTTTTAGAGTTTCTGCAATTTAAGTGCACTTTTTTTTTTTTTATTGGTGTTGCTGCTTTGTCTCCGTGTTAAAATTGTCTGTTTTACATGGCAGTGTGCTATGAAAATGCTGTGCAGAACCTTACATATCTGCACCACTTCTTTTTTTTTTTTTTTTTTTTTTTTACACTATTCGATAAATAGAGCCCTGTGTACTTTCTCACTCAAGGTGCTTGGCAGAATGAAGAACGCCTTTTTCTTTCTTCATGTTTCATGAATAATGAGTGCTTTCCTTCGACAGAAAACTTAACTTGGCTGTTTGCTTTATGATGACAATATGCCATACCTTTCTTAGCTACTTATTCTCTCCAATTCATGCGTAAGGAGCAACACATCAGTTGGTTTTGTGTCAGACACCGGTGACTGTTCTTTACTCTGCAGACAGCTAATATTTGTTGAGACAGTTATCGTTTGTGTTCATTTGTGTAAAGTCAGAGTGCAACTTGCATGATTACTACTGACATTTATTGTATACGGAGATAAATATGCAGCACTTTCATAGAGCGATATAGGCCAATACTTCATTTTAAATTTTTTTTACAAGTTACCACAGTTGCTGTTTTTAGTCTTTACAATACAAGTTTAGGAGTTCCCTGGAAACTTGTTATTCAGAAAGCTCTCAATGATAACTAAGCTGGCATAAATCAATACTTATGCAAAAACCTCCTTATTATAATTGTTTTTGTAGTAGCTCTAAGGCGCGGTGCTGTAAAATTACAGGAAAAAAATCTTGAAAATCACAGGTTTCAAAAACTTAAGGGCAGATTTATCAAGGGTCGAATTTCGAAGTGGAAAATACTTCGAAATTCGACCATCGAATTGAATACTACGAAATTAGAAATGGAATTCGTAGGATTTTTTGCATTGTACGATCGTATTCCGATCGTACTTCGAAACGTACGATTTGAACGATTTTATCGTACGATTTTCCTTCGCAAAAAACTTAGAAATCTGCTCTGGAAGGTCCCCATAGGCTAACATAGCACTTCCGCAGGTTTAAGTTGGCGAAGTATTGAAGTCAAAGTTTTTTTTAAAGAGAATGGTCAAATAGTCGAACGATTTTACTTCGAATCGAAGGTCGAAGTCGTAGTAGCCTATTCGATGGTCGAAGTATCGAAAAATTACTTCGAATTTTTTAACTTAGAAAATTCCCTCGATTTCACTTTGACCCTTGCTAAATATGCCCCTTAAAGACTACAAATGATTTACCCACAAAATGTTTCACTTCTTAATGTATACATTAAAAAGTGTCATAACTGCACGCACAATGTTCAAATACATGTACATGTGCTATGGTTCAGTTCCATCCCTATGGCCTGCTAAAGTCTGTATTCCTGCTTAAACTTGTTACTTGTTCATAATATTTATTTAGAGCAACCTAGCAATAGCATTGCTGAGATAGCTTCCTGTTCTGCAGAACAGGAAAGAGAATCCTAAGAAAACGTATGCTGTGAATGATGCAATATACTTGCATACTGTATTTTCAGTTCTTATTTCTTGTATTAACAATGGTTATTCCTGAAGTGCATTTTACTTCAGATTAGTTCAGTTTAACTTTGATTTCCAGGCATGTGGGTTCATTGCATAGGCTCATTTCATGTTGTGTTTTTTTTTTTTTTTTTTTTTTTTTTTAAACATTCCCAAAAATATTGCCTGTGTGTGTGTGTTCCATGTGTCTTGATTATTGTGAATGAATCTGTTCATACAATTGGTAGAAAAATTCTAAAAATTAACTCTTTAGTCACGTGGGAAGATGTCCCTGCGTTGATTAATTGCAGAAGCAAGCCAACCAAATCTTGGCCACTAGTTCTCATTTGGATGTGTCTTGTTATGAGCCACATATATGTGAATCTTCTGAAGTTATTGCTATAAGAATTTTAAATATAGAGAAATGGCAGGATGAACTGCAGCTTATATATAAAAGCCTCTTTGTCTGGCACAGTCAGAAACTGCTTGTAAAGCTGCAAACGGCTTATTTAATGAAGTTAACCAGGGTCTTGTCTGCTGGCCATCTTTTTTCTTTTTGTAGTTGGGGAGGGACAAGGTGCTCCAGAATAAATTGTAAATGACTCGTGAGTAGTAAAAGTGGTCCGGGTGCTCCAGCCCCAGACCCCTAGCTTTAGGGTGCGGTTCAGAAGAGAAGAAAATAGGGCCAACCGGCACTCAACGGATCCACAGGACCAGAGGAATTAAATTAAAAGAATATTTTATTTATACAAAGTTAAAAGTATATGTAAATCTGCATCTCCATCCACCCTACGCATTTGCGCCCATTCAGGGCGCTTAGTCATGGGCTCATCTTTTTTTTTTTTTTTTTTTTACCTTCTGACACTTTATTTTGCTTCTCACCATTAATCGTTAATATATTCATATTATCTTAGCTGTTTTGACCACAAGGGTGTATCCAGTTGAGCAAGCATTCGCTGAAACTATTCCTGGGGAGTTCTGCAGGCTACATTCACCTATCCGTATTGCAGACCACAGTAACCATACCAGCAGTAATTTTTGCACCTCAACATAACGTGCCATACTAGGGGACAACTATCTTCATATACTCCTCAAGCTATTTAGCCATTGTAGATACAGATTTCCTTGTGCTTTATTAGAGTGAGTTACTTTAGTTACAGTCCTGCCAGGCAACTTGAGGCCCAGCCATAGATTTAGACTTCTGTCCTTGTCAAGAAGCTATTATAAACTCATCTTGATAAATGTTTATGGCATTGCCCAACTACTGTCTGAAAGACCCATCTTTGGTGCTCACATGTTGCTAAGTCACATGTAACACTATCTGTTTATGAAGCAGCCGATTGCTGTGAAACTGTCAAGATCTAGTGACATCCATGTGACTGTCCCCGCTTACCGTCAACTGTCCTCTTTAAGCCAGGATAAGATTTGATGGGGGTAGTCAAACTCTGGATTGAATAATCTCACGAAAATGATCTATTGAATAATTATTCTTAAATTATAATATTTGAAGCTGCTAAGGAGACAGTGTCTTTTATTGCTGTATAATCCCATTCCTATTTAAAAAAACAAAAAATGGAGTAAATGTCATGAAGCCAGACTGAAATGATGAGATCTGATTGATGACAGAGAGTGATGGGAGGCCATTGCATTTTCTGGATAGCTATAAACATTTTATCTTTAGAGATCTAACATTTGGTTCAAGGCCCCCCCCCCCTTATCTAATGGCAAGGTAGATAGCTATAGATATATGAAAGCTTGCTTTATAACTTTTGTAAGCCATTCGCTTACGCGTACCATGAATATGTAGAACAGCAAATCACTGTTCACCCCCAGGTTTTACCTTTTCTAACCTTTAAAGTGGGCTTTTATAAATCATCTAGAACAAGCAGGAATGTCTTCAACATGCCCATTGTCTAAAACAAAGTTTTGAGGCTCACACAAAAAGAAATGAACTAAAAACTGGTACTGCTATTAAAGTTTAGGGTTTCCGACAACTCCAAATTCAGTATGCAGATAGCATAGCCCGAAATTGCATTTTCCAAATGATAGAAAACGTCTGTTGCAGAGACAGAAATCTCAAAGTTAAGCAAATTCTGCAGGATTTAGCATGCTGTGAGAAAGTGTGTTACATCACTTGCCCCCAATAAGCCATTCAGTCCAATGGTATGTGGCTTTCCCCTGTTAAACAATATGTACCATGGCTTTGATTAATACATTTCTCCTACTTCTCCATTTTCTTAAGTAATCTTTAAAATGACCAATGTACCACATAACTCCCAACATTTTGGAAATAAAATAGGGACCAAAAAAAGTTGCCGCACGTAGCGAATTTTTGGGACCAAGCCCATTTTTTTGTGGCCGCACCCCATAATTACCATGTTTATGGTGGCTCAAGGGAAAATATGTAAAAGGGCAATATTTACTTAAATATGTGTGCCCGTTTGGTAAGATTCTTTAATATGTCAATTAATATTGTTGCTTAAAGTGGACCTGTCACCCAGACATAAAAAAAGTCCTTTTCAAATTAAACATGAAACCCAAATTCTTCTTTTAATTAAAGCATTCATAGCTGTTGCAAACTCGTTTAAAAATCTCAGCTGTCAATCAAATATTGCCTGCCCCTACTCTATGCTTTGGGCATAGAGGTGGGGCAAGTGATTACTTTCACTTTCCATTCAGCAATTACTAGATGTCACTGCTCCCCTCACATCCCCCCCAGTTCTCTTAACCATTTAATTGTGTAGCCAGTGTATGGGGATGGGATATTGGGTCCCCCATTCTGGTGCACAAACAAGACTATGAGATGATGGAAGGCTTGTCTTAATAACAGTGTCCACAAAATGGCTCCTGCCTGCTTGCTATTATTATGAGTTCCCAGACTAATGGAAACAAGATTCAAATAATGTATACAATGTAATTAAAGTTCATTTTGCTTGACTTTAATGATAGAATAGAATTTTTTTGGGTGATTGATCCCCCTTTAAATATTCATTTTGGGGGTTGTCCCATCAGAATCACCACTTATTCCTTTCATTTCCCTGTGCAAAGTTCTCCAGCCATTTCAGCAGAAGTCAAATATCATTTACCCTATTGAGCAATTGCATGTCTCTAGTCTTACCTACCCTATTTGTTCCGCTTGCAAATTTCCATGCAATCAACTGTTCAGCTCCAAAATGCTTTATCTATCATTGATGGGACTTTCTACATAAAACCTATGCAACTAAAGAAAAATTAGATTGCAATTTTTGTTTTGGTAAAACCCACACAATCCAGTTTTTACCAGATTTTCCCACTTCATAAGCAACTTCCTTGTACCATAGCAGTGTTCTCCCTGGGCCCTTTTTGTCGGGCGCATTGCCCAACACTTTTCCCCCCACTGCCCAGTTTCCCTATGTCCCAGATGCACCGCACTTGTATACTTATTCATGCTGAAGCTGGTAGGACTGCGCGCTTAATTTGTTGACGTGCACAGTCTTATTGGCAGCCCTTGAAAATGGATCTAATAAAGCAGGAGCTTTGGGGAGATGTAAGTAATAGTTTTTTTTTGTTTGTTTTCTGGGGGAGAACACTGCATAGGGTAGCTGGCATCATTGCATTTAGTGGTTTCAGGGGCACTAATTAATATATGTAAGGAAAAATAACTTAAAGGAGAACTAAACCCTTGCCTCCTCCACCCCTCCACTAGCTCCCTCCACAAAGCAAGTATTCTTTCCAGAAATTCCCCTGTTTGCTGACCTGCTATAAATCTGCATAGTTGCACAGCGGAGTTCAACGGTACCTTCTTCTAACCCTCTTCTGTCCTTGTCAATACGGATCTTGCGGGAGCATGCGCAGTAAAAGCTGATTCAGGACATACATTGAACTGCGTATGCTTCTCCAAGATCCGTGTCACCGCTCGATAGAAGAGAATCAGAAGCAGAAAGATGGCACATTTGAACTGCACAACTGCAGATTTATAGTGGGTCACCAGACGGGGATTTCTAAAAAGAATACCTTCTGCGAAGAGGGAGCTTGAGTGGGGTGTAGCAGGGGTTTCGTTTTCCTGTTACCAAAGGGGATTTTCACGCCAAAGTTATCCACTTCAATTGGGTCATAACCTACACATTTCCCTCTAGTGACCTAATGCCCTTGTGTTGATTATAATCCTATGCATTACATTAACATGATCCCTAAGCAGCTCTATAATGGCTTCCATCGAACATATTTCCTGTACAGATCACTGATGCTCATTTCTTTGCCTTTAATTTAATGCCTGCAGCCTTGGCATGTGCAATTTATCTATGTATAACTGTCCTCCAGAATTAACAGAAGAAGAGAACAATTGTTTTCCTAGTGATTTTCAAGAAATATTTTACACCTTTTTTTTTTTCTGAATGTAAACTGATGATTAAGCAAATCAAGTCTCCGAATGTAATCATCTTTTTACAGCTTTCTTTTTTACAGCTTTCGGTTGCAGAGCCCAACATAGCATTCAAGATAATAAAATAATATCCAGATATAACATCTGCCTATCTGGCTGAATGTTGATTATTTCGTTGTTTTCACACCTTTAGTTACAGAGTATGGATAGTGCCAGTTCTTTATAGTTTATTTATGTGGGTCCTGCTCATGTTTAGTCCTTGTTTTTTCACAGATCATGAATGGAAGGATAAACTGCTCACTTTGCTTTTCCAGAAAATGTGTTGCATTATTAATGGTAAACTGTAATACAATACAGCTTCTATCTAATGCTTGGCATATTAAGCAAACTGATATTAGATGATTGCAAAATTCTTTAGTAAAGTATTATCCCAAGCATGAAACATCAATTAAAATACAAATTTGATTTGCTTCTGTAAATGGACCCCAGCAAGTATACATTGGTTAAGAATTGCTTTACATTTTGTATAGATTTTAATTTAAATGAAATGAAAAAGAAAAAAAATAGTTTTTTCTGTGTATGTTTACCTCCCTGGACTGTTCCATGTCCCTTACCCATCTTTCAAGCCATTCCTGCTCTTGCCAGATACAGCTCCCTGACTTTCATCCAATCCACCCATTTCTACCCCCATGACCTGCCCCCTCTCCACTTGCTGGTAACTCTACCCTGAAAAGTTGGCAGCCATATTTCTGATCTGCCTTAACATTTAACTAGTCTACCGTATTACAGTATGTTCTTTTATTAAGTAATGGCGTTGCGTTGCAGTTGTTTTGAGTGAGTGCTATGAGTGCAACTTTTTACATGCAGTTTCTATTTTTTTTCTCATAAACTAGATACTCTGCTGGCAACATTAAAAAAGGACCATGAATGATAATGTAAAAAAAAGCCATTTTGATAAAGGATGTTTGAGCCTGTGTTTGTGCAAAGTGCCATAAAGCAAAACTTTGAGTGTTCTAGAAATAGTTGCAGGATACACAAGCCTGTCGAAGCAAAAAAACCTTTTCAAAAGTTTACAAAAATGTACTACTTAAAAGGGCAAAATGCCTACTTTTTAACATTAGTGTAATACAAATGACTGGTGCTAAACATGCTTTTAGTGTTAATCACAAAAATCTGCAGTTTCTGTTATTTTGTGATCTAAACAGGGCAAAAGGGAGAATGAGGATACTCGATGGAATTTTATGGTAATCTTCTTCTCTTGCTCACATTCCCCAAACAGCTTCCGGTTCCCTGGTTTGCTCAAGAATTAACAAAAAACATTGATAATTTTGTAATTCAAGCTGGCCATAGACTCAAAGATCCG
This sequence comes from Xenopus laevis, assembly GCF_017654675.1. Lineage (NCBI taxonomy): Eukaryota > Metazoa > Chordata > Amphibia > Anura > Pipidae > Xenopus > Xenopus laevis. Next base: position 28,919,102 of record NC_054382.1, on the reverse strand, counting down.
ATCATACAAATCCTCAATACGTATGATTTTCAGACCGTGTGTAGAGAGTCCGGACATTTTTCGTCCCATGGAGTTCGGCCGTACATAACTTTTGTACGATTGCTGTAGGGGGCAGAACATTGGCAGATCTGTTCTTTTTCTACTTTATTTGATCTGAAAGGTTAGTGGCAGGTCTGGAGATGGGGAAGTCCAATCGTTCAAGGATTCAAATGATCAGATCTTTGCGTCTATGGCCAGCTTGAAACAATCGGCAAACATTATTAGCCTGTCCATCGAACTCATGCTAAAAAGGCTATATATTGCCTCCCTTGTCTGGAGAGTGAATGCTCAAACATTGAGTAGGCCATAGAAGATAACTATTAAGAGAGTAGAAGAAACCTTAGAACTGTAAACCATTGCTGAAATGATCAGTGCTAACATGGTGTGGTTATACAAAGTTGGGAACTATAATGATCATGCAAATGTGTGTTTTTGTGCATTCTAAACAAAATAACAATAGGCCAACTGTTTATTTTGGCTTTTTTTTGAAATCACAAGATTTCAGTCTTAGCACAAAAAGCTTTCTTAAAGACCAAGATAGAGAAAATAAGGTCAATCATGTTTCTTTATTTTTTCAGTTTGCATTTTAATAGCAGTTTAGAAATGTTATTGCTAGATTTGTCATAGACATAATTCACATCTTTCTTCGGGCACAGTAAACAAGAGAAATTGTTTAATGGCTCCATAAAAGGCACTCTATGCTGATCGCTGAGATTAGGCCTTTCAGTAATGGATTTTGGTGTGGGGGAGGGGATATGGCTTGGCAGAGGTAAATGTACTAGAAGAGAATCTTTGAGAGGCTCTGATATATGTCAATTGCTTTCATCTTTGTTGTGAGACTGCCATCTTTCTAGACAAACCTCCTTTGCCGCTGGAATTTAACCAGGTGCTAATTGGGGTTAGTTAAATCAGCAGCTTTCAGTGGGTTTATCACTTTCAAGTACAGTGACACAAAGCTGTAGTGTCAAATACACTCATAAACCATAACACTCTTTTTCATTCCATAACGACGATTGTTTATGTAAGGGCCATTTATGAATGTAATTTTTTTTAAAAGTGAAGGTAATATACATGTATATCAATACAGATGCCACTGTCTTAATTGATGCATTTTGCACAAACTTCATGATGTGACATTTATGTGTGTTGTGTATGTTTGCATGTATGTTCATTAAATTATCTCGTCATATACAAAAAAAACAAAAAAAAAAACAGAACAGACTGCAATTAAATGTCTCGGGGTAAATTTTCATCCCTGAGAAACTTACCACATTTTTTAGGCACTTTCTAATGCTCTGATATCAATTTGACTTCTCTGTGAATAAGCTATGAGGCATCTGTTATATGTCACAACTTTGATTCTTTGTCCTATACATGTCCATATGAACTTGGCCAGAGCTGGTAGGCCCTTTCCCGATGCTGTTAGGTTTCTAAAGAATTATCTCACTTAACCACGAATGGCAGGACACTTTAAGAATATTTCATAAGTGTTCCATGTTATAAAAAACAATATTTGCTTACTTGTATTTAACAGTGTTTTAGAGATTCAGAAAACAAAATGACTATACATTTTGTCTAACTGGCTGTAGTAGACCGAGAGAGAAAGAGACATGGCCACGAGAACTAAGTTGTTTTTTTTAAGATACTGGACTTGACCAGAGATTTATACAATGCTGATCACTAAGGGGCCGATTCACTAACTTCGAGTGAAGGATTCAAAGTTAAAAAACTTTGTATTTCGAAGTTTTTTTTGGGCTACTTCGACCATCGAATGGGCTACTTCGACCTTCGACTACGTGTTCGAATCGAAGGATTCGAACTAAAAATCGTTCGACCATTCGATAGGCGAAGTACTGTCTCTTTAAAAAAAACTTCGACCCCCTAGTTCGCCATCTAAAAGCTACCGAAGTCAATGTTATTTTTTTGATCGAAAAAATAACATTGATCGAAGGATATTCCTTCGATCGTTGGATTTAAATCCTTCGAATCGTTCCATCCGAAGGATTTAATCGTTCGATCGAAGGAATTATCCTTCGATCGAACTATCTGCGCTAAATCCTTCGATTGTTGGGTTGTCAAGTGACTACATACATATATGGGTCTTACCAGCATCCCGTTTGGAATGACCAGATGTCTTAAAGGAAAACTAACCCCTAAAAATGAATATGGCTAAAAATGTCATACTTTATATATTGAACTTATTGCACCAGCCTAAAGGTTAATTACTAATCAGCCTTATATTCTGACATTTCTATTCTATGTGTACTGTATATTGTGAATGGGTCCCTAAGCTCAGTAAGTGACAGCAGCACAGAGCATGTGCAGTGAAACCGCAGAAAAAAAAGATGGGGAGCTACTGGGGCATCTTTGGAGACACTGATCTTTACTGCTAAAGGACTGTGGTTGCCTTGGGCTGGTACAGTAACACAAAACAATGTACAACATTTCTAGCTACTTCTTTAGTTAAGCTTTAGTTCTCGTTTAACGCAGCATAATGATCGTAATGAAACTGACTTTTTTTGTGCACACTTTTTTCGGAGACTGCAATTCACACATGACCATTGCTTGCAGAAACCATTCCAGACCAAAATTACCCATAAATGGTGGAAAAAAATCTAAATTTAAAAAGATTAACTTGCTAAAAAGAAATGTTTTCTGTCAGGGATGAAGTGGAGAGAATAAATTCTACCATCACTTATTAAGCCATATCTTTAGATATTTCCACATTCTCAGCATGCTTGGAGAAGTCTGTCCAAACAGCAGCAAAAGACCCAGCTAAAGCTGCACAAATCCTAGGAACCTTGTCTCCAGAACTATAATGGCTAAATTCACCATGCTATGCAATTCCTTTAGTTAAGCTTCCCTACTTCATTCAAAATTCCACCCGCCTGGCCTGTCGTTGTCCCTCATTTTGATGAGAAAGGTCAGGTGTCAGTATATTGCATATTCTAGTGAACAAACTTTTTCACTGACCGAAGAGACTCATAAACTCATGTGCTTGGTAGTAATTGACCTCTATGCTAAAGGGCATATTATGACTTGGCCAGCAACTTGACCTGGTTATCAGAGCTAACATATATACAAAGGAAACCATTTTGTTCTCATGGTTTGGATAATTTAGCGTGGAAAAAAAAAAATTGGGGTTTTGTGCTGTCTATTTAAATCTGAGCAGTAGATAATGTTTGGAAAGTGCTCGTCTTTCATTTTTTTATGCCTCTCTTTCTATTCTCTGTCTCTTTCACTTTTTTGTCCTCTGCCTTTTTAGTCATTGACCATTGCATCTCCAGTATTTTATCCCTCTCTACACCCTTGCATATTTTGTTTACTCTTTTTATAAATAAATGATTACCTATTATTATGGAATAGAAGGCAATTCAACATTGTGTCACTAAATGGAACTGTACTTTACACTTAAGATGATGCAGCAGAGTTCACATTAAAGATCTTTTTTTTTTTTTTTTTTTACAATATGCACGCAAAAAATATATGCAGCAGGCTGGAGCCATGTTCGGTGAATTTAATTTAATTAGCGTTGATCATGACTCCAGATGATGGTGATTTGATAAGGAATAATTTAGTACTTAACAGGCTTTTACACGCACCAACTCCATGTGGTAAGGTAAAGCAAATTGCAGAAATTAAATGTGCTGCCTTTTCTTGTGCATGTACCAGTGAGTGCCTTTTAGTAGATGCATAAGTGCCGGGCAGGAAGATTAACTGTCATTTTAAGCCGTGTGCATGCGTGATCCTCGGGTTAAAAAAAAATATATATATTTAATGAGTTGGGGCTTATTCATCTTGGAAGATGAAAAAAAAAAAAGAGTAAAACATTACAGTGATTTTACGAAAAGTATGTCTTAATAGAATACCCATGTTTATATACATTATATAAGTATGTATTTGTTCACCCCCCCCCTTTAGCAAATAGCTTCAAACACAGTTATACAGTGTTTTGTTCTACTACGTATGATGCACATGGGAGTGCTGACCACAGAAAAATAAATTATCTAATAGTTTTCTTGCTGTCCACTGGCCAGTCAAAATTGAATAAATGCGTAGGAATGATTTATAATCGTAATTGCTATTGAATAGTTTGCATGCTTAAAGAACTTTGTCACGAGACTTCCTTTGGCATGTACTGGCCAGACATTGAGGCTTTTAGTAAATCGGTTGTTGCTTTGCAACATTTTTGGGTGTGCAGGCATGTGTGTGTGGAATGAGCAATCACTACCCAGACACTCATAAGTCACATGGCTGACCTGCCCCCCCCCCCTTCACCCCCAATGCCTAGTATATTTTTCTGCCACCTGGATCTAGGCATTTACCCCAGCATATGCTTCTTTATGCTGCAGCAGATGTCTCCGTAATCGAAGGGAATCCGAGCAGGAAATGAACCATGACATCAGCCTTCTTTGTAGCCTTTTAACGGTTACATGATGATTGCTGGTGTTTTTACATTGAAACTTGGGCACTGGGCAGACAGAAAAAAATTAATTATGTAGCCCATTTTATCAAGTTCCCATGCGTGAGTGTCTATTTCCTAAACTATTTTAAGTTTACCGACAAGAGGCAACGCAAACACATGCCCTCCCAGCTAACTAGCAGAAGAATGCTTGGTATTCTAGTTTTGCCTCTGAATTGGACAAAGCCGGGAACTATAATTGAGTGCCATTCCTAAAATACGTTATGTGCTATATAAATAAAAAATATTAACCTGAAGAACAGGATTGCTCGACTGCCTTGTGGCATCCACTGGTGTGGCCAGATTACATGTGATTTTAGCCATTCAAACACACAGATTAAGGAACCTGAATATCTAAATGCCAGCCCATGTCCATAAAATTTAATGAAATGGTGGCCTCCAGTAGGTCTGAGTCAAATGGTTACTTGTTTAGAATGAACTGCTTGACTATCTGGCAAGTTAGAAAAATCCCATCTGGTTGATACCACACGGTGCCATTTTTGTGGTCCTCTATGAATGGATGTGCATATAGGCAAAATATTTATTGTTTTAACCTATGTTTGGTCAGTGTAATATATTTTATAAGATTGTTCTCCCAGTTATTTAGCATGTATGATTTATGTAAGCTGTAAAGTATTGCTGCAATCTAAATGTTAATATTTTTTTTTTTTAGTGGCTTTTCATTGTGTCCCATTAAAAATCAAGAAAGAACCACACAGCCCCAGCTCTCAACTCAACACTGCTTGCAGTCAAGAACAGCCATTCAAGTTCAGCTATGGGGAAAAGTGCCTGTACAATGCCAGGTAATAAAACCTAGTATAACATTGCCCTAGAATGAAATATGGGAAACTTGTAAGCAGGCTTTGATTAAACATAAATTCGGATTTAAAATCAAATTGTTCGATTAATCCTTGTGGTATTGTAAATATGTTTTACATTTTGTTTACAGTTTATCTAAATTGTGGCTCTCAGCTGTTTTGGCTGACAAAGGCTTATGGAAGCCACAGCATTGTTGCAAACACCACTGTCACCATGTTTGAGAAGAAGAGTCATTTAGAGCTCACCAAGGATACCAGATATGAAAGAGATCCTTGCTCTTCTACAAGTTAGACTGGTCTTAATCTGATTGCACAGGGAGGGCTTTTTGTAATCAAATGGCCCATTTATCAAAGGTCGAATTTCGAATTCATGTGAATTTTTTTTTTTTTTAACTTGAATATAGTCAAAATTCAACTAGGAGGTTATTTAAGAAAAAATTCTAATATTAGATTGAATAGTTCTGACCTGAAAATTCTAAATCGTAATTTGAATTGTATTTGAATCATATGAATCGAGTTTCTTAGAAAAAAAAAAAAATGCCTTCCTGACATTCAAGTTAACATCTCCAAATGGCTCATTGACTTGTATTTCTCCTCTGCCATTGACTTGTACATGAACTTGGCAGGTTTAAGGTGGCGAATATTCGAATTAGGACTGTTTCCATGGCAGAGGTGTGATACATCTCACATTCTAATGTACATTTGAATAGGGGGATTACAATTTGAATGTGGGAATTTTGACAATAGCAAATTTGAATTCCATTTTACGATTTGACCCTTGATAAATCTGCCCCCAAGTGTATAAACTCCTTATCATGCTTTCTGTCCCCTATTGATTTTCGGGAGGGGACCATAGTGCTGCTGGCTCTCTATCCCAAAATACACCATGTTTTCATGCAATCAGGTTGCTCCCATTGAAGCAGGCATCTGATTGGGTGCTTCTGTGACAGCTGAAATACGCTGGTAGAGAAAATGCCCCATGTGCCATAGCCCATACAATAGTAGAAACACTGCCCATTCGCTGTTAGGATATTTTTTTATAGTCGATCTATTGAGTCGGCATTATTTTCCTTAACTAGCCATGCATCCTAACTGTAATTCTAACTTTACAGTTAAAGAACTATTTTCTGTAAACAGCCTGCAAAGTAACTTCTCAGATTTACTGATTAGAAGTATTTGTAGTCGGTCCTTTTGAATGCAATGCAATTTTTATTTTAGTGATGCTTTAAGTGCTTAGTTTTTGGCTCCATTATTGCTACTTTGAATTTTTAATACAGAGAATTCAGAAATAAAGAGCACGTACGGTAAGTGGCTATACAAAGCCATAGATACAGTGAAGAACATGCTAGCATACAGCTGAAATAAATGGAATTTTGGTAAGCAAAAGTTTAGGGCTGGACACTTTAGCAAATGATTGAATAACAAGCAGGGTAGAAGGGGCTGGGACAAAACAGGCTTTCTAAGCCCTGAATAATTATTTAAAGCAGTACTGTTCATTGTATTGCTCTTCAAGAACATATCTACTATGCCACATTATTTTCCCAAAGGGTATTGGCCCCACTGCTGCCATAGCAGTGGCTCTACTATACCTGCTATCCCACAACCAGAGGCTATTAGTCTCATACTCTCAGGTGACGTATGAGCTTTAATATATTTAATGCATGCTTTATATAACTTACCTTTACTCTATGGGTTCTTGGGCAGTTTGCACAGTACGGCCCCCTCCCTTCAAGGTATCTTTGATAATCAGGAACAATATAGCAGTTTAAGAATATTAATCCAATGGACCCATCTGTGCCAACTCAGCAGATGGATTCCCAATCACCATCTAAAGAGATTAAGACACCTTTCTAATTTACTCATCTTGTAGTTGCCAGTTTTATAATTTATGAAGCTCTTTTGGGGCCCTTGGCTTTTCGTTCCTATAGATGAAAAATAATGCTTTTCAGCTGAGTGTATTGAAAAAGCTTTTTAACCTTTGCTTTCTCTACTGTAATGCATTTTTGTTTAGCATAGCTGAGACAGGCTGTTAAAGTGATTTACTATATGCTGTTCATCGAGCAAAAGAATGCATTGCGACTTGTAGGTGTACTTAATACAAGGAGCAGGTAACATTTCTATTGCATAGTTTTGCTATATAAATATGTTTATTATGATGTATGAACTTGTTGGGTTTACTGGGTTTACTTTTGTCCTGTTAATAAGGTTTGCTCTTTTGTGTTCTTCTAGTGCCTATGATCAGAAACCACAAGTTGGAATGAGGCCCTCAAACCCACCGACACCTTCAAGTACTCCTGTGTCCCCACTACATCATGCATCACCCAACCCTGCACAGACTCCAAAACCAGACCGGATTTACCCAGCACATATTCCTCCATCCCAACCCATCTCAGATAACAGCTATTCCATGGACCATAGGTTTGTGTATATATGTATATACCATCTCAATACACTTATGTTGTGTCATATTGTATTACACAGGCAGCTTACTTCTCTTCCACACCCCAATAAAATTTCACGGGTGGAGAACAACAGATGTATGATTGCTTACAAGTAGTTAAAGGGATACTGTCAGTATATTTAATATTAGAGTTTCAGCTTATATACTTTTATTTAGTTTTGTGCACTGGTTACTTTGTATTAGCAAAGCTTCCTTATCTCTTTCACGTTCCTTGTGAAGACATACCAAGTAGCAAGGTAGTAATTATTAATGAATCTTTCAGATAAAGGCTAATTGATCTGATCTTGTCCTATGGGATGCTGGCTCTGATATTGAGAGCATATCTAGAATCCCTACCATAAATCAAGACCTGGCTAAAAAAAGTAAACCAAGGAAATAAAAAGTCACATGAGCACAATGCAAACATAATTGTCAAGCAGTAAAGTAAAACAATTATTTTTCCATAACTGCTCACATCTCTATCATATTTAATATTCATTGAAAGAGGTTTTTTTCCAGTTTTAAGGCAGGGCTTGTTGTCCTCTGAACATTCCTCTTTGGTCGATTTCTGATCATGTATTTAGGAGCTGCCAAAAGGTTTGCTTCTATGCTAATAAGATGTTCTGTTGACGACCTGTTGCCTTTAATTATTGAAATTTAATATAACATGTATCATTTAAAAAAAATATAGTTTAAAATCTAGTAGAAGGTTTGTGCCAAATGCAATATGGTTCTCTAGCCTAGCTAGGGGAATGTAAGAATAAAGCAACTCAATAGAAATATCAAGCTGAATTTGCATGTTTAGAAGGCAGAGCATTGTAAAGTCAAACAAGTCTGTCTGGAGAGGGTCAGATATTTTCTTGTGTTTTTATCCTTTGATTCTTGCAGAATTATGAAGTACTACTTTTCTTTCGCTTTTTGCACTGCCAATATGTTGTAGTGTAGCTTAAATTTAACTACTCTGGTATATTGGTTATAAATCAATACTGGTATGCCAGTAGATAAAATGTCATTTGTAGCAGATGTGCTTAAGGATACATATGATTAAAAAAGTTTTTCAGGTTTTTGCTTTGTTCTACACAGTCTACTCGTCCTTCTTTCAATGTTTTACCAAGTCACATATAAGTACCACAGCATTTCTGTACTGGATACAGACGTTTTACATTGTATTTGGTTTTTGGTCTTAAGTCAACTTGTGGTATTTTTTTTTTCTCAACAAAATGGTTGCCTTTTCTCACAAAAACTTTTTGTGCTCATTTAAAGCACCTCTTTTTGTTAGTTCCTTGTAACATATAGGATACAATAACCCTGGCATTATAAAAAGCCTATTCATCCCAAGTATTCCAGGTGTCAGAAGCTTATGGCAATGTCCTACATTACAATTATGGAAACTTTGGTACCAACAATTTGTAGTAGATCTGGGACGGTGCCCTCTATTTCCAAAAGGCCATCACCTGATAAGCGTTTTCACTTGATTGCCATAGCAGGCTATGTGGGACAGTTGTTTAAAATCCCTCGTATAAATCCCTTAAATAAATATCCCATAAGATATCTTATTGGAATATTCTTTTTTTAACTTTCCTTGCCATTATTCTAGATATACCCATAGTAGGTGCACTACCAATTTAAAGCCCTTACATGGAATGGGGGACAAGAACATTGATGTGAAGGAATTGTATATTGCAATCTATATATAATATTTTACAGTGACCGCAGTGGTGCATACGTGCAACATCTACCTGCACTGTTCTCATCTATAGGAACAGTGTGTTTACATATCGTTTTCTGTGACTGCAAGGAGAAAGGAAACATGCTGTGACTTGAAAAGCGATCCAACTTAAGTCTCTGCAATGAAAGATTATTTTAATATGGATTCCTTGCATATAAACAGTTTGCTCAGCATCGTAAGCAGTTTTGTTTTTAGTATTTCTTGCTTTTTTTGTAGCTCGTGGCACATGTGGTATATTCTAGTGATGTGCGGATCGGCTTCCACCCACCACCCGCGCCCACCCGAGCATGACTTCCAGTTTCCTTTTATAGACCTGCTCCGCCGATGACATTACAAAAGGGGCGGGGCGAGCAGGCGCACGTCTATAAAAGTTCGACCCGGAAAGGGGGTTTCAAGGTCGGCCCGAACCCGCGGTTATCGGCCCGGCCCGTACATCACTAGATTTTCAGCTGGCACTAGAGATGAACGACCTGTCTTTTTATGGAAACCCCTGATGGGCAGTTTCTATCAAATGAGATGGTCAACTGCTTCTCAACAGCACATAAAATGCCAAGTGTGCCATGAGCCTTAGAGGCACTTTTTTTAATTGTTCCTATTGGGGATTGTAGACTGTTGGCATCTTGAGCATCACCTAATGGAAAAAAAACACTGGAATTTTAGAAGTGTTGTTTACATGTAATAAAAGAGTTAATTTTAGTTCTCTGTTAATATTTATTAAAACCAATTTGCTAAATGGTAGACTAAAAGTTTCATTTTAAGGTAAACTAAACGACCCATTAACGAATTAAATGGAATCTAAAGCATCCATTTTGCCCAATAGATTTCGCCGACAGCTCTCTGAACCGTGCAATTCTTTTCCACCACTGCCTGCAATGCCAAGGGACGGGCGCCCCATGTATCAGCGGCAGATGTCTGAGCCAAGCATTCAGTTTCCTCCACAAGGATTTAAACAGGAGTACCATGACCCCGTTTATGAACACAACAATATAGTCGGAAATGCACCCAGTCAAGCCTACCCTCAACCACTTATGATAAAGCAGGAACCTAGAGATTTTGCTTATGACTCAGGTAATTATTCTTATATCTTTCTTCATATAGATTCATTGTGAAATGAGTAGGGCTATTGTTTACCTCAGGGTGCATTACATTATATGTTTCACTGCCCCTTTGGAAAGCCTACTATGTCAATATATGTGTTTATCCAAGTCCATCAGCCACATAATGTAATGTATTTGCTTGAACCAAAAAAACTATACACTATTGTTTTACCTTAAGGCTGAGGTTCTAAGTTCATAGTATGTAGTGGAACTGAATTGTTCTTTCAGTAATGATATCTTTTCTGTGGAATCAGGCATTTAAAAATACGTTATGGGTAATTTATATTGAAATCTATCCAGCTGTCCCCTCTACTGTATAAACACTTTTTTTACTCAGTAGAAATTAGTGCAAATGTGTGTGTACTACATATGCAATTGTGCTCTCACAGCTTTTATAAGAACATTGGATTGCCTATTTTTTGAGATATTTGGTTAAAAATATTACTCTTAGACTAATGAACTTGAAATTACCAAGCTTAGATCCCTATAATAAACAATGTGCTAATATTAATATTGTCAATGAATGTAAATCGCTAGAAGAATTGGTTATGCTTGTTTATTTCGGATGTTGTGCAATTCATAAGATTAAGGGAAAAAAGTTTGCTTGCAGTAAATAATGAATCTGTTTAATTTCATTATCAATCTTCAAACCGAAATTCATGCAAGTTTAATGTGTGGGCATGGGAGAGTGTATTTTTCTTGGCCACAACATCTCCATTTAAAAGAATGCAGTCATGCATCCCAAAAAAACTCTTGTCAACAACTGTGGTTTGTGAGGGTTCTATTTTCTATTTGTTTGCCGTCAGTCCTTCAGAACAATTTATTACAATTAACCCAGAGTAGGTAATGCTGTGTTCATTCATCATAAACCATTCGCAAAGCCTCCATGTGGGTGTAATGAAGGGATCTTGCAAGGGGTGTGTGTGTTTACATTGTTTAGCTAGCCATGCCTTCCGGGTAAATGCCGAAGCAGATAAATAATTGCATTGAATGCATAGGTGTGTATGCTTAATAATTATAAATATATATATATATATATATATATATATATATATATATATATATATATATATATATATATATATATATATATATATATATATAGGTTTTTTTTTATATATATTATAACATTCATAAACCTCATCCCTATTGACCGTTACAGTAAGTGCAATTGTCTAGTTATTTGATTTGAGAATTGGGAGCACAGTCTGGATTTACTCCTTATGCATTAACAAAGGTCAGATGAACACAAGATACATTTTAAATGTGTAATGGATGTCTGAAGACTGCCTTAAACCAATCATGTAAGCCTTGCTTGTGACTGATTGCTCCCCGGGGGCTGGCTCATGTAAGCTTTCCTTTTACATGAATGGAATCCGTATAACTGGAAGTTTCATTCATAAAACTAAGGGAAAGGGAAAAAAACTGAGCAGTTCAATATTAGAGAGCTGGAAGGTTTAGAGTTCCATCAGCTGCTCTGCATGCCAGATAACTCGGAGCAGTGATTAATGCACTTCAGCTGTGCCAATACTTTATACGACTCCGTTTTATAGCCTCAGTGTGTTCCTAATGTATAGTGAATGAGAAGGCTTCGTTCTGAACTGGAAGATAAACAGGAACTGGTTGGTCTGAATTCCATTCAAATGTCATTGTGTTCACAATCTGTTTGAACAGCTTTCAGACTGGAAAGGGTTTGCTGGTGGAGCACATTTTTAAAGGGAAATAATCACAAAGGAAATTTGGCCAGTAGACATGCTTTGGAATACACTGAATATTTCAGGGAAAGTGAAAAACTTTTCTGATGTCTTGGGCCATTTGTAGCATGTGTGAAATCTGCTTGTTCATGTCAACTTCCACTTTCTAAAAAAAAAATTCTTAAAATTTACTTTTAACGTGTGCAGTACAGAACTAGAACCGAGCCACATGAAACACCAATGGATTTTAAATCTTGCTCAGATAATGAGTTTAGTCATTTCACCTGGAACAGAAAGATGCAGCTGTTATGGGTATTGCCCAGTACAGATGCCCATGGGTGCACATATCCATAGCCTCAAACCATGTACAGAAAACTAGAACTGGAAGCCTCTTCCCTGTGAATGGGATTGAAAAGATGGAAAGCAGTAACTATTAAGGGCTGATAAACTGTCTAGGCACATAAGAGTGACCACCACTAGATAGATCTTCATTATGACAATTGTAGGGTACCTAAAAGAACTAACAAGTACAATATGTGTTGCCAAGTATGGAATCTCAGTTTCTCACTCCACATCTCAGATCTAGTAATAACTTCATAGGTGATCATCTTCAGGCCGCCAACACACTTATGCTGCTTTTTCAAGCATGACTTATGGTCCGGTAGGAGTGAGAAAGTGCTGTAGTCCCATCAGGTCACTCTAGCATTACTTTGTTTCTCTGTGATTATATTCCGTTTTCTCATTCAAGCCTTGAAAATTCATTGTTAACTATCTTAACTAACTGCACAAACTAGCAATATTTTTGGTAACTGCCTACTGACACGCTGATCTATCCACCATGTTTTGGTGTGATATTCTTGGGAAATGGGGCCAATCAGACGACAGTGGTACAGGAAAATTCTAGTGTGAATCTGTGCATAGCCAGAACAGCAGTAAATGTGTTAAATGAAGCTCAACCACAGGAAGGTAACCTGCTATTTTCTTGCTGACAAAGAAAGGCAAGTTCCCTCTGGGAATTTTTACCTACACTTTTGATTTTTACAAATCAATCAGGTTTTTTTTTCACAACAAGGAAGTAAGAGGTGCAGCAAAAGCTAGATGCCTGGTACTGATGGTTCAAAAGGCTCAAGGCAAAGTCTTTCATGCCCTCCTATAGTGGTGTTTAAGAATCAAAAAACCAGAAGATAGACATGGTCTAGTAATTAAGATGCATGGCCTAACCATTGACCCCATGATTAGACAAAGGGGTTGCAAATTGAAGTATACAGGCATAGGTGCAGGGTGAGATGACATGTTCAGTGTTTGTGAGGAACAGGAGTTACCCCAACTGTGCATTTAATATAAAAGATGATTCTACCTATAGTATGTATAGATTGGAGGAAAGGAGAGAGGTGAGATGATCCATTCTATCTTGGGGACAACCAAAGGAAGTCATTTAACAACCATTGGTAAATGCCAGAAGAGGTAGGAGCAAATATAGTTGGGAAATTTAGGAGGGACCGTAACAATTTTTTTCCTGAGCATGTGGGAATGTCATTAATGGTCATGTTTCAGATAGGAAATGGAAAGACCAGATGGTTCCATAAGCTCATATTTGCCGTCCTAGCCGATGTTTCTATGTAAGCTTTATTTTACAGCAGAGTAAGGTGCAAGTTCCCAATGACGTTACTCTGGTGCCAGTTTATTTTTGCAATTCGGCATCTTTATAAACTCCAAGGTATGTCAGGTTGAATATGAATAAATCCACATGGGACCTATTGTCTCTTTAATTTTAAAGGCGAAACAAATTCCTTATTTAAAAATCCCCTACCCCACATAGACCCCCCAGCCTAGCTGCTACTCCGGATAAATGCCCGTAACTTTTTACTTACCCCTCATTGCAGATTCAGGGACCGGAGTTCATGGCAGCCATCTTCCGGGTCTTCGTGTCTTCTTTCGGCGCAAACCAGGAAATTGCTCCAACTGCGCATGCGCAACTCCGCCGGTCTCATTCTCAGATTACCGAAGACCCGGAAGATGGCTGCCGTGAACTCCGATCCCTGAATCTGCACTGAGGTTTATGTAAAAAGTTAGGGGGATTTGCCCGGGGTAGCAGCTAGGCTGGGGGGGGGGGGTAGGGGGTCTGTGGGGTGGGGGGGGTAGGGTTTTTTTTAATAAGGGATTTTTCTCCTTTAATGCCTCCTGTTTTCACATCTAAACATAATACACAGAGCAGCATAGGATATAGTATGCACAAATCACACTGTATTCTTTTGCTAGTAGAAGTGGACATGCCATTTTTTCCATAGATAACATTTAATATCACTTATTATTTGGAAGTTCTGTGGAACTATGCCTACACAATTTAATGTTTGAGGATATAAAGGGAACCTTCTTCATATATAAATCATTTACTTGCAGGATCTCCTGTGACACTTCTTCATACTACTTCCCAATTCAGAAGGAAACCTTCTTTGATACACTATAAATAATTTCAGAATTACCTATCAACAACCCCCTCCATCCATTTATTAATTATCGACTAAACTAAAGTACATTGGAGTACAAATAGATTCAAGGGATATGTCCAAATCTGTGCACATACAGTGTATTTAACCATATAGCAGAGGAGCTGTTGAATAAGTGGCTAGTGATGAAGGCAATTCACTGCAATTCATATTATATCAGATATGAAAGTGGAATAAAGATACTGTCTTGAAATTGCATTTACTTTGCTTTAGTCATGTCTTAATCATAAGGGGAGATACAATTAGCCTGCAATGTCTGCTAATTGTTTGCTTTGAAGTAATCCTGTTTAACCAGCACAAATAGTTCTGTGTTTTGCATCAACATTTAGTACAGTTTGAAACTGTAAATGCTAAATTTCATTGATGTGACTTGTTATTAGATAAGGTAGAAATGGAAGCAGCAGGCAATTTAATTAACTGCAATTTTTCTGGGCAAGTCATTACTTTGATGAACTTCAGAGCAATGTTTATGGCTCCTAATTAACCATGTTAGTCATTTGATTGAATAATCACTTTGGAAATGTTTCTGCAATTTGATTAGGGCCTGACCCAATCTGATAGCCATAAATTAACGGGTAAGATCTTTTGAGGGACGCAGGGTAATTTACTTGAATCTTCCATGCAGTGTCTTCAGAGATCCAAAAATTGCTATTATACACTTTTTTTTTTTAATTCGGCATCAATATTTTTTTTTAGTCCCCCTCCCCCCATCCAATAAAATATGATCTACTGTTGCCTTCATTTGGTCTATTTAGAAAATAATACAAATCTTAAAGCAACATTCATGATTGTAAGGAAATGTTTAATGCTTAAAATGCAATTAATTATGATTAAGGTTGACTGGATGGTTTTTTTTGGTATGGCTGCTTCGCTGTAGTACTTCATTTCAACTGCTAGTAAGTCTGGCAAAAATCTAATGAACAGTATTTTAATCCTACCAGAAAAGAATGCATTCCAGAAGATATGCACAAATGGGGGAACATGTTTGCTTTAAAGAAAAAAAAAAGCAAGAGGGTAAAAATGAAGTGCTATTTAAAGTAAAGTGTGTGTTAAAAGAGTTGACCTTTAGCAAGGTTGATTATGCTGAAAGTTTGAGTTCAAGTGACTGTTGGATAAAATCAATGTTCTTCATATCCTCATTTCATTCTGCAGTGCCATGTGCGTTTCTCTGAAAATGCCAACAATGTGTTGACAGGTTCCCTTTTGCTGCAAGTTATGTCCCTTTCTGTTAGTCTTCTGTCCGCAGCCTGTCTCATTGATGACCTGCACACTTTCACTCCCAGGCACTCCTCTTGATTAGCATTGTCCTCTTTTTCTTCTTCAGAAGTGCCTAGCTGCCATTCCATTTATATGAGGCAAGAAGCTTTCCTGACTCACCCCAATGGCACAGAAGGTATTTATAAGCAGCATCACTGTTCTTTTTATTTTTCCCTCTTTCCTTTATTTTGTTATTATGGTTGGCCTTTATTCATAATTTTTCTTTGAATTATAGATTCGTCTCCTAAATATATATCATTTTGCTGTGATTACAGGTTGCATGTATGAAAAGGGGCCTCGACAATTCTTCGATGACACTTGTGTTGTCCCCGAGAAATTTGAAGGTATATTTTAATTATTTGTATTCATTTGTGGTTATTCCATTAAGAACCATCATGTCTTCTCCTATTTAGTAAACAGAAATTTGTAGGTACATGATTAATATCTAGAAACTAGATGTATCTGAAGACCTTCTCCCATACAGTCCATTTTTATCAAATTATATTTTCTTTCATTTCTTTTTTCTCTCTTATAATATGATACTACCTTGTACTTGATCCTAACTAACCTGCATGAACCCATATTGGTGGCAAAACAATCCTATTGGGATTTATTTCAAGTCTAAACATAGAAGTTGTTTCGTGAACAAAATTACCTCCAGGACCCAAGCATTCTGGATAACAGATCCCCTCTCTGTATAAGGAAAAGATTGGTTTTGCAAGCTTACACTTTATTTTACAGACTAATTTTAGTTTAGAAAGCAGAATTTCTGACTCCATTTGCATGCATGTCATCCATTGAGATGAGAAAGATGAACTAGTTTGTGATTCCTTAGCTGTTGGGTATCTAAGATCCCATTGGTTTGTTTGTTTTTTTTTCTATATTGTTGCATAAGCAAAATCACTCACCCTTAAGTTGAATAGATAATCTGTTTTCTGGGTAGGGATCATTTTGGCATCTTGATTTTCCTTCCTAAGGCAAGGGCACAGACTGCACTGCACATTGACTGGTTTACAAAGCCTTTATTATGCTCCAATGGAATATATTTTTAGACTGATTATGTACCAAGTATGTACCAAGTACATATTAGTGAAAATAAACTCACTTTATATCAACCCAATGAACAAACTGTTCTTATAAGAAAAAAAGACGAGTTTAAATGTGTAGTTGTTTCTTTATTGTTGGTTGTTGCAGTGTTAATTAAGCCTTCTGAAAACAGAAGGTATTTACTTGCCTCGTGCCATATACATTGCACTGACTTAATACCAATAATGAAAGATTAACGCTCACATAAGGCATTTGGGGGTGGAGACATGCAAATCAAGCCTTTATGTCCCTTTGGCCAACTATGCATCCAGAACTGCTGGTTTATAGCACAGATACAGCCTAATGGTTCAGAGCCATGTATCCAAACTTGCAGACAGTCTGTTTCGATCTTGTTAGTTCTCCTCCGTGCGAAAAATTGGAACATGGCTTCTGAGTGGGTAGGACTTGTGGAGTAGCAAAGTAGAGAACCGAACCTGGTTAGGGTGAGATGGGCTTAAATGAGCCAATAAGCTCTTCCCGTACAAGACATGCAGTGTAAGGCCTTCTGAAAACAATGTATTTACTTGCCTCGTGCCATATACATAGCACTGCCTAAATAGCAAAAATGAGAGTATAACTATAAAACAAAGGCTCTGTAAATTCTGGTAGGTCTGTCATGGCACAATGAATTGCCTGGTCTATTCTATTGCAGCGTTATGGGAAAAGAGACAATTGAGTGAAGGTGGTACTGCAACTATAAATCAAACTTGTATAGTATATTTAATTTAGCATCACCATAAGAGGTGAAAGCACAATGTGTCCTACGAAAAGGAAGACTGAAGAAAGGTGACCAGATACCAGAGCTGAAATCTACTAAAGACTCGTCAGCGTCTGCATGACAGGCTTTTTAAGTCATCATATGACTGATGGATCGGGTCAGCGAGGGTGTAGAGTTCGCAGATAATTGCCATAGCTGACTTGAACAATTAGCCATTTGGTTAAAACATGTTTGGCCTATTTAGGGTTTGTAGAAATCCATTCTTAATTATGTTAACTACTTATTGATAGTGCTAGGGAAAAAAACTGCATGTTCCTTGCAGGGCTCCATTGTTTTGCAATCACCTTTGACCTGTGACTTTGCAACTGTTGGAAGACCTTTGTTCTAAAGTTCAATGGTGCTTAACTGCATCAGTATAGCTGCCAAAAGCAGCTAACAATAATTGTTTTGCCAGTTTAGATTTGGAATGCTTGAGACTTGGGTTTTTTTTTGTACTTTGGGTAACCATACCTTAAGTCTGCTAAAAATAGCAAACGTTAAATGATCCCAACAGGATTTCCACCAATATGAATTCATACAGATTAGGTACCATCAAATATAAGGTAAATTTTTTTTTTTTAATACAGCAAAAAAATTAATTTACTGTCCATCTAAGGGTCCCTGATACAAGATCTTCACCTGTGTGCATGTAAAATGTTAACTTTGGTGGGGACTGGAATAGCCTTTGAAACTAAGTGGACTGAAAGTGATTTATGTTTTAGTTGTGTGACGTTACCATGTTATGACATGAGCTGAGGCTGTTTGTTGCACCATGCAATGATGATATGTTGTATTTTACAGGTGACATTAAACAAGAGCCAGGCTTGTACCGAGAAGGACCTACATATCAGAGAAGAGGCTCGCTGCAGCTCTGGCAGTTCTTAGTAGCACTTCTTGATGACCCAGCCAATTCCCACTTTATTGCATGGACAGGAAGGGGCATGGAGTTTAAACTCATAGAGCCAGAGGAGGTGCGTACATTTTTTTTTCTTTAAAACATTTTCCCAATGCTTGAAACTGATCTGCAACAAAAGCATTAGGCTTTTGTGGAGGAAAACTAATACCAACGTATAAAATAGGACGATAAAAGCTTAACATCTGTATCCAGCATGGGAGAGTGATTAATGTTACTTAATGGACCTTTACATTAGAGATGCTACTGTAGAAAATCTCAGGGTCACCAAGCTATTTGGTCGGCCTTTTTTGTACATCCCTGTGCTAATAAATTTATTTTACTGGCATTTCAAGGAACTCAAAGGACACTGAGTCAAAGCATAACTGTGGTTATGATCAGCTTCCAAGCACAGTCAGATACCACCATACAGCCCTCTAATGATTTGAGTTATATGGGCACTATGCTAGCAAATATCAGTGGTTAACACTGGGACAATAAAAGTTATAGCATACTGAAATGAGAGTTTCTCCACCAAAAATCTGCTCCTGCATTTATCATATGGAGGTATTCATAGACAAATTTAGAAGGAAACCATCTGAATGTCCCAAAATGATCAGACTACGTGGTCATGCATTTATCTCTGTTACCCTGAAGCTGCCCAGATAAAATTGACTTTCTGCGCTGCATTTTGTTGTTTATCAGGGATTTTTCTTTATGGGTTATCAGCACCCCTTGACAAAGCTTATTGAGCATAGGTACGTGTTAATGCAGGAGTCGGTTATGGTTGGAAATGTAGCACAAGCCAGTATGTGCATGCCCAGGATTGCACACCTATATTTAGAAAAACTGAATGTGCAGAATATGGAATGCTATTGATTAATGACCTCCCCCAAGGTCAAAACCTCCATCATACTGGGATACATAGAAATCAATGGGCATTCTTCTTTAATAAGGATTCTGCCAAAAACATTGAGAAGGTCTTCCATGTTGCAATTGTCACATTTCTAAATTACTCTTTTTCACTTTACCGTGTGCAGCACTTTCATCAGTCTATGTAAGGTATTGGTGTTCTATTTTTGCCACCTGCCACTGGTGTTTGGATGTTTTCAACACATTGGTTGCACAAGAGAGATCAGTTCATACATGGCTAAGAGGGTAACTACTGAGAGAGGGTCCCGTCAGTGAGAACTAGATGTTCCAAAGGCTGGTCTCCACTTTTTGTTTTGTTTCTGCTCCAGAATAAGTTGCTGTTGAAATGTGCTCGATAATTCTTTATATATGTGTTGTATCTAAATATACAATGTTGTTACATATACCAATATCATTTCATTTTTGTCCTTTCTCTACCAGGTGGCACGTCGCTGGGGTATTCAGAAAAACAGGCCAGCTATGAACTATGATAAACTAAGCCGTTCTCTGCGCTATTATTATGAGAAGGGAATAATGCAGAAGGTGAGCAGGGGTTCCATAAGGACACAAGGGTGTGGGGTGATAATTCACTTTTATATTAATTGTAGAAAACAGGAGTCTTATTTCCTTTCACAATATACAGCTCTGCAAGCAAATTGCTATTCTGTTAATAGTGACCATATTAGTGCGGTACCAAGCTTTTGCTGTGAAAAGCAATTTCCATTTTCAATGAAGTTGCAGCAGTTGATTGGATACTGACAAAACTCTTTTTAATATTCATTTACGAAAGGATCCTAACAGTTGCTATTTAATCAGGAGGTGTTTGATGCTGTTGTGCCTCAGAGGTATCGAAGTTGCAAGTTGTCAAAAGTATAATTGAGATCAAATGATTTCTCATATTATGAATAATCTAATTTCCTAGTATAGCATAACTGTACAAAGTAAAGGCCAACTGCACTGCCTTTTCAGCTTGGTAGGAGCTGCACTATACACTCACAGGCTGATCTGATTAAAATCAATGGAGCAGGGGCATCAAGCAGATCTGCTTCTCTCAGCATGCAACAATACGCAAACTGACAACAGCCTGTGTACCCATAATCTTAGGACTTCTGTAGCTGCTTTTAATTTGCATCTATTAAGTTGTAACCCAGGAACAATCCATGGCCCTGGCACTCTGCAATTTTGAGCACTGTAGATTTTACTATCCCATAGGTTAATCCAGCACCTGCAGGGCCATGGGTTGCCGATTTACCTAATTTTGTAAGATTGTAATAGCCTTAAAAGTTACACTACAGGTCAACAGTGGAACAATATTTATGTTTTAAGGGACAGTTTTGGCTCAACATGTTTCTGATTTAAAGTCATTATCCGAAAAATTCACAATGTGTGTTGTTGCGACACTGTTTACAAGGGATTTGTTGCATCCTTAATGTTTTCATTCAACCGTATAACAAAAGATTTGGCTGAATCCTAAAACACATCTGAAAACCTAATTTACAGATATACAAGAGAAAAAAGCCTTCAGTTTTGAGCAAAAAAAAGTCATTATCAAGTTTTCCAAAAAATTTCAATTTGAGTTGTACAACTTTAGGGGTTCATTTTCTGTAATCTTGGAAAAAGTTCAAACATTTTTCCATTTCCCAAAACAAATTAAAGGGTCTGTTCACCTTCCAATTTTTCAGTTCAAGACTTTTTTTCAGTGACTTTATTTTTGACTGTTTCTGGCAGGTCTATAACATGTTTGCCTTCTTTTGTCAGGTTGCTGGAGAGAGATATGTCTATAAGTTTGTGTGCGACCCAGAAGCCCTCTTCTCCATGGCCTTCCCAGACAATCAGCGGCCATTGCTGAAGACCGACGTTGAGCGGCATGTAAATGAAGAGGACACCGTACCACTGACTCATTTTGATGAAAACGTGCCGTACATACAGGATGGTGGCTATTGTAATAATCATCCATACAACGAAGGATACGTGTACTAATGATAGTGACTGAAAATGATCAAGAGCATTTCACATTTTCTTCTTTGCAAGACCCAACAAAGCAGAATATTTTTTTGTTTCCAAGTAGTTCATAAATGGGCTTTACCTGTTGCATATCTCCTATGGTCTGCCATGGACAGCGCACTTTATTTGAGGGAAAGGGGATTTAAAAATGTAAACTGTTGTGTAACAGGATGAAAAAGATGGATACATTATTCATGTGGGCTTGGGAAGGGAAAGTTCAGTTTTAGGTACTTTATTGCAAAGTCATTTGTCTATTTTTTTCCTCTTTTAGGAGCTTATTATATGTTGTACATTTTTTCTGGACATAAAGGGTACAGTTAATTTCTGTTGTCTGAGTAACTGCGTGAAATGAAACATGCTTTCCTTATACCCAGTTTGCGGCTTTTCCAATTTCTCAACCCATTTTACCCAAAACACAATGATTGACAGCATTGCATTTTTTTTTTGTTTTAATTTATTTTCGGAACCGTCCATTCTCGGCATTCACTGAGCAGTTTCTACACCTGGCAGTTTCTAAACGCTGAGATTGATGTGGGTTTTGGAACAGTACAATTCTTATTCAAAGCAAGAAAATCTTCCTCCTACACATTAATGAGGATTAAAAGCAAATCGCCACTGAAGGAGAAAGAGATTTCCTTTCATTACGCTTAATACATAAACGAGTTATCCAATCAATAGGAATTAACTGTACTCTGTCACATATCTTATTATGCTGTTGTAGATACAGCAAGCACTCCTTGGAAAAATATCCAATACACTAAATAGGTACTTAAATAATTTTTAGATACAGTACCCATTAATATGCATTTACGCCTTTTACTGCTGTGTTATGTTGATAACATATATAAATACTAGATGATGCTTCTGCTGCTGTCTTTTCTGTACCATCCTCTTTGATGCTGAATTTACTAAAGTCATTATATGCATTGCTGTAACTACAGATAGCATTTCAGGACAAAATAGATGACGAATCATTTATTGCTTATAATATAGCTTAGCTGCGCTGCAATCAGCTTCTTCTTGCATCAACAAACCGTAAGCCTCTGCTTGCTAAGGGAATCTCAGTGGGATCTGTTTATTTTTTTTTTTTTGTAACATTTGGTGGAACAGAGGCTTATTTACAAACTGTCATAAAATACAATGAAGCCACTGTACGTCCTAGTAGTGCGGGCACTGATATAATCAATCAAAACTGTTTGGACACTACATGTAATGTGAGCAAATGTGTGTTTGGGAGACAAGTTCAAGGTTACATTTCTGGAGTTTGCTTTTATTTTTAAGCGAGACATGTACAGAAAGAAAATGTATTGAAATTTTATGGGCACCTTTTATAGTTTTTGTTTGAGACCTGATAAAAAAAAAAAAAAAGTTCACGCAACGGAAACATTGGTGCAGCCCTGTATAAAACAGCTTTTCTTTGCTGACTCGATAAGAAAGAGAATGTACAGCATGTACAAAGGCTAATTCTAAGAATACAGTTACAGTATTGGGATTCACAGCCTGCATGTTGATATATCTGGTGCAGGATTGGTGCAAAAACGTAACTACATAAATAATCATTCAATGAAAAAAAAAAAAAATGTATATAATGTTTTCATGTATTTCTATACAATTTGTAATATGCAATAATAGCAAGAACTAAATACCCTTTATGCGAATTTCTTTTATGGATACATGCAACTAAATGTCACACGTTTAATCTACTCACTGCCAAAGTTTGATCAGTAAACATTTTATGCAATTTTTTTTTTTTTTAATTTCCGGTATGGAAGAGAAAACAAATACAAGAGTTACTCATTAGGTTCCAAAAAAGTATACGTAAATGAGAGAGTGATATATGTAAAACTGCTGGGTTTATTTACAGTCACGGCTGAAAAAAGCACGTCATTTTTACTCTAGGTTTGAAAACGGAGCATTTTATATTTTTATTTGTTGCAATTATTGTGAGCAGTTTTTAAGAAACCCACTTTTAACAGATGTCTCACCTCCCTATGGCTTGTTATTTAGGTTAGAAGCTTCTTGCTTTTTTGTTGATATCTTGTAAATCCTTTAATTTGCATGCCTCAGTGAGGTGAGATTTCTGGCAGTGACCTTAAATATCACATTCAGTCTAACACCCTGGTCCAAATTTAGTATATGAAAGTCAATTGGATTAGGTTTGCTTTATGACATTTGTCACGTCACGGAAAATATTGCAAAACAAAAAAAAAAATGTCCCATGAATAGCAATATTTATCGTTCTAAAACGTTGCTGCATTCAACCCCCTGTAATAGCAGCTTCCCTCATTTATCAGAAAGGATTTTTCAACATTTGCTGATTTATTCGCAAAAAATCAAAATGGCAACCAAACCTGCAGAATATGATCGGTCATTTTACATTATCCATTTTGAGTTCCAAAATATATATAATAAAAACACTTTTGTTTCTAAAATAGTTGGTTTTTCACCAGTTCTCATCTATTTAACCTATACAACTTTTTGGTATTTGGAGGCACAAACTTATACATAAAACATTTTGAAATTGTATTCTTACTATATCTTTGTCTTAAAAATAGAGCAAAAAGGATCTGTTTATGGAAATGTCATGAATTCTTCAAAAACACCTCTACAATTTGCAAATCCGAAATTGTAGTTCTCTGTAATATCAGATTTGGGCATTATTATGACATTTTATAGCACTCTGGTCTGATTAGATTCTTATAAAATGATGTTTAGCCATTGGCCTGTCAACGGTTTCATAAGCTCCAAGTATCCCTTGACTGGAGTTACAGTATAACAGGTTTTGGGAAGTTACAGACTGGTAGTTTCCCTTCTTATAACCATGTATAACATGTACAATATTTTGACAACAGTTGCCTTTAGCTTTATGAAGGGAATCTAAAACCCGGAAATATGCTACTAGAGCTACTGAATCTTGTATCATTTGGTGAACCAAAAGACCTTTAAGAATGCTGGTAGCTGAAATTTGGCAGCACTTCGTCAAAGAATTGTATAAAATTCCTGTTCTATGTCATGGTTTCTTATGACTGTGCCCCAATATTTTTTTGTTTGACTGTAACAATTTACAAAACAAGTGAAAACTTGGCAGTTTTGAACAATTACTTTTGATTTGTGCTATTAAAACCTGAATGTAAAGGAAACCCAATGAACAGCCCTTCTACTGAAAATTGATCATCATGAGCACCCAAGTGAATGGTCAAGACATATTTAAACTTTTTAATTGTTGGTTTTGTTTTATTCAGATAGTAAAATAAAGTTGGCAGCTTATTTCTCAAAAATGTGAGATGTTTACTTTCCTGAAGGTTAAGGCATGAAAAAAAAAAAGAAGAAAATTTCCTATGTTTCATGAGTAAATAGCCTACAGTGTGATTTGCTGAGGCACCTTATAGGAGAAGGAAAGACACTCTTTGCTTGGGGTGCTAAAAGTTAGGCACCCCCAAGTAATTGTATATACTTACCTCACACCTGGGACTGTGTTATCAGCAGGAAACTGCACTGGTCTGGGGTTCTCCCAGCGAGCACCACGGATCGATCTGCTTCTTTCTTTGCGCAGGTGTGCATGAGCAGTAGCATGAAAAGCCAAACTTTAACAAAGAAAATGGTCTTTCATTCTACTGCGCATGCTTCTGTCCCGGGAAATTTTTAAGAAAGAACAAGAAAGCTGATCCCTCCGTGGTGCTCGCTGGAATAACCCCGGGATGGTGCCGTTTTCTGCTGATAGAAGCACCGGCCCGGGGTGTGAGGTAAGTACATAGACACCCCCAAGTGATTATAACTTTTAGCACCCCCAATTAAATAGGCCTTTCCTTCTCCTTTAAAGACCGTGAAGGCCAGAATATTTGAGGCTGAAAACACAGGCAAGATATTTGAGTGAATGAAATGAATGACTTGCTTACCCCTACTATTGTTTGTATGCCAGTCCTGTGTGTGTAAGACCTGGAACTTTAAGTAGCAGAACGGTTACCTGCAACTAGTTTAATTTTAAGTCTACCTAGTAAAATATCTGATGGGTGACCACTCAAGGGTATCTCCTTTCAAGACAGTTTATTCAATATATAAACCTGGGTTCCACAGTTGTGTGTGGTGTTCGGATATTGCTGGCTAACCCGTTTAATTTGTGCCAGCCAATGGAATCTGACACACACAGTATTATTAAATCAGACAAAATGAACAAAAAACATGTTTTTCTTTTGTTTTCTTGGTGCTCTTCTCCTCGGGTCAGGCCAAATACCACACATAAATTGACTGGTATGGCAACAGTGGATTAAAGGGTACCTGTCACCCTAAGAAATAATTCCAAATGCTATTTTATGCAGACATCTAGGAAGTGTAGAATGGAACATGAAAGCCTAAGAGGTGACAGATCACAGGTAACGGTGAGGTAAAATATTTTGATGGAGATGACCTGACAGAAGTTTGGACCAACCCAAATGTTGCTTTTCGTCATGAAGAAATAACGTGTCCCTTGCGAGAGAAACCTGGTATTTTAAGAGGCAAAAGTGTGACAAACATCTCTGAGAAAAGTTTAGGACAGTTTCACTGTATACAACGCATGTAGGCTGTATCTCCCAAAGCTACACACCAGTTGTGGAAGAAGTCTGTTCCTCCAAGAGAACTGCTGTTCTATGTTTTTCCTCCGAGGCTGTCAATGGTGTTTTCTCTAGGTGACAATTTCAAATGGTGTGGCGTGTGGCATATGGCATTGCAAGAGTTTGATCAATCCTTACCATATTTTATACCATGGTTTACTGTGTAAAACCGTGTGTATTTGTAAAAGTGCTGAATTATTTTTCACAATGGCAGAAATAAAAAAAATGCACCTATTTACATTATTTTTCGGCAAGTGCTTGTAAAAAATAGACAATTCTCTTTGGTAATAAGATGAGCTGTAGATTTTAGAATGTTACTGTACAGTTCCCAATGATATAAAATATACTGAAAACCATTCAGCACTGTATTTCAGTTCATAATCATAATTTGGTTACAAAGTGAATTTTCTATTCACTTTTAATATCCCCATGACACCATACAGGTATGGGACCTGTTATCCAGTATGTTCGTTACCTAGGGCTTTCCAGATAAGGGGGTCTTTCCATAATTTGGATCACTATACTTTAAGGGGGTTATTTATCAAAGACCGAATTTCGAAGTTATGTGAATTTTTTTGAACTTTAATAAATTCAAATGTACTTAACTTAAATGGGAGGTTATTTATGAAAAAACGCGAACGTCTAACATTCGATCGAATAGGAACAACCTGAATATTCAAATCGATTTTGAATAGAGTTTTCCTCCAAAAAAAAAATCTTAAATGTCAGGAAGGCTGTTCACATCTTCAAATGGTTTAACTGACCTCTGCCAATGACTCCTACATGAACTATGCAGTTTATAGGTGGCGAATAGTCGAATTAGAACTGTTTCCATGATCGATGTGTGATAAGTCTCACATTTGAAGTTAAATTGGTGGTTTTAAATTAAAACGATTTGAATTCGAATTTACCATTCGAACCTTAGTAAATGTGCCCACAAGTCTGTTAAAAATAATTTAAATATTCAATAAACTTTAAATTAATAGGATTGTTTTGCCTCCAATACAGGTTCATTACATATTAATTAAAGTAGAAGGTACTAAGAAATGGAAAATAATTTTTTAAAATCTGAAAAATTTGATTATAATGGAGTCTATGGGAGATAGCCTTCCCATAATTTGGCGCTTTCCAGATAATGGCTTTCCAGATAATGGCTTTCCAGATAATGGCTTTCCAGATAATGGCTTTCCAGATAATGGCTCCCAAACCTGTATCACAAAATAACTAAAAACACTGACCAGAAATGTCTTCCAGCCCCTTGATTTGCTTCTTCCAGGATTTTCTAGAGATTATTGTAGCTGTCAGATTTGTTACTGGTCATATCTACAGCAGACTTGCTATCATTACCCCTTGGCCTGCAAATGTATTTTCTTGTAAATTCCTCTGAAAACACTAATGACATTTTACAGGTGTCTGGATATGCAGACACCTGTGTAGACTTAACTGGGAGAAAGGGTAAACCCGCATTTATTATACTAATACCAGAGTCAGCTTTCTTGTTTAGCCCCTGAAGAAGAGAACTGTCTCTGTATGAAATTTCAGTTATATTGTGTTTCATCACCTCAGCATCCAAGTGCCTGAGCCATTCAGCTGCTGCTATCAACAACTTCTTAGGACCATTTGTGAAGTCTCAAGTAGCATGTATTGACTGAGTTGTGGTTTTTTTTGTATTTTATAAGCTAGAAGCTATAATTTCCCCCCCCCCAGGAATATCTTCTATTGGTTTGTAGACCAGCAAACCTGGGATATCTTCAACAGTTTTAAACATTTCAGTACATACAATATTGCAAGTTATACAATTCCAAGTTTTAAATATATAGCTTTAACTCTTAAAGGAGAAGGAAAGGCTAAAATGAAGTAAGCTTTATCAGAAAAGTATATATACATACACCAGTAAACCCTCAAAGTAATGTTGCTCTGAGTCCTCTGTTAGAGGAAACACCACATTTCTTTCCTTCTATTGTGTACACATGGGCTTCTGTATCGACTTCCTGTTTTCAGCATAAACCTCCAGGGCTAGGGCTTGAGCATGCTCAGTTTGCTCCTCTCTCCCTCCCTCGCCCTGCTGTAATCTGAGCCCAGAGCTATAAGTGAGCAGGGAGAGACTCAGGCAGGAAGTGATGTAACACCAAGCAAATATGGCAGCTGCTATCCTAAACAAAAACAGAGAGCTTCTAGAGCTGTTTACATATAGCAGTCTAGCTTGCACTATTGTTGCTAATCTATTGGCAATAAAATGTCTCCATAGCTTTCCTTCTCCTTTAATTAGATCAGTACATTTCAACCATAATGATTGAGAGCAGACATATAAAGCTTTGCCTGTTCCTGAACTCACTTTCTGCAATCGATTGGCCAAACCCAGACAGGCATGATAAAGCTTTCCTATGTAGTTCAGACATATGGGTGTTACTCTTGCTTTGTGACAGCTATGGAAATATACACAAAACATGGAAGACAAGAAGAATTGCTATTTAAACCTTAGGTCATCTGAAAGTAACTAGGGGACATTAGATCTATACTGCTGTATGATAATGATAATAATTGATGGTATTAACCATCTATAATCTGTCAATTTGGGCAATTTAATAAGAGCTTCACAAAATACAAAGTAGAGCTGCAATCAACAAGTTATTTATAAACAAGCCACCAAAAAAGGTGAAAAGTCACAAACAAATATTAATAACCAAAGGAACAGGACATAATAAGTAGGAAAAACTGGCAACATTTCTCGCAATATTGACATTTATGACTACAGCATATAGCCATAATTTAAAAGTTGTAATAGTACCAATGTATAAGTCATGTAGAGCAAGGCTGAGATCTGAAATCTTGTAAATCCTGGCATTTCTGCTAAGGCCTCATTAAATGAGCTGGTTTATGGCAGTTGACATCAGTTTCTGGAATAAGGATTGTCGGACTGGGTGCAAAGTGTGTCATGAAACAGTAGGATTCTGATAACTCCTGAATAGTAAATACCTAATCAATGTGTTAAGGACAGCGTTGGACTTTGTGTCCTGGCCCATCAGGGTTGCCACTTTCTCAACCGCCAGCCACCCACCCTACCTGCCCCCATAACTAAAGTTGCCACCTCTCTGGAATAAAAATACCAGCCTTCCTATATATTTATCTTTTTTCCCTATTAATGACATTGGGATAAAAAATACCAGCCAGATGGCAACCCTACCCACAACACCCTATGCCCCACCCCCACCCATGTTTTTTCTCCATGTGCCTGTGATGGGCAGGGAGTGATTCTGGGTCAGCGAGTCTAGCTCCTTCAAGTGCTCTTACAAAATGTGCAAAAAGAATGTTA
Organism: Xenopus laevis; assembly: GCF_017654675.1. Classification (NCBI taxonomy): domain Eukaryota; kingdom Metazoa; phylum Chordata; class Amphibia; order Anura; family Pipidae; genus Xenopus; species Xenopus laevis. The sequence goes on along the minus strand of NC_054382.1, from coordinate 28,889,506 downwards.
TTTAAAGAGTTGAGGAACACAAACCCCGCCCACATTGACCTATGCGACAACTTACATAACATAACTCCCAACTGTTACGATTTATGCAGACAGTCCTGATTTTGATAGCGCAGCCCGCAGACTCGAATTCTTACTGAAATGTCCCGAGTTTCTTTTTGATCTCCTGCACTGATAACAGAAAAAGATACTGAAACTTAATTAAATAAGATGCGTTTTGGCAGAGAGCCCAGAACCCTCAGCACCTGCATTTTGAAACAATCGTAGCAACATAAACAAGTCTCTTGGGGGAACTGAGACTTGCAGCTTAAAGGGAAATGTCACCTTCATTAGCAAAACTAAAATAACACATATGGCCCTAAAACCCCCAGAAATATGTTCAGACTTTCCATAACCTGACACATTTTGTAAAATGGATGTGGTATTTGGGATGTGGCCACAAAATAGACATGTTCAAAAAAAGTTGACCAAAAAGGTTCACTCCAAATGTAAGGAGGTATGTTGTCAGTATAAAAATAATGTTACCACAACTTTATCACATATGCTGCATATAAGTCTTTAGTTCATGTAACTCATAAAGGTCAGAAAATTCACATCATATTCATGTAAGAAGTTAGTCATAAAAGGTGGTGATAACATACCAACAGCATAGGTATTCGCCTGTGCTCTTTTCTGAAAAAAAGGAGGTACTGGCACTTTGGTCTACAAAAATGTCCCCCTTTTAATAGAACAGGGATTGTTTGTCCACATATTGCAGTATATTTAGCTGTCCAACTGTGTCAAAGACATCTCATAAAAAAATAGTATGTGGCCATAGTGAGCAAGTAGAACCCTATATTATGCCTGATTAGTTTCATGTGTAAAGAACAAGATTTCCTTGTGCCTTAGAGGTCTGCACACTACACTTTGCACACCACTTGCACAGTAGCAGGCATTTCACAAGCAGGGCCGCCATTAGAAATTACGGGGCCCCGGCCCCACCCCAGATCCCGCCCACACCACAGTTAAAAGACCACACACACACCATCAGCACTAAAAACGGTAAACCTCCCCCCCCCCCCACACATACAAGTTATAAAAAGCCATTGATGGTCAGGGCCACCCTATAAGTTAAAAAAAATGGCGCCAGGACCCCCATAAAAGTATTTTTGAAAAAATGGTGGTCAGGGCCCCCCTACAAGTAAAAAAAATAATTGCTTTACCAGGGCCCCCCCCCTACAAGTTAAAAAAAAACATTGGTGCCAGGGCCCTCCATAAAAGTTTTTTAAAAATGATTGGGGCCCCAGCAAATATTAAAAAAAAAACATTGGTGGCAAGGGCCTATAGAGTGTTAAAATAATACATTGGTTAAAAAAACCACACACATTGATGTTCAGTAGAACTGAACACGTGGCTTCAGGACTTCAAGTTCGGCTCTTTTCGTGAGTTTGGGACTTTTCGCGTCTTCGGGACTTCAGTAGTTCGGGACTTCGGCTTTTCGACTCATCGGGACTTCAGCGGTTCAGGACTTCGGAAGAGGCGACACGGCTTTGACGCTGTCAAGGGGGCCTGGGTATTTGGAAATGTACAGCAGAGATGGTCCCCCCTTTAGGGGCCCGGTACAGCAGTACCCCCTGTGCCCCCTGATGGCAGCCTTGGGCACAAGCTATGGTATAAGAACCCACCACACAACGCAGCCCCTACCCGCCTCCCCACCCGCTTCCTCCTACCCCTCACCAGCCCTCTCTCCCTGCCCACTCCCTCCCCATGCGAGTTCCCCTTGCATCCCAGAGAGTAGCCTGGGAGTGGAAATTTCTCTCAATCTATAGAGAAAACAGACCCTGCAACCCGAGGTCTGCTTCTTCTATAGTTACACCACTGGGCACAAAACATAAGCTCTTTCTGTACAGCATTGTAACACACGTACATTTGTGTGCACTTTTTATGCCCAGCATTGCTTATACTAAAGGAGTTACTAGAATGAAGAGAAACAAGAAAAGTTGTATGGTAGATCATTTAACCACTTATATTTTAAAACACTCGCCCACAGTATTGTGTACAATATCCTATTTCATTGACGTAATTGAGTATGTACTGTACAAGTAATGACATGTTCAGTGAAGTGCTTATGGCAATTCTACATCGTAGACATATCCAGCTAAAATATACATGAATTATAAACAGATCATTCCAAAGCAGCTTGGTAATATACTGGATGGATAATGTTCTAAATTACATTAACAATTAGTGGCATTTAACTGCTTCACTGCTACAGGACAATAGAATGGCACAGATAAGTTCCCATTGTCACAATTATAACTATGTCCCATTTATTCTATTGGGAAGCATATTTATAACAGCTAAATGAACTGACATTTGTTTTAAGGCGTAAGACAATTCATGAAATGATAGATAGATGGATGGATAGATGGATGGATGGATGGATAGATAGATAGATAGATAGATAGATAGATAGATGGATGGATAGAAAGAGAATAAAAAGAAGGTAGAACAACCAAAGGGAGGAGAGATATGTGGGACATGCATTTATGTCTAATGCTATGGTAAAATTGGGCTCCCAAGACCATTCGCTTTACTAATAATTTTCCAGATGAAACTCTCTCAGTTGTGATCCCTCACATATGGTGGAGGCCATGGTGTAGTGCAGCTATATTTCTTGGGTTGAGATAGCAATAATAGGCGCCAGTGATCTTGAACTTAAACAGCATCAGGTTTATTTAACTTGATCCATTAAGGAGTTATCAGTAGTAATGCAAAGCACGTGTTTAAGTTCACACTCAGTGTCAGACTGGGGGGTCTGGGCCCACCAGGGCTGCCATCTCAGGGCCCCCCACCCCAGCCGCAAATCCCTACAAGCCCCCCTCCCCAGCAAATCCCCCCTATACTCCTTAACCCCCCTCACTGCCAGCTGTTACCTGCTTGTGTGTCATTTCAACCATGAGGTCAGAAAAGGAGCGCAGGAGGCCAGCTGTAGACCACAGGTTTGGGGTGGCGGGGCCCACCGACCCTGCTTACAACACAACACAATAGTCGTATATATCTCTGCAGGGTAGATCAAGGAGAAAAGGATTAGCTCAATAATGATGCGTCACCATCAGATTTCAGGATCTTCATTCAGTATTGAGGATCCTGTGTCTCTCTGCATAATAGCATTAGTAAAGTAAAAAGTAAATGACTGCTGAACCTTGGTTTCTCTCTGAGGGCTAAATCCTCCCCCGCTGCTGAATTGCAGCTTTTAAGAGAGAGTGATTGCCCAAACCAACGCCCATTTTTTAAAAAAAGTGTATTAATATGGTGCGGTTAAAAGCATAGGGCCAGAGAGACACAGGATCCTCAATACTATGACTGGTAGGTAAACAAGTTAGGGACCGCCATATGGGGTTTACCTCAACGTGGTATGGTGGTTTTTCAACTTTATGATCATAACTTTGTAACTAAAAACCCCTGTCTTTGTTAACACATGCATTTGCATATCTACTGAATTACTTAGACAGGGGCCCAGGGAATGTGCACTGACCCATTTGGTTATGCCAGTAGCACTTCCCTTATACTTCTATATATTTTTACTTAGCAATGCTTGTGCGCCCACAACCCCCCTTTTGTATTTGCTCTAACAGTGCTCCCAGGACTCTAATCCTGTTAATTGTCCTCGGTGGAGCTTCAGGCTGCTCACATATCTAGCCATACTCCAATATATCAATCATAGAGTGAGCTATGACAGAGTATATCATACCAAGTGCTAGGTCTGACTATACCTAGGTTCCACTCTGCTCCAACCTGCCTGCTCGGGTTGCCATCTATGGAACTGCAAAGGTGATACTTTGATGCTGGAAGGGGAACTTATCTCCCGACTATGCTAAGGACCTCATCCTACGCTGTCTAACTGGCGAAACCTTAGTGGACTATCTAGTTAAAGTGGAAGCTATTTTACCAGTCCCCTATAGATGCAAAAAATATATAAATTTTAATTGAGAAGTTCTAGGGGTGTTTTGTAACAAGTTCTGGGCAGTGTCATTCTGTGGCTACTAAAGCAAATAAAGTTCTGTCTTGCATTAAAAAGGAGATTAACTCAAGAAGAAAACATAATTATGCCTCTTTATAGGTCCCTGGTAAGGCCTCATCTGGAGTATGTAGTGCAGTTTTGGACTCCAGTCCCTAAGAGGTATATAAATGAGCTGGAGAGAGTGCAGAGACAAAGTGCAACTAAACTGGTTAGAGGAATGGAAGACTTAAATTATGAGGATAGACTGTAAAGTTTGGGGCTGTTTTCACTGGTAAAAAAGGTGCTTGCGAGGAGACATGATTACACTTTACAAGTACATTAGAGGACATTATAGACAATTAGCAGGGGACCTTTTTACCCATAAAGTGGAGCACTGTACCAGAGGCTACCCCTTCAGACTAGAAGAAAAGAACTTTCATTTGAAGCAACGTAGGTGGTTTTTCATGACAGTGAGGTTGTGGAATGGACTGCGGTTGATGTTGTGATGGCCGATTCTGTTAATACCTTTAAGAGGGGCTTGGATGATTTCTTGGACAAGTATAATATCCAAGGCTTTTGTCATAGTAAAATATATAGTTAGTATAGATATGGTTATATATAGTTTATGTGAGTGTATGGAGGTGTAAGTGGGAGTGTGCGTATATGGATCCCGGGTTTCATTTGGAGGGGTTGAACTTGATGGACTTTATTTTTTTTCAACCCAATGTAACTATGTAATAGAATGGAAACAGTCCGTGTTCAATGCCCTCTATGGGTAGCACTGATTCAGTGTTCTTCAACATGTTCAAGATGTTCTGTTTTATATTTTTTGTTGTTGCTTTTATTATGTAAAGCCAGATTGTATACATGAATTTTAATTATGGTATTTAGTTTAGTTTTGTAAATGAGAAAAAATGTAGTCTTTTTTAAATAGTAATGTTCTTTGATGTCTCTCTATATTAAAGCTCTATGATGAAAACTGGTCCTTTGACACATGAGTGTATGTCAATCCAGGGCCCCTCGCAATGGCAGCAATACATGGGGTACAAAACAGCATACAAAAGTAGGGTTACCTACTGCACATGATCAAGTGATGAAGAGCTGCAAAAGTGTTGTCAACAAAACTTATAGGGTTATAATTTGTACCTGTAGATGATAGATTGGTAAACTCCATACCATACCCCGGTAGAGTTTTTTTTTCATCTACTTTGTATATTATAATGCTGTAACTGTTTATATCTTATGTTAATCATCTATCTGGATTCTTGTTTGCTTGAGACTGCAGCTATTGTTTATTTTTATCTACTCTGGGCTGTTCAGTTAACTTTTATTATGTTACAGAATGGCCAATTCTAATGAACTTTTCAATTGGTCTTCATTATATATTGTTTATAGTTTTTTTTGTATTATTTGCCTTCTTGTTCTGACTCTTTGCAGCCTTTAAATTGGGGTCACTATCCCCATCCAAAAGCAAATTATCTGTAAGGCTATAAATGTATGGTTATTGCTACTTTTTAGTACTCATCTTTCTATTCAGGCCTCTCCTAATCATATTCCAGTCATTTATTCAAATCAATGCATGGTTGCTAGTGTAATTTGGATCCTAGCAACCAGATGGCTGAAATTGCAAACTGAAGAGCTGCTGAATAAAGAGCTAAATAACTCAAAAACCACAAATAATAAAAAATGAAAACCAATTGCAAATTGTCTTAGAATATCACTCTCTACATCATACTACAAGTTAACTCAAAGGTGAACAACCCCTTTAAATATACAGTATAAAACAGGCACATCACACAGTCACAAAAAAAGACCCCCTGAGAAAATTCAGATGCTTGTGTTTTGAATGTGAATAGAGCCTTTTGGGATAATTGATTTCAAGGGAAGAAAACATAATTATGCCTCTTTATAGTGAAATATGATATATTATATATAATGAAGGCAAATAATACAAAAAAACTATAAACAATATATAATGAAGACCAATTGAAAAGTTCATTAGAATTAGGAACAGTATAAAAAAATAGTATTAAATAAACAACAGTGTTGCCCTGCACTGGTAAAACAGGGTGTTTGCTTCATAAACACAACTATAGTTTATATTAACAAGCTACAGTGTAGCCATGGGGGCAGCCATTCAAGAACATGACACATAGTAGATAACAGAAAATCCTTTATAGGCAATGATACATTATATTTTAATTACTTTAAATCACTTTTTTGGTGTTACTGTTCCTTTAACCCTGCTGTGAATATTCAGAATAATGCATTGCATCTCAATGGTCAGCTAAATGTTTATTAGCCCTCATATTCAACAGTTCTTGAGCAGTGCTCCACTTCTCAAAGATCACTAGCTGGATATATCACAGACAGTCTGACAGATTCATCTGTTGTGAGTATCTAGAGAATGTATTGTTTTCTTTAAGGAATGGTCATTGAGAGCTATATTGCATTTTATCTGCACCCTTCTTTGAGAAGAAATGTAATGTAAAGTTTTGGTGAGTACAAATCCCCCTTTAGATACAATCAAGGTTTGGAAGACACTGGTTTCTTTATATATTTAAGAGGCAATTTTCATATTTTGCAGCTAGAACAACACTAATTATCTACATGTTTGATTTACTGTGTAGTTTTGTAACTCTAACCATAAGGTTTCCTAAAATAAACGCACGGATATCCTAACATAAACATGGGGATATCCTACGAATAGATGAATGCAATACATATAAAAGCACTGATAAATGGACAGGCGGCTAGAACTATGGAGTAGTATAGTCATATAATTATAATTATGCTACCTTTGTTTAGAAAAATCTCAAATTTCTATTTCATGCAATTTACAAAATGTTTCTGCTCGAATGAGATACTTCCTGAATCAGCCTTTGCTTCCCTCTACTGGTTCTGCCTTTAGATTTGTACTATCCATGCAAAACTATTTTTTAAACTGGCAAAGCTCTTAATCAAACCATTTGTTCATCATTTGTTTTTATTAACATGTATTTTTATAGCGACAACATATTTCGTAGCGCTGTAAAGTAAATGTGTTTATATAACAAAATCACATGAATTACATACATAGAACATATGGGGTTACATACATCACAATCAATATCGGTACAAAAGGTGAGGATGGCCCTGTCCAGAAAGAGCTTACAATCTAAAGGGAAGGGAATAAGACACAAGGTGTGGTAGTGGGCAAGATCAGAATTAAGTGAGTGAGAGATGTAGTACAGTATGTGGTATTGCATTTGGTAGTTAAGCAGAGTGAGGGTAGGCTTCTCTAAAGAAGTGTGTTTTAAGAGATCTTTTGAAAGCAGAAAGGTTGGGAGAAAGTCGGACAGACCGTGGGAGAGAATTCCAGAGGAGGGGTGCAGCCCTTGCAAAGTCTTGAATGGGAGCATGTGAGGAGGTAATGAGAGAAGAGTTGAGTAGCAGGTCAGTAGAGGAGCGTAGTAAGCGGTTTTGTAAGAATATAGAGATGAGTTCAGAGATGCAGGGTGGGGCAGAGTTATGAAGTGCTTTGAATGTCTATTTATCTATTCATGGTAAAGTTCAAAAAACGCATTATCGGCTTTCATTTTTTGTGAATCGTACAGTATTCCAAAAATTCAAAAAAATGGCTTTATTTTATTGAAAATTTGTATCCTGAATTATCTGAACGGATTTTTTCACTTTGAGGCAACTGCCATCATCTGCCTCACTCTGTACATGAGCATTTCTTACAGTTATACATTTGCAAATGAATTTGTCCATTGCGAATGCCCCATTCACCTTCAGATCTGTCACATCCAACTCTTAATGATGCATTTCCATTACTTTAGCTTCAATCAGTCTCTAACAAACACAATAATCCTCCTGACCAACCACTGCAAACCAATCAAGTTAGATCTATTAATATGAACGTCTTTGAATGTCTTTCAGCTTTTCAGCCAATTCTAAATATTGTCTCCTCGTGTTTTTCTTCTACTTCGGAAATGGTTTAAACTGTTTAAAGAATGCCATACGTCACAGGTTCTCTGTACCGAGTGCTAGACATAATCCTTTACTGCTAGATCCTGGAATATTATTATAAGATGTTATTAATCAACAGTTCCCCCTGTTTCCAGATGTTTGAAATATCTCCCCAGGATTGCAAAATAATTGCTGATGTTGATGGAGTGCTTTCGGGATAAACTGCCTGCGCTACAAGAGCTTGGATAGTTACCTTCTGTCTCTTCACATGTTTGAGTTTTATAATGCAGAACGGAAGCATTTAATCAAACTAACAAGAAAAGCCTGAAAGTTGTTATGTATTCATTAAAACACCATATATTAGTTTAATGTGTTTAATTTAGAAATGGTTGCTATTAAAATGTAATGAAGTTGTTTCGAACAATATTTGGCAATTTTGCCTTGCAGTTTAGAGATGTTATTATCAGAAGGCTCATCTCATTAGCAAAAATGTTAAAGGAACACTAACACATAAAGGGAAAATAAATGCTTTCATTTCTTTCAATCTTTCAACAGGGATTGGGGAAAAAAATCCTATATAGAGTTTACTGTATGTGTTGTTCATTGGGGGCATGTTTTATGAAGGTAAAAAAATAAATTTGATATAAAATGCATGGCATATTGTTAAAGCTCTATTTTTGTCCTTAAAGTAATGGGGTTGTTCACCTTAAAATCAATGCTTGTTAGGGTCGGACTGGGCCGGTGGGACACCTGTAAAAAACCCGGTTGGCCCCAACAGCCTAGACCCCCCCCCCTGCATGAAACGACTGCCTCTGACTGTGGCCGCAGCCCTGAAAAGAAAAAGGTACATGCGGGGGAGGAGGAAGGGGGGTTACGGCTGGTGCAGGGGGCCAGGAAAGGGTGCGGGGGTCTCTGCAGGAGCAACCATAGTGGGCTCCAGACCCCCCAGTCAGATTCTGATGTTTGGCATGATGTAGACAGGAGTATTGCAGCTTTTTTTCAAAGGGAAAAATATCTTGAGCTATTTTACAGTAGGCAATAAGTACAAACCAACAACAACCAATCACATTTTAAACAATGTAATGCCATTTATTAAGTGAAAACTGATCAATTATTGATTGAATTACTAACACCAGTGTATGCGTTATTACACTAGTGTACATGTGAGCTATGATTAAAACACCATAATATGATTACAAACAATTCTCTTTGTAGTTGATGGTAGGCCTGGAGTCTTTAACATGCCATATTATAAGACTGATGTCCAAATCCTGCTATAGGCAGTGTCCTTAAAAGGGCACTTAAATGTACTGGTATGGGATACGTTATCCAAAAACCCACTATTCAGAAAGCTCAGAATTACGGAATGGCCATCTCCCATAGACTCTATTATAATCATATAATCCAAATTTTTAAAAATGATTTCCTTTTTCTCTTTAGTAATAAGACAGTAGCTTGTACTTGATTCAAACTAAGATAGAATTAATTCTTATTGGATGCAAACCAGCTTATTGGATTTATTTAAGGCATACATGATTTACTACTAGACAATCCATGAAGATCCAAATTACAGAAAGATCAGTTTCCGAGGTCCCAAGCATTCTGGATAACATGTCCCATACCTGTATTAAAAAGTGGCAGCTCAAGTTTCAGTTGTAGTTCAACAGCTGCTGTTTGGATGACACGTTGAATATACCTGTCCTAGGTTCTAAGGGGCAGAATTACTAAAGGTTAAAGTGGCTAACACTAGCGACTTTTCGGCAGAAATCACATCCGCAGGGACATCGCCAATTCACTAATAGACACAGACATCAATTTGCTAGCGAAAGAGACCCTTGCTTGCGTTGCGTTCTCTCGACAGGCGACTTTTCGCTCAGGCGAGTGGCTTTGCTCCGCAAATTCACTAAAGTGTGGATTTTACTGAACGTTACCTCTTTCGCCAGAGTTGACTTCGCCACCTCAGACCGACAATTCGCCCTTTAGTAAATCTGCCCATACCAGAAAAGTCCATATTCCTTAAAAAAACGTAAGCTGTTTTTCTAGAAGGATTGCGATGCTCTGCAACGCTCATGAATGTGAGCTGTGAAATGGGAAACTGTGAATTGACTGGATAACCAGTCTAGGATGGACAGACTGTATATGGTATTGAAGAGACAGATGGACATGTGGTCTATATTTGTCTTACCAGGTATATTGTACAGGCAAGTTATCCAGAAAGTTCTGAATTACAGGAAATAGACTTCATTTAAATCAAATAATTATAATTTTTAATAATGATTTCCCATTTCTCTGTACTAATATAACAGTGCCTTTTTCGTGATGGTAACTTAGCTGCATGAATCTATATCCATGGAGGCAAAACAATCCTACTGGGTTTTTTTAATGTTTAAATGATTTTTAGTTTCCATAAGGCATGGTGTTCCAAATTACAGAAATATTCATTTATCTGGAAAGCCCCAGGTAATAAGCATTCCAGTTAACCGATCCCATATCTGTATCAGAAAGTCTTGGACAACTGGAATTGGAGCAATACAGTAATGATACTGTTGCAAAATCCTGATTTATTTTATTGAAGCTGCTGCTAATTCCTGTTGTCTTCAGCCATATTTGATGTGTTTCCTAACAGATGGTTATGATGATTTACCAAGGCAGAGTTAATTCATTTGCAAACATCGGAGGCTGGTTCGCAATTGTTAATGTGTGCTAAGCAAAAGAGACCTTGCTGTTCATGCTGCCTCTGGAGTTTGCTATGTTATTAGGAGCAAATTGTGTTTACTTAATCTGAATTATTTGTATGAACCTCTTTGGAAGCTATGTTGTCATTAGAATAAATTAACTTTAAAATGCATGAAAATTGCCCAGCTCCATTGCTCGTTCAATTGACCTCCAATGATAACCAGCCCTGCAGATTTTCCCATGTAATAATAACATTTAGAGAATGCTTTGCAACCGTTTTCATTTGTACTCTTGTTTTTTTAAGAAAAGATTTTATCTGCTGTGCTTAATTTGCCATGCTGTATGCTCAGCTCTGTATAGTCGGTGCCAACAATGGGGCTTTAGCATTGAAAATGATTAATCATTGTATAAAGATGAAATGCCAAAATGGTGAAGAACGGGGGGAACTTATTTTTTTATTTAATAACAGTTTAAACTATTGTGTTAATTCAGCAAGTCCTGACATAGCTGATTAGAGAATAATGTCACTGAACTAAAGAGCCCCCATGAAAAAGAAATACGGTTTGTAATTTTAAACTCAGACTGTGACAATGTTCATTTCTTTTAAACACCAAATGTGTGCTATTATTATCTTTTATTTATAAAGCATCGTAGCTTTCTTTAGTGCTGCGCAAAATATGTTTAATAAGGAAAATCTCCAAAATATACAGTTATTCACTGAAATAACCGTGAGAGGCCTGTGCTCATGGCACTGAAACATTGACTTACTTGTTAGGTCTGAGCAAATGATTATTTGTTATGATCACGATTAGTAATGGTAAGATGGTTATGGCATCTATTTTATGCAGAATACCTGGGGTCTTGGGGATGAGGGTGTTTCTATTTAACCATGTCTACTTAAAAACATCTCATAAGTAAAAGACTCAATAGGATTGGTTTACCATATACAATTTGTACAGACTGATTAGGTTCAAGCACTAGGTATGAGGGCACACGTACATCCACAAGTACAATGAGTAACGTGCAATCACCATGGTTTTTTCCCACAACGCTGTGTTTTTTACCCCAGAATCACTGCAGTTCTTCTAGGGGTTCAAAGTGCAAAAAAATGGTGGATTTAATTTATTGTTTCCTGATATTGCTGACCATAGTAATAGAAACTTAGATAGTAAGCATCACGGGGGCATATTATAATCTCTATATAGTGCTGCATATATATTGCCACTATATCAGTAATAATAATTATGGTTAGGCATTATGTGTTGAATCCCTTTATATACATTTTACAAAAATTAAGGGGTTAGTATTCTGGGTCTATCACACGATAAATCGCGAGCAATCCTGCACACTAAATACTGAAGTGCATTTAAAGGGCAAAAAAATAAAATCCCATTTTTACTTTCTTTAATGAAGAAGAAACCTATCTCTAATATACTTTGATTAAACAATGTGTACTGTTTTTATAAGAAGCCTGACTGTATGCAATGAAATTCTCCCTTCATTTACTGCTGTGGATAGGAATTGTCAGATGGTCCCTAACTGCTGAGCAGGGAAACAATCATACTTATGAACAGCAGGGGGAGCCCCCACCTTACTTACCAGCCATGCAGAACTCAAGCAGCTTTGTTTATGACGATCCCTAAGCAGCCCAGACCACACTGAGCATGTGCACAGTCTTAGTCTTGCAAAGATGTTTACAAGTTACAAGATGGTGACCCCCTGTAGCCAACTTTGAAAGCATAAATTATTTGATTGATTAGGCTTGTGGTGCAGTAAGTTCATGTTTATATTTAGTATACAAAATACAACATTTTTAGCATTATTCTATTTTAGACTTTAGTTCCCCCTTTAAGACAGAAAAACTTATGTGCTCAAAGGATCATTGTACGTTTACATCCAATTAATTTTTGGGGTTAGATTCCTTTTAAACAAACTCTTTGAGGGACTGAAACAAAACTGAAAATGTTTGCACCAGGTTTAAGATCCTGCAGAAACCAAATAGAATGTTGTATTAAATTAAATTAAATATCTGAAACCAAACAGTGGGACTCATTTATAAACACTGGGCAAATTTGTACCTGGGCAGTAACCTATAGCAACCAATCAGTGGGTAGCTTTTTTCAGCCAGCTGCAAGGAAAACAATGAAAGCAAACACCTGATTGGTTGCTATGGGTTACTGCCCATGTGCAAATTTGCCAAGTGTTTATAAATGACCCCCAAATGATTGATTGCCATAGGTTACAAGACCTGGTAAAAAAATGCTGCCAACTTTCATGACATTACTCCATAAAACTCCTTAAGTGACCACCCATTGTATTTTATTCATGGCAGGTTTCCTAAATAAGCTGAACTGAATAAAATGGAATACTTTGATCAAATATGTTTGGAGTTTTGAGGACATTTTTGAAGATGTAGTAAATATAGCCATTAGGTATTGGGTGTAGGAAAAGTTCAATGATTGAACCTCTCTTGGTAGATTCTCCCATTCTATCAGTAACTATAAATGACTCTGTATCCGTCCTAGACCAAGCCAATACTATGGAGGAATGGAAATAGACTTCAATGATGGGGTTAAAGTATAAATGTTTTCATGTGATAAAAACACTAACAACAGTTAATAATTGGTTTTGAGAACAACAAAAAATATCATTTGGCCTTTTTTCAGGATTTATAGCGTCAGTCCAGTTCTGCTGTGATTGCTAATCCATGTTTTAGACCTGACAATTGTTTATTCCAATGTGTACTTGGACATAACTCAAAATTGTTGAGAATGTTTTTTGATTAATTCTAGACTTGTTTTCCAGTGCCATTCTGTCTGTCCAAAGAGCCTTGTAAATGGAAGATGGTCATTATACCTCATTAATATAACATTTGTCTTGTTTTAAGAGTCTTGATTAGGCTTCAGAGTTTCCTTCATTTGCAGATTTCCATTGAACGCCTGTTCTTGCATACAAGAGCAATTCAACTTTAATTGCATTTGTCATATTTTTAGCAAATACTAAAAATACACGCATTTTTTTTATAACAATTTATATTTTTATATGGTAAGTTTAGGATAATCTCAATGCACTTAAATGTCCCAATGCAGTAATTAATGTAAATACATTTAGTAAAGAGATGGCTCCCTGTGATCGCCTATGATGGGGCTGCCATATTTGTGCAGCAGGAGTCCGTTAGCATTAGAAACTTTAACTGACAGGCTGAGATGGGACAGTCAGGTTGACAAAACTGTCAGGTTTAGAAACTTCAACTAGCACTTCAACTAACAGCAAAAAACGATCAACATGACCTATAGGTGACTTTAAGGGGCATATTTATCAAAGGTCAAAAAGACCAACCAAATGGTGGTCGAAGTTTTTTGGGGTCGAAGTGGGCCTACTTCGAATTGTACAATTCCAAATAGTGCTACTTCGATCTACTTTGATTTGAAGTTTTTTTAACTTCGACCTTCAATCTCCCAAACTCCCCCAATTGCCTCCATACAGGTTCTAGGAGGTCTCCCATAGGCTAAAACAGCACTTCGGCAGCTTTTAGGTGGCGAATGGTTGAAGTCGAAGTTTTAAGGAAACAGTACTTCAAAAAAAATTCACCTTCAAATTTCGAAGTTTTTTCAACTTTGAATCGAAGTATGACTATTCCCTAGTCGAAGTACATAAAAAATAGCTCGAAAATGGTTTTTCAGTTTTTCACTTTGAAACTTCACCTCGACCTTTGATAAATCTGCCCCTAAATGTACATTCAAATTGTAAAAGTAGTTTTTTAGGGGGTTATTTATCAAAGTCCGAATTTATCTCAATATTTTCTGCTACAAACTCAAATCAAATCTGCATTGATTTTGATTTTTTTTTTTTATTATCAAATTTCCCAAAAATTTGCTTTGTTGAAAAATAATCAGATTTTCACGATTTTTTTATCGGATTTTCACGATTTTTTTTGTAATTTTCACCTGAAAACTCTGAATACTTCAGGGGATTGCAGGAAGCCCAGCGCACATCAAAAAATCATTGGAACTTCCCTCATTGACTTATATTCAACCTCGACAGGTCTGAGATGCTGGATTTTCTGATTCAGACATTTCCATCTTTGGGGGTTTAATAAATTCTGAAAAATGTGTGATTTTTTAAAATTCCGATTTTATATATAAAAAAAAACTTTAAGTAGCAAAGAGAAAATCGCTTTTTGTATTTAAAATGGTTCATCAAGTTGGTTAGAGTATTCTTTCCAAGTTGGGAATTAATAATATTTGTTTTTTCTTCATTTGGTGAAATACACTATACCCTAATGGAAACATTTCTAACACACCCAAGATACAGGCAATGTCACCTGTGCTCTAAAATCTTCAAAAAAGACAGTAATCAATGATCCCCCTCTTTAGGGTTCCATGCTTTCTGCAGTGACACTTATGGACACCTGAGTCACCTCAGACAAGAATATGGTGAGAGAATGGAGGACCTGATGATAAGAGATAACTAATAATGTTGTTGAACTTAATTTTTCAATGGAATATCCAGCCTTCCATTTATTCAAGTAATCAATGAGACATTTTAGACCTTTTATTATTCTAGTTCAGTGATCCCCAGCCAGTAGCTCGCGAGCCCTTGCATGTTGTTCCCAATGACCTCAAAGCACCTGCTTAATTTTTGAAGGCTTTTGAAGGCTTGGTTGCATAAAAACCTGTTGTACTGCCAAACAGAGCCTCCTGTAGGCTACCAGTCCACATAGGGGCTACCAAATAGCCAATCACAGCCCTTATTGGCACCCCTAGAACCTTTTTTAATGCTTGTATTGCTCCCCAACTTTTTTATCACATAGGTAAAAAAGATTGGGGACCCCTGTTCGAGTTAAACAGAAAGTTGTTCCTTTTACTTTACAATAAGCTGCTCATCCCCAATAAATAAAGTACAGGTGTGGGACCTGTTATATATAATGCCTGGGACCTGAAACTTTCCGGATAATGGACCTTTCTGTAATTTGGATCTTCCTGCCTTAAGTCTACTAGAAAATCATGTAAACATTAAATAAACCCGATAGGCAGTTTTTTCTTCTGATAAGGTTTAAGTATATCTTAGTTTGGATCAAGTACAATGTTCTGTTTTTCCCCCTCTGAGGCAAATTGGAGAGGCTTCAGATGGGTTTTTTCCCCTTTCTCTGGATCAACTGGCAGTTAGAAGGGTATATATAGACTTAAAAGGTTGAATTTGATGGACGTGTGTCTTTTTCAACCTAACTAACTATGTTACTATGTATATAGAATTAATTTACACTTGTTTAAACACTTTTATTCTGAAAAGTTATTTCTCAAAGTTTCCCACACTCTGTGAAGAGAAATATACAAATGGTATATGTGTATAGTAGCATTCTAAAGGAAAATTGAACACTTAAGCAACAGATAGTTTATATCATATTACGTGGAATATTAAAGAATCCTGCCAAACTGGTATATATATTTAAGTAAATATTGCCCGTTTACATCTCTTGCCTTGAACTCCATTTTATGATGGTCTGTGTGCTGCCTCAGAGATCACCTGACCAGAAATACTGCAACTCTAAGGGGGTTATTTATCAAGGTCCGAATTTATCTCAATATCGGCTTCTACAAACTCCGATCTAACCCGTTCGGGTTTTTAACTCTTATTTAACTGAAAATTTGCTTTGTGGGAAAAGCTCAGATTTTCACAATTTTTTTGCGAATTTTCCCCGAAATCTCAGAATTTTTTGTATTTCTCACCTAAAAGCACCGAAAACATCGTGAAATTGCCCGGACCTCCGACTCAACCAAAAATCAATGGGACTGTTCCCATTGACTTTCATGCAACCTCGACAGTTTTGAGATGCCGTGTTTTTATATTCAGGCTTTTTAACCCTCGGGGTTTAATAAATTCCGAAAAATTCATGATTTTTTTTTGGATTTTGGGGAATTTCGGGTATTCAGAGCTTAGTAAATAACCCCCTAACTGTAACAGGAAGAAGTGTGGAAGCAAAAGATAGAAGTCTGTCTGTTAATTGGCTCATGTGACCTAACATGTATGGTATGTTTGTGTGAACAGTGAATCCTAAGATCCCAGGGGGCGGCCCTTATTTTTTAAAAAGGCAATTTTGTTTTTAGGATTACCCAATGCACATACTACTAGAAAAGTATATTATTATTATAAAAAAAATAAAAATCAATTGTCTCTGGAACCCAATCTCAGAAGAGGTTATGTCAGGAGATACATTTAGCAATATTAGTGATTACAAGTCTTCACAGATTATCTTTCAAAAATAGCTGAGAAAAAAGACATAACTTGCCATATTATGCCAGATTGATGTACTTTTATTGACCTGGTAACCCTGGTCAATATATGGATAACTGAAATTGCCCAATATTTCAAACTGAACTACTTATGATTTTTACTTTTTCATATGCAATAGTAGCTGGGCCCTTATCCTCCTTGGTTCTACATGTTTATTAGAGATATATTTTTAACCATCATTTTCAACACAAAATCATTCTATGGGGCAAATTCACTAACCTGCGGAATTGCGCTAGCACAGGCTTCGCCACACTTCGCCACACTTCGCCACACTACGCCGCGCGAAGTTTCGCCAGGGCTCCGCTAATTCACTAAAATCCGAAGTTGCGCTCAGGGAGGCGAAAGGTAGCAAAGTTGCGCTAGCGTTAATTCATCAAGGAAAGCGCAGTTACGCTAGCGATGCCTAATTTGCATACGGCACCAAGTTAAAGTACAATGGACGTATATGTAGCAGCAAATACATTACACTACACAAGCCTGGGAAAGCTTCATAAAATAAAATAAAGTTGTTACATTGCCCTATTCATGTGGCCACTGTATAGTTTAGGTGCCATATGTTAGGAAATGTAGGGGGAAGGAGGGTACCCCAAAAAAATTTACTATCTTTTTCAGCCTATCACCCTTAAAAAAGGAAAAGACGCCAGCGTTTCTACTTTTTTTGAAGCGATCCCTATCTACTCTATTGCACTTCGCCTGGTCTGAGATGGCGAAGGCAAGTCTGGTGCAAGAGGAAACGTTCAGTAAAATGCGCAAGTTAGTGAATTAACGTAGTTACGTCCCTTCGTCATAATGCAACTTTGCCTGGCGTAAGGGTGCAAAGTAGCGCTAGAGTGGGTCCACTTCGCTAGCGAATTTACGCCAGCACCCGTTAGTAAATCGGCGAAGTAACGAAATTACGTCACGCTGGCGAATTTGCGCTAGCGTTAGGCGCTTTGCACTTTAGTGAATTTGCCCCTATGAGCCTTCCACTTACCAGTGTCATTCTACATAAATACAAGCACCTCCACTTGTCCCCTAATAATTTATATTTGTGGGTCAAAGGGTCGAATTTCGAAGTAATGGGAGTTTTTTTTTAACTCCCATAACTTCGCAATTCGAATAAAAAACAAAAAAAAACCCTAATTTATTTAAAAAATCAAAGTTTTTTTTATCTATTTTTTTGCTGTATTCGAATACGCTGTATTCGATCGTTCGAATCGAAGTAAGATCAAAACAATCAAATTTGATTCAAAGTATTTTAAAAAAAAAAACCTTCGATTTTTCAAAGTCCATCAATTGACTCCATATAGGTTCTAGGAGGTCCCTCATAGGCTAAAACAGCAACTCTGCAGGTTTAAGATGGCGGATGGTTGAAGTTGAAAGTTTTAAAGAGACAGTACATGATTAATTTCGATATTCGAATTTTCTATTTTTTTTTTTTCAAATTTGAATCGAATTTGGACTATTCCCTAGTCGAAGAACATAAGATTTTTTTTGCTTCGAATTTTCCCTTTGACCATTGATAAATCTGTCCCTAGATGTTGAACGAACTATTATTTATCTTGATTAGTTTTTGTACCTGAAAATTGATTATTCTCAAAAGGATGACAGATTCAAACCACACTTTGTACCGTAACCTCCCGAACTGAAAGTTACAACTGTAACTGTAATGTATTTTATTCATGATTTTTCATTGATGATAAAACTATCCAACCTTCCTGTTCCATTTTTTCCTTATTGAAAGTGCACAAACATATAGTTTTGGACAGCACTCTAAACAAACATAAATATTACATTGCTTACAATAGTTCTTTGAAGATCACTCCTTCCAAACCCTATTCTCCATGTTTTCCAGTCATATTAAACTAAAATAAAAAGCACGTAGCTTTCACTGTGTAACTTCAAAGAAATGGAATAGTGTGCGACTTAGACACTTATATTGAATTATATTGTCAGCGACGTACTCTAAAATGTCAGTAATAAACAGTTGTGTTAACAGTAACAGCATCTGTTATTTTTCTCTCTTGCAGATCTTTTTCTGTTTGTCCATCCTGACCAGAGATTAATTGTCTTCTTCTGTCAAATATTTATAAAAACAGCAATAAATTATATGATATTACCAAGAACACTGGGGTTTTTATTTTCCCAGATTTCCTGTTAGTGTTAAAAGTCAGCGGCATCCAATGTCTTTTAAATGTATCATTTCAAATGTAATAATTAATAATAATAGAAATACTCCTACTGATAGTTTAAGTTCTTATTTTCCATACCAAAATGACAAGGTCGTTAACAGTTTCTTCCTATACTTGAGCCAGGATGCCGCTATGACGATGTTCTTCATCATCACAGATTAAAGCCATTTAAAGGCCAATGCTACTTGGCCCAACAGACTGAGTCAGCATCTTATCTGCCTATGTGTGGGGGCCTCTCAAAAACCTGGCTACATGTCTATTTGGCAGGATTGGAAATGACATTGGTTTAAGACCAAATCAGTGCATTATATGGTCCTCAACCAAAAGGTCTCTGTAGGCCCACAGTATGATCTGATATTTGCTTCCCGTGCCTGGCCAAATAATGCTGAAATCCACTCATTTGACATGATGTACGACCAGATTTACAATAACTAAGTCTAAAGCTGGCCATAGATGTTGAGATTTTTAAAAGATCCAATCGTCATCGTGAGACCACGATTATCTCGGAACGATCGTACGAATCTTCCATCAACTAAAAAGACCAATTTGCCAGGAAAACAAAGGGGAGCTGCCTGCTTGGCCCTGCAAACATAGATAGATTGCACTGGGACCGACAAAGATTTTTTAACCTGGCCGATCAATTTCCTGACAGATGTCGGCCGAAAAAGTCAGATTGGTCGGACTTCGCTAAAATCGGTCGTTCAGCAAGAGAAATCTTTGCGTCTATGGGGACCTTAAGGGGCAGATTTACTAACTAATTTTTTCGCCAGTGTCAGCTTCGCACCCCTCGCACCACTTCACCAGGCACAAATGCGATACGATTACACTAATACACTAGAATGCGAAGCTTCGTCAATGGGTGTCGGATGCTGGCAACTTTTCGCTATCGTTATTTCGGCTGTGCGAACATTTCATAGCGAAGATGCGCTAGCATTCATTTGTGCCTACCGAAAATTCGCTAGCGATCTTGCGCTTAGGTCAGTTTGCATACAGCTGGAAATTTAATGTTGTATAGAGGCTTTTATTATAAATGTTGGTGTAAATGCTTGAAGTTAACACTTTTTATTACACATGTCCAGGGAACCTTAATAAAGACAAGAGGGTTGATATAATGCCCTACACATGAGCCCACTGTAAAATTAATGTTCCATATGTTAGAAAATCTCTAGAGAAAACCGGTTACCGAAAAAAAGTAAGTTAGGACTTTTGCCGCCAATCCCGCTTAAAAAAAGGAAAAGTCGCCAGTGTTTTTTAAACTTTAATGCATTTTCGGCACACAGGATATGATGTAAGTGACAGAAGATTGAGGAAGATGTAGCTGCTTTTTAGCACTTCGCCTGGTCTGAGGTGGCAAAGTCAACTCTGGTGAAAGAGGTGACATTCAGTAAAATTCACACTTTAGCGAATTTGCAGAGTAACGATTGTTCACCAGAGCAAAAAGTCGCCTGGCGATAGAATTCGAATGAATGCTAGCGAATTGGCATCTGTGGTGATCCCTGCTGGTGGCAACTCTGGAGAAAAGTCGCTAGTGTTAGCCACTTCGCTCTTTAGTGAATCTGCCCCCATATTTCATGCCTAAGCCAAGCTTACTAGGACTTTATTCCAGTAAGTTTTTTCTCTGGGAAACCTAAAACTTCATGCGATTCTTTACTGGCATCAGTGATACATCATCCAAGGAAATGACAACACTTCCTGTAAAATTTATCTCAGGTTTGGGACCTTCTTTTTGGTCATTGATAAAGACCTTTGTTGTTATATTTTAAGAGAGAATTCTAATTCAAGCCGCAAAAGCTAGAAATGCTGAGTTTGATGGGAAGAGGCCATGCCTTTATGGATCATATTTCTTTTTTATTACTTTTCTACTCATCGAAACTTAGTTCTGTATCTGTATACAGTATATGTGTATCTGTATATATGTGAACAAGATTTCAGTTTCTGGAAGAAAAGAGTTAAAGTATGAATTAGAAGACTGATATTCTTCTGTCATAGAAAATACACATATTAGACTTAGAATAGAATAGATATTAGAATAGAATCATTAGAAAAACCTTTTTGAAAGTCAGGTGACAATGCTAGAAAAAGTCATGTAGCAAAAATATTTTTCTGAGAAATGCCACAGGTCTGCTTTTCCCATTGATAATCAGCAGACCCAGGAGATGTAGTTAATGCTTAGCTCTGTGCTTCCTGAAAAAAAGACTGTAATTCAGTTTCTCAGTTTGAGGGCTAATATGTACTTGGAAAACCAAAAACTGGCCTGCAGTTTGTTGTGTTTCTCTTAAAAGGGGAAAATATGTTTCTAAAAATATTTTATAATAATGCATGGAATATTATTATGGATTAGATGTTGTCATTATTCCAAACGAAAGCCAGCAGTCACCGGATTTCACATCCATTCAGCCATTTCGACTACCGGATAGACAATTAGGGGGTTATTTATTAAGCTTCGAATAATTCATAGTTTTCGGAGCAAAAAAAACAAAAACTACGAATTATTCGAGATTTATTAAAGTTCGATAGTCTAAAAATTCTGAAACCCCGGCATCTGAAAGCTCTCGAGGTCCTGAATAAGTCAATGGGGAAAGTCCCAGTGTTTGCGCTGATATCCGTACCGATATTCGATGATTTTCAGGGAATCGGAGCAAAAAATGTTAGTTTTTGTGGAAAACTTCGAACAAATCTGAGTTTTTTGGGAAAGCTCCGGAGTTTTGCCTGACCCTATTTTTCGGGCTTTTTTCTAAATAAATAAGGTCCAATCGGGAATTCAGAGTTGCTCGAAGTTGGATATTAGAAATACTCGGATAAATTCGGATCTTGAGAAATAACCCCCTTAAATTGTTTGTTGTTTCATTACACATGTGGAGAACTAACCTAAAATAAACTATTTGCCAGGCAAAAGAGTGCTGATTTATCAAAATCCGAGAAACATTCTTGTTTTCCACCACAAATTCGAAATTCCATTTTTAATGTTTTCCCTCGTTTTTCTCAACAGACACATTTGTCATGGGGCATTTATTATTATTGGCATTTACAAGCACAATTTGTAGTTAAAATCAAGCAAGGGAAATAACTTGACCTCAGACAGGTGTGTCTTTATGTCTCTCCAACTTTTCATGGGCATAGATAGCATTGATCACATTAGATATGTGAGTGTTCTTTTCTTATTTATAGCAGTTTGTTTGTATGTAATGTCATATTTTTTGTGATCCCAATAACTGAAAATCCAAAATGTTCAGTATGCCTTTTTAAAGATACAATTCTGTTGAGTCTGCACAAACTTTGCTAGTATAACCCATAGCATATCCCTCAAGGCCATTTGACATGAAAACTGACAGTGGAACATTTAGGGGGTTATTTGCTAAAATCGAAATATATTTTATAAAAACCACTTCGAACAAACTCCCATTCACATGTTAAAGTTCTTTATCAATAAATTAACTAGAAGAAGACTGCGGAAAAAGACTTGATAAAATCATGAAAAAATCGGAATTGTGCGATTTTTCGGATTTTCCAAAACCATATTGCCCGAAAACCATGAATTAATCAAAATATTGTATGAAACCCTGCGCATATCCTGATATCCTCCAATTCTGAATGGGAATTGGCCATTGGCTTCTGCATAACCTCGGCAGGTTTGAGATGGAGTATTTTTAATCTGAGCAGGCTCCGGGTTTAATAAATCAAGAAAAATTCAAGGTTTTTTTCCAGGACATCCTTCACATTTGTGCCACGTTTGTTTGCATTTGTGTCACGTTTGTTGCAGTTGTTGATCAGGTCAGCCAGTTCAGCCTGGGTTGCGATTTTTCAGAAACGTGATATTCCAACCTTTCGCCCTCAGCTTCATTTTAACAGAGATGGGCTAATAGGACTAATGCATTCTGTATAATCTCAGACAGCACATTTGGAAACAATATTTTTTTTTTCCCTAATAATAATAAGTAGTGATGGGCAAATCTGACCCGTTTCGTTTCACCTAAAATTCAACAAAGTCTATGGGCGTCAAAAAAAAATTGTCGCGCGGCGAAATTTTTTTTTTGACGCATGCCGCCATACAAGTCTATGGGCGTCATTTTTTCGGCGAAACGAGGTGAAAAAATTCGCCCATCCCTAATAATAAGTTATTGAATAGTTTTTAGAACTCTACAGAGAATATCAATGTCTTCATCAACTGGTGTATGAAAACTGGCATATAACAGTATTGTTCTATATTATAAAGGTTTTCTAATATAATATCTGTTCTAACTCAAGCCATTTATTATAAGTAACAATAAAACCTGGGAGATATCTCAAGCAGTGAAAGCTTTTTCTAAAATATTATTATTCTCAGGGTTTAAGGCAGGAATAAAATCCAGTCTATTTTAATCAGATCTCTGTTTTAATGCAAATACAGACTTATAAACGGTTATACCTTTAATACCCATGCTTATGCGGAAAATACAAGTTCTGTAAAATATACATTATATAGCACCTTAAAGTCTCCATTGTTGATCCCATCTGTAAACATCAGAAACATGTGGATAACAGTCACTCATCTCTTGCACAGTTACGGCATAAGCGAATGTCATCAGTCTCCTCCATGGGAAAGGAATCTTATCTTGCTTAAAATAGCATGATGTTTGTACAGTACCATCAACTAGAACTAGATAGGTGCAAATACTCTGCCTGATATAACTAAGGCAGTAAATGGGTAGTTCAACCTAGACATGAATCAAAAATATTGCTGTCAATTTGATATTCTTACAGCCTATGGCACACCAGGTTTTTGCTCGCCCCAGCATACTGAAGAATACCTGTCAGTGCTAATGTTGCTTGCAGTAAATTTAACTGGCAACTGCCTGTTATGAGCAGATTTTGGCCTCAAAAAGGTTAAAAGCCACCTGTTAACATAGGGGATATGGTGATAATACTTTTTAAAAGAGAGATTTCATACCACCAGGGATAGCACTGGGGAGGGTGTGGAAACCCTTTGGATAGAGGTTTCAGCTGGGCTAAAGGCTACAAAGAAATTTATCATTGGTGGGTCAGTTGGTTGTTGAGAGCAGGGAAAAAGCAGGCAATTGTTGTTTTTAGTCTGTCTGCATGACTGAGAAACCAGCTAATAAAGGCTTCTTTATTAATAGACCCAATTCTAATAACTTAATTATTGAATGATGGGTCACTCAGGAGAAAATTCAAAAGAGACCTGCAATGCAGGGTATCCCAAACTCAGAAAGACTCTAAGGACCCGGTCGCAGCTCACTCTTCCACCTATAACAGCCACCTTTGGGTTCGGGACTAGCCCTCCGCTACTCAGATGCCATCAGGTCTTAATTTGAGAGGCCCAAGGAGAGAGTTTTGAGCCAGCAAGGGAACCAAGGGTGGGATAGTAGAATGGGAAACAAGGATAATAGTCGAAAGCCAGGCTGGGTCGGTAACAATCAGTCAATGCGGTACAGATACAGGAGACGTAAAAATGGTCGGGGTCACAGGCCGGGTCAAACACACCAAAAATGCGGTACACAAGAGGATCCAAGAGAGTAGTCGAAAACCAGGCAATAATCAGGACAGGCAGCAAACTAGACGTAATCAGGGTCTGGCAGGGTCAGTACAAGAACAAGAACACAGAGAAAACTTACCCAGGATAATAAAAATTGACCTAATGTTGGGCACTGACAAATGGTGTGCCTTTAAATATTTTAATTTCACGCAAATACACGATGACATCATGGACATCGAGCATCGGCGCCACTTTGACACTGCGGGCATCCGCACGAACGCCGCGGGGAGCACCAGGCTAAGTGCTCACAAGATCTAAATATTTAAAGTTGAACAAAGGTCCAGGACTGTATTGTATTCGGTCCAGGGTACTAAACAAGATTAGCTCTATGATTGTCAAACCTCTGGCATTGTGCCACTATTCAAAAAGGTGTCCCATTCTTAGCCTAAAAACTATAGGCCTGTTTGTAGATAAACTTTTGGAAGGGGTAATAACAGATAAGTTACTTGACTACATTGAAAATCACAATACAATGAGCTTGTGCCAGTATGGTTTTATGCATAACAGATCTTGCCAAACTTACAGTACTTAAAGGACTTTTATGTGTAGGTGAGCAGGAACCTTGACTCTAAGATGGCTGTGGATGTGATCCAGTTAGACTTTGCTAAAGCATTTGATACAGTACCACACAGAAGGTTAACATTTAAATTAAGGAATATTGGCCTGGAACATAATTTTGTTCTTGGGTAGAGAACTGGTTGAAGGATAGATTACAAACAGCGCTGGTAGGAGGTGGGTATTGAAAGTACTGTTTCTATTTTTACTGATCATACCTTTAGCTGCCTAAAAACTGGCATATCCTATGCCTTTTTAATTTGTCCCACTGACTTAGGTGGTGTAAAACAATGTATAAATTGCAGTGTTAGCCTCATAAACTAGCTTCTTTTTATGCTATCCAGCACCAAGAGATGTAAAAACATTTACCTTCACAGTAACCTGCAATAGTGATACAGAAGTTAATATTCCTTTATTTCCAAATAAAGAAACCAGGGCAGTTCTTGGAATCTTACCTTACAGAGAGTGTTTGCTGGAGGCTTATCTTATACAATATATTTGTAGGAGGCTTAGCTTTCACAGAACTCCGAGATATAGATAGAATAACTTTCATCACCTTATGCAGGCAGAATTTACAAAGCTTTTGCAAGATGTTTGCACAGTATAAATTTAGCCATGTTGTTTCTTTTATTCCCTTTTCTTGCCCACCCCCATTTTCTTTTGTGTCTAACTGTCTATCCATATTATCAGCTTGATGAACTTCAAGCTAAGGGCAGACATACAAAGGGTATGTGCAAAACTTTGATTTTATTGGCATTATGACTTTTGACTTGGCAGCCTGCTGAACTGCATAAGCCCCATCTAAGTGATGGGCAAATGTGACCTGCTTTTACAAAAATTTGGGCAACAGAAAAAAATTTGCTTAGCACATTGATGTCAATGGGCATTTTAATGTGAGACAATTTTTAAATTGCACAACATGTTTTGCTCATCCCTACGGCCATGATCAGTATTTAATTAGAGCTTGGTGAGATATTAATGTGGTAGTTGCATTCAGGCAATGGGCCCACACAGACCCCCTGTGTGATAAAAATATAGTGAATAGTGATGGGCGAATTTATTCGCCAGGCGCGAATTCGCGGCGAATCTGCGCGATTCGCCACCAGCAAATAAATTCGCAACTCGCCCGCTAAAATTTCCCAAATTTTTTTTTCGCCGGTGTCAAAAAACGGACGCCAGCGTAAAAAAAAAGGGGCGCCGGCTTCAAAAATGAGACGCCGGCGCAGTTTCGGGAATTTTTCGCCGTTTTGCGAATTTCGCAAATTTTTCAGCGAAGCTAAACGGCGCAAATTCGCCCATCACTAATACTGAATACAATAATATATACTTTGTTAGTATGCTGTACGGTTATGGGTTTTTGTTTTTTATCCAGAAACCTGATATCTAGGACACTCCAAATTATGAGCAAGCCATCTCCAATATAGTCCATTTTAAGCAAATCAATTTCTTTAATTTATTTCCTTTTACACTGCAAAATTAAATCTGTATCTTGTGCTTGACTGCATGAAGCCATATTGGTGGCAAAAAAATCCTGTTGGGTATTTTGATGTTTAAATGTAGAATTAAGGTATGGCGATCCAAATTATGGAAAAATCCCTTATCCAGAAAACCTCAGGTCCCAAGAACTTTGGAAACCTACATACCTGTATAGTAGATCTCCAAAAGACACATGAGTGAATTGTGCAAAAGAAGAAATTATTATTTGTACAGTTAAAGCAGGGGTCCCCAACCAGGGCCGGACTGGGAGTAAAAAGCAGCCCGGGCAAAAAAATCAAAGCAGCCCACATGTAAACACAATGGTTTTGTACTCCACAGATATATTGGAGTAAAACTGCAAAAATGATGTGCATAAAAAGCTGCCTTTCTTAACTGTAATTAATGTGAAATATTACAGTTATTAATTAACTATTATTATTAGTTACCCAAAGGGCATACCTAGATGTATATAAAGGGCCCACTGGCGAGTAGTTATGCCACTGGAAGTCAGTGACACCTTAGGGTGAGGCTCTATACATGCACTATGTATATATATATATATATATATATATATCAGTTAACCATTCAATGCTATCCCAAAACTCCTTTTTATATCATTTTAATTTTTGGCCGGGGTTCTTTCACACACACACACAGTTTTCTATCTTTCGCTGAATGCCACCTTTACAGCCCCAGCCAACAAAAAAATGTAATAGCAGGCAGTTCTACTGACCTTTCAGCTATCAGTCATGTACAAGAAGAGTTACTTATTGTAAGTGGCTAGCCAATTCCCTGGTTGTATCCAAGTTGTCAGGACAAGTCCAGGCATTGGGGGGAGCAGTGCCGGACTGGGGCACCTGGGACTCACCAAAAGACCTGACTCAGAGGGCCCCCTGCATAACTATATAAGGTGATAGCTGACTATGAGGTGTAGTATTTAATGTCCAGTGCAAATGGCACGGCTGTCTCAACAATGTCCTCTTTATCATGTACCTTTCTCCTTTTAATTTGAGACTTTCTTTAGCCAGTAATGAGCATTCCTTAATCCAGATATGCCAGTATGGTCACTGCAGAAAATGCATTTGGAGAAGCAAATCAAAGCAGTGCTGTTCCTTTAAATTAATATTTATTGCTTCTAACTTGTCTTGCTGGTCATTTTATCCTCTTCCCTGTGCCTTTTAGGAATGTGCCTACCTCCCCTGCTAGATTTATTACTTGCTTTGCATGTTTTTTCATTTGTCTTGCTCATTGCACATCACAGGCAGAGAGCTCCTTCAGAGAACTGGTGATCCGCTGTGTGATTGGTTAACGAGCAACGTGCAGACCCGGTGTGTCTTATCTGATCGCCGGTATTTTGACGGAACTCTCTGCACTGATATGTAATGAGGAAAAAAAGAGAAGCTAATACCGGAGAGCGGAAGGGAGGGAAAGTGGCAAGTTCCCTAACCTAACTAGAGTTAGGGAATTGCAGGGGTGGTGTTCGAGGCTCTCTCCCTTCTCATTTGCTGCCCCCTCCCTTTCGTCCTCTGCCTTTAGCCCCACCTCTCTCACCTCGCAAAATCAGCCAGCTCTGGGACAAGGCTCACGTCACGTGAAATCCCGCTCCTCACCTTCCAATTCCCAGCGTCTGTGGTAGCAGCTATCACGGCTCCGGCAGGCCCCTGGTAGTTATGTTACTGCGGCCCAATTGTAAAAAAATAGAGCGGCCCCACGGGATTTTGCCCGAACTGACAAATTGCCAGTCCGGGCCTGTCCCCAACCGCCGGGCCGCGGACAGTCCTGAACTGGGCCGCTGAGCCTAGCGACCAATTAACGATGTGCGCCTAATTGGATGCCGGCATGCCCGAATTGGATGCAACCCCATCCCGGCACCTCCCGACCCCCTCCCGTCTCCCCCAACCCCACCAGGTCCTTGCAAAAAAATTTGGCTCTACACTGGTCCCGGGCCAAAAAAGGTTGATTCAAAGGATATCTGTAAAATGACAATTATCACGGTGGAAGTATTATGTATCCAGACCCATGCAGTCAGAAGATGTGAGTGTGTTGCTAAAGCAAGTCAATATGCTAGTTATAGAAAAAGTTTAAAAACATATTATTTTGGACTTTTAAAATAAACCACCACTTGTTTAAAAAAAATAGAAAAAATGTTGGGAAAAAATCCTTGAAGTGGACAATACCAATGTAACTATTAGAAATATGCATTATTTCATGACTTATGTAAGTGACATACAAGTGATTTGTTCTGACTAGTCTTCCATTCTTAATGTACATAAAACATCAGCTGCACGCCGTTCTTCATAAACTGAAGTTTGAGAGTGAAAAGAATAACAGTTAAAGTTTCAACATCTAAAGCCGTTGTTCTGAAATTCATTATCTTGCTTGCTCAGATCTTGATGGTTCCTATTTAAGTAATGGCAAAAAAAAAAAGAAGAAGAAAAAAATGAACAAAATCAGGAAAAAATGCACTAAATGGATACATTATTCCAAGCCTTGCAGTAGTTAGCAAAGTCATTTAACTGAAGAAAATTTCTTTTCAGAATACTAAAATGCTTATTTTTGTGCTCTTTATGAATAGATACCTTTCATCATGTGAACAATTTGTCCTCCCATGACGTTAATCAGCATATATGAGAACGGAGCTTTAAAAACAATCATTGCATTTCCAAGCGGTACAATGTTCTTGCATTTGCTGACAATTTGCACCATGCCAGCTAAGATGCTTTTTAACAATTTTCTTTTTTTGGTTCTCTCCTTGAGCAGCAGGTAGCTTGTGATTGACCAGCATCTTGCAAGTTCCCAAATTATGACTTGCAAAGTAGTTTTTCATGTGTAATTTGAATAACAATTTTTAAAGTGGTACTGACTTATTGTGTGTGCAGTTTAATTCCTTTCCTAAAGAAAAAAAAAAAAGGGCTTGCCTTAACTACAGCACTAAATGACATATGTGCGTGGATTACTTTGTGCGTGGATTACTTTTTTTTTTTATCAGAACTCTAATAGGACAGTGGTTTTGATACTTTTTTGGTTAACCTTTCAGATCCCATATTTAGACAGGGTATCCCTTTGCCAAAAACAGGGATATAAAATCATTCAACAACACTAAAAACATTTAGGATGACAAATATATCACACCAAATCTCACCCATATTGCTCTTCAAGCTTTTTCCAGGAGTATCTAGTTGAGTAAGCGAAAATAAGCATTTTTCTGGCCTTCCAGCTATTCCCCTCTATGTTTAAATTTGTGAACCATAATACTAGCGAGTACATTTATCAAAAAAACAAACGTGTGAGGGTTTTAGAAGTTTCTTCTTTTTCGAATAAACTCACAATTTTAAAAACATGAATGTTTGTTTATCAGAGTGTAAAAAACTCAATTGAATATAATCATGGAAATAAACTGGAATTTCTTACCCTAAACCCTTAAAAAATGCAAAAATCTTGAATTAATATAATATAAAACTTGCATGTTTTCAGATGCCAAAGTTTTACATTCAAGTTTTTCCATTTTTTGTGCTTAATAAATACTAAACATTTTTTTTTGAAAATATTATTTGTATTTGTGAGTTTTTGTGCAAAAACTTTTGAATTAATCGAACGTTCAAACAAATCATCCACTAAATAATTGCAAATAAACAATTAGAAAATTATTTAAAAAAAGCACAGTGAATAAAGACCTGAGATTTGTTAAGGTCAGATTATATTGTACAGGTATGGGACCTGTTATATCCGGTTAATCTGAAGGTTTAAACCCAGGGGCGAACGTTTGGATTACAATGATGTGAATAGTTCCGACCAGTCGCAGGACGCATCAACTAGCTGAAGTGGTCCTGGATCGAAGAAAAAAAATCAAACTTGCCAGATCGATATCTAGCCGATTTTTGGCCTCATATCGATCGGGGGCACCTGTCGGAAGCCCCCACACACAGGCAGATAAGCTGCCGAATCGGTCTAAAAGTCCGATATCAGCAGCTTTAATCTGGCCGTGTATGGTCACCTTTATTTGGTGATCCACTAAGAAAGCAAAAAAGAAATTATCTTCTCATTTGGCAAGAGATGATCAAGCACACTCATAGAACAGGCATTAGTAAATCACAAATTGTACAGTTCAGATAGCCCAATTATCTATTGGAATCATGAGATGGTGCAGACCTTCTGATGCATGGTCTACAGATATCTAATAGGGTCACTCAGTGAGTAGAGATGTCGCGAACTGTTCGCCGGCGAACTTGTTCGCGCGAACATCGGGTGTTCGCGCTCGCCGGAAGTTCGCGAACGTCGCGCGACGTTCGCCATTTTGGGTTCGCCATTGTTGGCGCTTTTTTTTGCCCTCTCACCCCAGACCAGCAGGTACATGGCAGCCAATCAGGAAGCTCTCCCCTGGACCACTCCCCTTCCCTATAAAAACCGAAGCCCTGCAGCGTTTTTTCACTCTGCCTGTGTGTGCTGAAGAGATAGTGTAGGGAGAGAGCTGCTGCCTGTTAGTGATTTCAGGGACAGTTGAAAGTTTGCTGGCTAGTAATCGTTTTGATACTGCTCTGTTATTGGAGGGACAGAAGTCTGCAGGGGTTTGAGGGACATTTAAGCTTAGGTAGCTTTGCTGGCTAGTAATCTACCTTCTACTGCAGTGCTCTGTATGTAGCTGCTGTGGGCAGCTGTCCTGCTTCTGATCTCATCTGCTGACTGCTGCAATAACAGTAGTCCTTGTAAGGACTGCTTTTATTTATTTTTTTGTTGTTTTACTACTACTACTACTACTACTATAAGAGCCCAGTGCTATTAGTCTAGCAGTGTTGGGGAGTGGGACTGGTGTGCTAATCTGCTGCTCCTAGTAGTTCAGCAGCACCAACTTTAATTTTTTTTTTTAATATTCATTTTTTTTTTATTTTACTTTTTTTTATTTTACTACCGCTGTAGTAGTGTATAAGTTGACCTTTTAGGCATTATTTGCCCTGTAGGCATTATTTGCACAGTGTTTTCTTCAACCCGCCATCTAGCTGTGTGACCTTGTTCACATTCTGTCTAAATATCCATAATATTACCGTCTCCAGAAAAAACACCGGAGTGACTTTTTTCAAGCAGCCATAATATATTTTACGTAATCCGTATCCACCGCTGTAGTAGTGTATACGTTGACCTTGTAGGCATTATTTGCACACTGTTTTCTTCAACCCGCCATCTAGCTGTGTGACCTTGTTCACATTCTGTCTAAATATCCATAATATTACCGTCTCCAGAAAAAACACCGGAGTGACTTTTTTCAAGCAGCCATAATATATTTTACGTAATCCGTATCCACCGCTGTAGTAGTGTATACGTTGACCTTGTAGGCATTATTTGCACACTGTTTTCTTCAACCCGCCATCTAGCTGTGTGTATTATCGTTTCCAGAAAAACCAACTGAGTTTTTGTTGTTGTTGTTGTTTTTTAAAAAATAATGCCAGGCAAAGGCAGGCCGCCACGCAGAGGCCGTGCTAGGGGCCGTGCTGCTATGCAATCCTGTGGCCCTAGCAAATTGCCCAGTTTTAAAAAGCCAATGACCCTGAACTCCCAAAATGCTGAAGAGGTAGTTGACTGGCTTACACAGCACACCCCATCCTCTACCGTTTCTAACTTTACCACAACATCCTCCTCATCCTCCACTGCTATGGCCACCCCACGTAACACTTCCTCCACCACCGGTGCCCCTTCTTCACTGGGGTCAGAGGAGTTATTTTCCCATGAGTTTCTTGAACTGAGTAATGCGCAACCATTATTGCCAGAAGAAGATGAAGGAGATGAGGACCTTACACCAGATTTAATTCTGGCAGAGAACACGACAGAGATGGACATAATGAGTGATGAGGAGGAGGTCCCCGCTGCTGCTTCCTTCTGTGATGTGTCAGAAGAAATTGATGCATCTGAGGAGAATGATGATGAGGAGATTGATGTTTTGTGGGTGCCTAGTAGAAGAGAGCAAGAGGAGGGTAGTTCAGATGGAGAGACGGAGAGTCAGAGAGGCAGTAGGAGAATAAGACTTAGAAGAAGCAGGGAGGACAGCCCGCAGGGATCAGTAGGGCAACAACATGTATCGGCACCTGTGTTCAGCCGGCCAACGCACCCGCCATTGCCGCCAATGCCGCCAACTTCTACTGTTACCGCCAGATCGCACACTTCCAAAAAGTCAGCAGTGTGGGATTTTTTTAATGTGTGTGCCTCTGACAAAAGCATTGTAATTTGCAATGAGTGCAGTCAGAAACTGAGCCTTGGTAAGCCCAACAGCCACATAGGTACAACTTCTATGCGAAGGCACATGAGCGGCAAGCACAAAGCACTTTGGGAGCAACACCTCAAAGGCAACAGGCAAACTAAAAGCCACACTCCTTCTGGTCCAGCATCTTACTGCTCTACCTCTGCTCTCCTTGACCCGTCTGAACCACCCTCCACTCCGCCTTCCACCTTGACCACCTGTTCCCATTCCCAGTCATCTGCCACCAGCCAAGTTTCTGTGAAGGCCATGTTTGAGCGTAAGAAGCCAATGTCTGACTGTCACCCCCTTGCCCGGCGTCTGACAGCTGGCTTGTCTGCACTCTTAGCCCGCCAGCTTTTACCATACCAGCTGGTGGACTCTGAGGCCTTCCGCAAATTTGTAGCAATTGGGACACCGCAGTGGAAGGTACCCAGCCGCAATTTTTTTTCTAAAAAGGGAATACCACACCTGTACCAACATGTGCAGAGCCAAGTTACCGCATCTCTGTCACTTAGTGTTGGGCCAAAGGTCCATATGACTACTGACGCATGGTCCTCCAAGCATGGTCAGGGCAGGTATGTCACCTACACTGCCCACTGGGTGAACTTGGTAATGGCTGGGAAGCAGGGAATGGGTAGCTCAACAACAACAGTGGAGTTGGTGTCACCGCCACGGATTGCACGCGGTTCTGCCACCACCTCTACTCCTCCATCGCTCTCTACCTCGTCTTCTTCTTCTTCTTACTCTGCTGCTGGGTCCTCCTTCTCCTCCTCCACACCTGTGCACCCCCAGCTCCCCCTAGGCTATTCGACGTGCCAGGTACGCCGTTGTCACGCTGTCTTGGGGATGACGTGCCTGGAAAGCAAAAACCATACCGGATCTGTACTCCTGTCATCTCTGCAGTCACAGGCCGATCGGTGGCTGACCCCACACCAACTGCAGATCGGAAAAGTGGTGTGTGACAATGGAAGCAATCTGTTGGCAGCGTTGAGACTAGGCAATTTAACACATGTGCCCTGCATGGCACATGTGTTAAATTTAATAGTCCAACGTTTTGTCTCCAAGTACCCAGGATTCCAGGACGTTCTCACCCAGTCCAGAAAGGTGTCGGCCCATTTCAGACGTTCCTACACAGCCATGGCACGCCTTGCTGACATTCAGCAGCGCTACAACATGCCAGTCAGGCGTTTGATTTCTTACAGCCAGACTCGCTGGAATTCAACGCTCCTTATGTTGGAACGTCTGCTGCAACAACAAAGGGCCGTCAACGAGTACCTTTTTGAACTGGGTGGTAGGACTGGATCTGCACAGCTGGGGATTTTTTTCCCCCGTTACTGGGTGCTTATGCGCGATGCCTGCAGGCTCATGCGACCTTTTGAAGAGGTGACAAATATGGTCAGTCGCACCGAAGGCACCATCAGCGACCTAATACCCTTCGCTTTATTCCTGGAGCGTGCCGTGCGACGAGTGACAGATGAGGCTGTAGACCAGCGTGACGAGGAGCTGGAAGCGCACGATTTCTGGTCGGAATCACCAGAACGAACCCAGGCACCTGCTGCAACGCAGGGAGAGGTGCCAGAAGTGGAGTCAGAGGAGGAAGGTGGCTTTGTGGAGGAGGAGGAGGAGGACCAACAGGAGCAGGCTTCCCAGGGGGCTAGTGGTGACCTTTTGGGGACCCCTGGTCTTGTACGTGGCTGGGGGGAGGAGACCGTGGATGATGCAGTCCTTGATAATGAGGAAGCGGAGATGGATAGCTCTGCATCCAACCTTGTGAGAATGGGGTCTTTCATGCTGTCATGCCTGTTGAAGGACCCCCGTATCAAGAGGCTTAAGGAGAAGGACCTGTACTGGGTCGCAACGCTACTAGACCCTCGGTACAAGCATAAAGTGTCAGAAATGTTACCAACATACCACAAGTCCGAAAAGATGCGGCATTTACAAACCAGCCTGCAAAACATGTTGTACAATGCTTTTAAGGGTGATGTCACTTCAGGAACTCATCAACATTCCAGGGGCAGAGGTGCCAGTAATCCTGCCACGAGCACACCTGCAAGGACAAAGCCCTTTGGCCAGTCTGTAACGTCAGACATGCAAATGTTTTTCTGTCCAAGGCAGCGCCACAACCCTTCTGGATCCACCCTCAAAGAACGCCTCGACCGGCAGGTAGCGGACTACCTGGCATTAACTGCAGATATCGACACTCTGAGGAGCGATGAACCCCTGGACTACTGGGTGCGCAAGCTTGATCTGTGGCCAGAGCTGTCACAATTTGCCATGAACCTCTTGTCTTGCCGGCAGCAGGAGGGATTGTAACTGAGAAGAGAACTCGCCTAGGTCACAAAAGTGTCGATTACCTGACCTTTATTAAAATGAATGAGGGGTGGATCTCGGAGGGTTACTGCACGCCGGAAGACTTGTTCTGACTTCTATGCAGCTGTCCTTCTCTTCAAGCCTCATGACTCCACACACAGCTGTCCTTTAGCGTCCTCCTCCTCCCTCCGCCACCGTTACAAACTAGGGTGCAAACCCTACTGGTTTAATTTTTTCTGGCCTCTGTGCTTCAGTGGCTGCAACCAAAAAAACTGGGCAAACAATGTCTACAAGGTCAACGTATGGCAAAAAATGACTATTTTCAGCATTTATATGGCATATTTTTTCTGGCAACTGTGCTTCAGTGGCTGCGTCCAAAAAAATGCATATTTTCTGCATTTATATGGCATAATTTTTCTGGCCTCTGTGCTTCAGTGGCTGCAACCAAAAAATGCATATTTTCAGCATTTATATGGCATAATTTTTCTGGCCTCTGTGCTTCAGTGGCTGCAACCAAAAAAATTTATATTTTCAGCATTTATATGGCATAATTTTTCTGGCCTCTGTGCTTCAGTGGCTGCAACCAAAAAAATGCATATTTTCAGCATTTATATGGCATAATTTTTCTGGCCTCTGTGCTTCAGTGGCTGCAACCAAAAAAATGCATATTTTCAGCATTTATATGGCATAATTTTTCTGGCAACTGTGCTTCAGTGGCTGCGACCAAAAAAATGACTATTTTCAGCATTTATATGGCATATTTTTTCTGGCCTCTGTGCTTCAGTGGCTGCGGCCAAAAAAACTGGGCAAACAATGCCTACAAGGTCAACGACGTTGACCTTGTAGGCATTGTTTGCCCAGTTTTTTTGGCCGCAGCCACTGAAGCACAGAGGCCAGAAAAAATATGCCATATAAATGCTGAAAATAGTAATTTTTTGCCATATACGTTGAGTCAACGTATGGCAAAAAATGACTATTTTCAGCATTTATATGGCATATTTTTTCTGGCAACTGTGCTTCAGTGGCTGCGACCAAAAAAACTGGGCAAACAATGCCTACAAGGTCAACGTATGGCAAAAAATGACTATTTTCAGCATTTATATGGCATATTTTTTCTGGCAACTGTGCTTCAGTGGCTGCGACCAAAAAAACTGGGCAAACAATGCCTACAAGGTCAACGTATGGCAAAAAATGACTATTTTCAGCATTTATATGGCATATTTTTCTGGCAACTGTGCTTCAGTGGCTGCAACCAAAAAAACTGGGCAAACAATGTCTACAAGGTCAACGTATGGCGAAAAATGACTATTTTCAGCATTTATATGGCATATTTTTTCTGGCAACTGTGCTTCAGTGGCTGCAACCAAAAAAACTGGGCAAACAATGTCTACAAGGTCAACGTATGGCGAAAAATGACTATTTTCAGCATTTATATGGCATATTTTTTCTGGCAACTGTGCTTCAGTGGCTGCGTCCAAAAAAACTGGGCAAACAATGCCTACAAGGTCAACGTATGGCAGTTGTTTAAAGAGAACAGTAGATTACTAGCCAGCAAAGCTACCTAAGCTAAAATGTCCCTCAAATCCCTGCAGACTTCTGTCCCTCCAATACAGAGCAGTATCAAGCAGATTACTAGCCAGCAAACTTACTATCATCTGTCCCTGAAATCACTAACAGCTCTCCCCCTACACTATCTCTTCCAAGCACACACAGGCAGATTTTTCAGATACATTTTTGCCCTTGATCCCCCTCTGGCATGCCACTGTCCAGGTCGTTGCACCCTTTAAACAACTTTAAAATCATTTTTCTGGCCAGAAATTTTTTTTTTAGATGTTAAAGTTCGCCTTCCCATTGAAGTCTATGGGGTTCGCGAACCGTTCGCGAACCGCTCGCGTTTTTGCGCAAGTTCGCGAATATGTTCGCGAACTTTTTTTCCGACGTTCGCTACATCCCTATCAGTGAGGCCACAACTTGTCAGACGGCCTTACCACCTTCAATTACATCTGATCTTGGACTGGCAGCTAATAAATAATTTGGAAAATTCAGCTTTCTAATTCTAATTACTAGGCAATTCTGCTGTTTGTCTTTATAATCAGTTTATGAACTTGCAGTTTAGAAGGCAAGCACTCTTGGTATGGAATGTAAAGACCCGGAACAGCACATTAAATTTGTTGAGATAAAACATTCTTGCACTGGTAGTCAAGATCACATTATGTATATAAGTTGTTCCTATTCATCAATGAATTGCTACTTAACAGATTGTTAGTGCTTAACACAAGCAATTAAAGACTTCTTTAGTGCAGAGAAATACATGCAGAAAATTCACTGTGCTGAATGTGCCTGTTGCTATAGGCAAATAGGCATATTCTGTGACTTTATTTATATATAAGGGTGGTACCAAATGAGACGAGATTGACGAGAAACCCCCGCCCCCCATCCACACATTATTCCCTAGCAGTAACAACAAATTATACACTATTCCCTAGCAGTAACAACAAACATTTATAGATTCTTGTTTGAATAACAACTTCAAGTAAAATAGCTCTTGGTTGCAATGTTATTATGGTAGTAAATAGGGTTTTTATCTTGTATACGTCTAGTGAGAAATTACATTACATTACACCATATAAGTATTATACTTATCATCTCCTGACAAGTTTGAATCAGCCCCCATAGGACATAATCATTAGCCTGAGGGCCAAAATAAATGAATAAACCTGATTTAGCTCACTACTTATAGGACCAGTAACATCAAAAAAATGTAAGAAAAAATTGTTAATATACATCGAAAAAAAACACCAAGACAAACAAACAAAAGAAATAACTTGCCGAAACTCCGCTTGCACTCCTCTTCAGAAAGCGATCGGTCAATCCATCATGCGACGCTTGATTTCTCCTCCCTGCCTTCCTTATAGCAGATAGCCAGGGAGGAGAAATCGAGCAATGCACGATGGATCAAAGCCGTGTCGCCTTTTCTGAAGAGGAGAGAAAGCGGAGTTTTGGTGAGTTATTTTTTAAAAAATACTTTTTTCTTGGTGGTTTTTTTCCTATGTAAAACTAACAATTTTTTTTTTAAAATTTATGTTACTGGTCCTTTAAGTGACCAAATTAGCCAAATATATGCAAATTTCATGGTCTTGCCAACAAAGCACAACTGTATGACCATCTTTATTTATCCTCTTTCTCTGATTTTCCCATATCTACCAAGTGTGGGTCCTACAGGCTCATAGGGTGCTGAATGGTTTTCTAAGGTGCTACCAGTTGTTAGGATTGCTGGTAGACATAATCCTGAACTGTTGTTCTAATCTCTTTGTAGCCAAAGCACATAATTATCTTTTAATTTGACCAAAACCATTTATAAGTTAGTTCTTGTTAGTTTCTATTTTATTTTACATATTACTTCATTGTAAGTTATACATTCTGTATAATGTCATTGTATTAATCTTCTTATTCTGCATAATATTTGTTATCATATTGATTTTTATGGTTTATTGTGAAAACCAAATAAAATATTTCAAACTTTAAAAAAAATAAAAAATAAAACATATATAGGAAACGTGGACAAGCACCAGTTCAACTGCATTATACACCCAGTATATGTGGCATCGTTTAGCCAAAATGAACACAATGCAAGTTAATTGGGGAGAGGGTTTAACATTTTGCTAAATCTTAAAGAATCAGCATATAATATAATAATTTATTCCCTAAGAGATAAAGATTTTTACATAATTGGGAATCCTGATAACCTCCTTACTAAAGAATTTACTGTCTACAGGTAAAATATAATAAAGGAGTGGGGTAACATAGTCACAAGCATGCTCCCCTCAGTGTTCAGAAATACAATTGCAGTATTTATATTAAATTTTATGGGCTGTAAAGCTGGCTTTAATTCTTAAAATATGTTTTGGATATGATTTGTCATCTATAAATACTGCATTCAAATATTTGATATAGGCACAATTTGTAGACGGATATCTGCTTTTTTATTGTATTCAGAGATGCAATCCTGGATCCAAAGTGATCTGGGGGCATCTTGGCCACATTGTGCACTTGGCCCCACCCCCATTATGCCCCTGTTCCACCCCTGACCCCCCCGCTGTGCTTCCTGTTCTACTGCATTGGACAATATTCTGTGCATTTCAATGATGGAGACAAACCTGATGCTGTGGGTGACTGAGCAAAAGGGGCTTACATAGTAACATAGTAAGTTAGGTTGAAAAAAGACACACGCCGATCAAGTTCAACCTTTTAGTTTTTTTAATCTGCCTAACTACTAGTTGATCCAGAGGAATACAAAAAACCCATCTGAAGCCTCTCCAATTTGCCTCAGAGGGGGAAAAATTCCTTCCTGACTCCAAAATGGCAATCGGACTAGTCCCTGGATCAACTTGTACTATGAGCTATCTTCCATAGCCCTGTATTCCCTCACTTGCTAAAAAGCTATCCAACCCCTTCTTAAAGCTATCTAATGTATCAGCCTGTACGATTGATTCAGGGAGAGAATTCCACATCTTCACAGCTCTCACTGTAAAAAAAAAACCCTTCCGAATATTTAGACAGAACCTCTTTTCTTCTAATCGGAATGGGTGACCTTGTGTCAGCTGGAAAGACCTACTGGTAAATAAAGAATTAGAGAGAATATTATATGATCCCCTTATATATTTATACATAGTCATCATATCACCCCTTAAGCACCTCTTCTCCAGTGTGAACATCCCCAATTTGGCCAGTCTTTCCTCATAGCTAAGATTTTCAATACCTTTCACCAGCTTAGTTGCACTTCTCTGTACCCTCTCTAATACAATAATGTCCTGTTTGAGTGATAGAGACCAAAACTGTACGGTATATTCTAGATGGGGAAATCAGGGGAAAATCCTAATAAAAAGGAAGGAGATGGCATACCTGTGTACTGTACAACAGACATATAATAGGAATCATTGCATGAAGTACAGACTGGTGCAAATGTAATAAATAACCCTGGGCGCTGGTCCAGAATGTCATCTGTAGCTTTGGTAAAACCCAGAGTGGCTTCTGTAACGGCAATAAACATTCACTATTTGTTGGGCATGTGAGAAGAATTTTGAATCTTAGTCTAGACCTGCTGGTCACAAGAGCTCACAACCTGCTAATCATTGGAGAGATAAAATAGACAGCTTTATTGCCACTGGTCTATAGTTTGTGTAGCAAATAACAAGTGTAAAAAGTAACAAAGCTCTTGGGTGAAAATAGAGAATTTACCTCCACAAGTGAAGTGGGCAACTTGCACTTTACTTTTGTCAAACTGCTTTCTTTGCACTTTTGTATAGTTCAGTGCTCGGTGCCACTTGGTCCTTCCTGCTCTCTATTTAGAATCAGGTGCTGCTGTGATTATTGCTGCAGGGGCATCTGTGAGCTACTACCATCTCCAGGTGGTAACTCCAGGGTTCCCACAGCTCCTTGTGTCAATTGCTGCATCACAGTTGTGCCAAAAAAATAGGGCGTACGCATTACTCTCACACCGAACACTAGAAATGATGCCAAAGAAAATATTTGGTGCACCTCCACTGTGGGGGTAAAAAACACTCGAAAAATGCATTTTGCTTATTGCACTTGCAGACGTAAATGAGCCCTAACATGGACTAGCCTAATGGACCTGGAAATCTATTTGCTCTAATATGCAGTTCATTACCGCAATGCCCACGTTTTAGTCTGAATCAGTACTGTAAAGTTTAACTTTTCGCATTGGCATTGAAAAAGAGGCAACCATCAAAATGATTCTCAATTAAAATAAAAAAAGGCTGTAGCAAAAACAAATGGACTTATCATTTCATCTCATTGGTTTTATATGTTTGGCTGCTTTCCATGATGTGACAGGGAGCATAGAACTTGGATAGACATTACAAAGCCATCTCTGTGCTTCCCCGATAGCCGTTTCAGACTCACACAAAGAAATAATTGACATTGTTAAACAGTGGACTTCCAGTTGAAAGAGAATATATTTGACAGCAGACATGTGGGCTTGTGGTTATGGCAGTGGGGAACAGCACACAGTTTTATTTCTCACACTGGCAGCTCAACACAGAAGCGTTACATGTGTGCAAACAATTCTCAGCAACTGTAACTTTAAAACGTTTTCATATTTGCAAATAACCTCAAAGGAGAATTCTTATCTGCAATTCTGCCCCCTATTTGTAAATACTTAAATACACAGGCATTTGAAAAAAATGAATTTACCTGTATTTAGCCAATACTTTTTGTGGCTCCGACTACTGTATTACTGGGCTTAAGACCCTCGCAGGACAGGGTGATGTTCAGTTGTTTAGATCAGTCAGATCTGCATGAATAAAGGTTTCAAATCTTTACACATTTTCGTGACTTTAAGTAAATTTTCGGACAACTAGGAAAACATGGGGCTAAAATGCTATTACATTTGCCCTCAAGATCTGAAACTTTGACCATTAACCAAAATGCCTTATGTGTAGTGATGGGCAACCACTTCATTTTGCTGCAAAATTTGTAAAACAGTGAAAAAATTAAAACGGCAACATTTCTCTGAAAGCCTTTGAGTCAATTGGTGTTTTTTTTATTTTTTTTAAAAGTCAAGGGACATTTTTCTCATTGGCTGTTTTTCTTGGGTTTTTTCTCGTGCCAAATGCATTCAAGCCAATCAGCATTTGTCTCTTGTTTTTACAAATGCATTTGAGGCAAGGAGCAGTTTTTTTCTTGTGTTTTTCTCTCTCTTTTTCTGTATTGCATCCAGTAGTTGTTTTTATTGTGTTTTTTCCTTTGTAAAAAATAAGTCCAAACTGATGTTGCCCTGTACTCTTCAACAGACCCATACAATAAAGGTAAACTCCACATGGTAAGGCTTAATAATTTACTTCTGGTCATAATATTCAAATGCTGGCATCTCCCTGCATGGTAGCATTTCTTCGGATAAGTATCTTCTAAACAGTGTGCATTGGTTTCAGTCAGAGGGCTTAGTCCTCCCCCGCCATTAGCTTTTAGAAGAGAGAGATTGCCAAGACCACAGCATTGGTTCAACAGAGTCATGTGCACATTAGGGACTGATCTATCAAACATCAAAACAAAGATTGATAAAGGATTCCAGGCAAAATTATATTTTTTCCTTATCTCATCATCTTCATAATCATCATTTATTTATATAGTGCCGACAAGTGCTTTACCTTAGTTTATAATGAACAGGGAACAAAAAAGGGTTTACAGAGTACAATGGGAGTAGAGGGCCCTACTTGCAAGAGTTTATAACTAAAGGTTAGGGTACTAATGAGACATAAGGATTTTAGAAAAAAAAAGTCTGACTGCTCTAGGCAGAGAGTTCCAGAGAAAAGGAGAAGCCAGAAAGAAGTCTTGTAGATGAGAATGGGCTTAAGTGATGAGAGGAGAAGGTCAAACACAAAAGCAAAGGTTGCGTGAAGGATTGTATTTTGAGATCAGAGATTAAATATAGGGAGGGGCTTCATTATTAATGGCCTTGAATGTAAGTGTGAGTAGTTTGAATTTGATTCTAGAGGATAACTCCCAGGCAGCGTGCCTTCGTGGTCGAATAAAAGGTGATGTTATTAACTGTGAGTGAGATCTGAGGGACAGGGGAAGATCTTGGAGGAAATATAACGAGTTCTGTTTTAGAAAGATTAATTTCAGGTGGCACTGTGAAATTCAGGAAGAGACGGCAGAAAGGCAGTATGTAACTTGAGAAAGGACAGAAGGAGAGAGAGGTCAGGAGTAGAAAAGTAGAATTGGGTGTCATCAGCATAAAGGTGATACTGAAGTCCAAACGACTGAATACGTCTTCTTAGCGAAGTACAGTATAAAATAAGAACAGCAGAGGACCTTGAGAAACTCCAACAGAGAGAGGGGACATAGTAGAAGTAGAGTTAGAGAAGGCAACTTTAAAGGAATGATCAGAAAGATAAGATGCAAACCATGAAAGTGCCGGGTCACAGTATAGACTGTCTAGAAGGAATGCATGGTCAACAGTATCAAAGGCTGCAGAGGGTTCTAGAAGGATGAATATGGAATAGTGATTTTTTAGGGTGGTGGCAGACGAGGAGATTAGTCACCCAGCGGCAAATCTTCACTTCTGCAAGCGTCTAATCTCCCCGTAATGCCTTCTGATGGCAATAAAATGAATCGCCGGCCGGATGGCATAGGAATCGATTTGGATTACTGAAGTCGGCTGAAGTTTCCTGCCTTTTCAGTTCTGCAGTGCACGCGAGTTGTATTATTTATATTCATATCTACAAACACATATGTTTCAAGTGTTTTCTGTATTTTCTATATATAACAATGTTTTCATTTCATAGTTTAACATTTAGACTGAATAATAAACAGAATGGTTATTTTTAACTTTTGGAAGCTTGTTTGGTGCAGGCACAGGTGGCATTTGTGCAATCATTCACTATGTCCTACAGGCTTTGGTAACAGCCCTTAGCAAATAGCAAATAAAAATACATCAGGGAAATGAGCTGTTTGATGTAACAGAGACCTCATTGTGATTTAATTAGAACTACTTTTAAAAGGAATCCTGTAGGTCTTATTTAAATAAAATATGGATCATTAACAGTGTTTACATTATATCCTTGGAGATGTCAAAATATCCTTGGAGATGTCAAAATTACCTAACTGTTATGCATTGAATTAACCGTTATGAACCTATTCTGTAGAAAGGAAGAACAATGTGTAGAAATACAAGTTTGCAAAACCTTCAGTTAATAAATTCAGTTGACTTTATGAAGTCAAAACTATACTACTTGAATTATCTTATACAAGTGAAAGTATACTAGTTACCGTATATACTCGAGTATAAGCCAAGTTTTTCAGCATCCAAAATGTGCTGAAAAAGTCTACCTCGGCTTATACTCGAGTCAGTGGGCAGTAGCTGAGATTGCAGTCACTTTTAATCATTCCTATATCAACAGTTCGCTTGGGGAGAGACTGCAATATCACACAGTGCCCTCTGTTGGTTATATGAAAGAATAACAGTGACTGCAATATCACACAGTGCCCTCTGTTGGTTATATGAAGGATTAACAGTGATGCCAATATCACACAGCGCCCTCTGCTGGTTATACGAAAGATTAACAGTGATGGCAATATCAAACAGCACCCTCTGCACATGGTAGTGGGACAGTGGGACAATGCACACAGTAATCCGTTTGGCAATTCTCTGTCACCATCAACTTTGCAAAGAAGTCCGGTTGATCGCTGGGGGGGTCGCTTTGGCAGAATGTGCGGTGCTGGGAGACAGGGCTGTAGTTGTGTCTAGGCTTATACTTGAGTCAATTAGTTTTCCCAGTTTTCGTAGGTAAAATTAGGTACCTCGGCTTATACTCGGGTTGGCTTATACTCGAGTATATACAATAATTATGTTATTTAAATATGAGGGCAGGGTGGCATGATGGAAGAAAGGCAGTTCCATCTAAATAGTTGGTAAAGGTTTTTTACAGGGATAGCTGTGAAGATGTGGAATTCTTTCCCTGAATCAGTTGTACAGGCTGATACATTAGATAGCTTTA
Source organism: Xenopus laevis (assembly GCF_017654675.1). Classification (NCBI taxonomy): domain Eukaryota; kingdom Metazoa; phylum Chordata; class Amphibia; order Anura; family Pipidae; genus Xenopus; species Xenopus laevis. Next base: position 28,844,817 of record NC_054382.1, on the reverse strand, counting down.
AGAAGGGGTTGGATGGCTTTTTAGCAAGTGAGGGAATACAGGGTTATGGAAGATAGATCATAGTACAAGTTGATCCAGGGACTGGTCTGATTGCCATTTTGGAGTCAGGAAGGATTTTTCCCCCTCTGAGGCAAATTGGAATGGCTTCAGAAGCATTTTTTGGCTTCCTCCGGATCAACTAGCAGTTAGGCAGGTTATTTATATAGTTTGAACTCAATGGATGAGGATTCAGAAAGTGAAAAGATGGGGCCTGTCCTTAGGTTATGAAAGAGGCACTTTAAAATCACCTACTATTACCATGTAAGGGGCCGACATTTTTTTGAAGACCTTGTTCCCATCTACTATGTTAGCATGTCTCTGGGTAAGGTAACCAGTAAAGAACTCTAATTTATCTCAGCTTAGATAATTCCGTATGGATAAGTGTTCTGGTACCTACCTCTGTTTTGGGAAATGTAACTGTAAAGTAGTTTTCTGTAAATAGCTGCACTAGTCACAGCACTCTGACTGAAGATTTATAAAATGTTCTCATGCAAAAGGAGGTCACTGATCTACGCTACTGTTTTGGCTCCATGTTTGTCAAATAAAGACTTCAACCTCAATAAAGACTTTCATTTATTTTCTATTAACTGTTAGTAACTGTTTTTCTATTATTAAAGGTTTAGGGCAGAGACACATGCTCAGATTTGGGGAGATTTAGTCGTCCGGCGATAAATCGACTCTTCTTCGGGGCGACTAATATCCCCGAACTGCTTCCTGCCGGCTAGCACTCGGAGTGCTTTGTTTTCTGAAGTCACCCGAACGTTCCTCGTGAGGCAACTTCGGAAAATGAAGCACTCTAAGTGCCATCACGCCGTCAATTTACATTCTAGCCGGCGGGAGGCAGTAGTTGCCCCGAAGAAGAGGAGATTTGTCTTCGGGCGACTAATCTCCCTGGATCTGAACATGTGTCTCTGCCCTTAAGGGTTTTTCTCCACTTTCTTATGTCTTTCTAAAGCAGATGGGGGGGGGAGGTCCACCAACTCTATAACTGTTCTGTTGATACATTAGTTGATACATTTCTTTTTTTTTTTTGGCCCTGCTAAGCAGAATCCCTGAGTTTCATTAAAGGCAACTGTTAGAATTTATACAATAGTTGCTAATATTCAGATGCTGCTGAGAAATGTAGCAATTAATGTAGCAAATTGTAATAGTTAAGAATCTGCACCTGGATCACTGAGCTGCCAGATGGAAACACCAGACACATAAACATTCTACATCAATTTTGGAAAACATGGTAAAAAAAATAAACAATAGAAAGCAATTGAAAAAAGTATTTCTTTCTTCTGAAAACAATTGAACTGCAAAAAAAATATTTGTAAGATGAATTAGCCCTTTAATAACTGTCTAATAGATAATATTACCTTGTAAAATATTATGATCCTATGCTTTGTGCAATGCATTGTACATACATTTAGCTGCAAATAATGTCTAGGATAAACTGCAGCAATGCATTCCAGGAAAGGACCCAAACTAATATTAAAAAATCCCAAATAAGAGAGATTCATGTGACTCTTTACTGAGACAAATAAGTTCCCTCATATCTCGAAAAAATCTAAATTCATTTATAGGATATATTATTCATGCAGCAAGTCTCAGACCTTCTATTTTAACCAGTGCAGTTTACTTCATAGCAAGGGCCATGTCATACGTAGGGAATACAGAAATGTCTGGTCGCTCTGGAGTTGACATGGGGCTTGTCCTGTTATTTGCAATAAAATATTATTTTGGAAACCACTTTTGCTTCATGTGTTTTGTCAAGATTATGAGACATATTGAAGTCACAATAATATTTGGACTTTATGAGGACATATTCCCTCTGGGAATGAACAGTCAGATTCATATACTGAAGTACAATTATAAACAGTTGAGAGTATAACTGATCGGGATCATTTTAAACACAAACTGGTCGACAGTAAATAGTGCTTGGTCTGTTTTTACAAGCTTCTAGGTTTACTCAGTGAACTGTGATATTGGGATCTGGAGCAGTATAATGAAACCCTATTAAGTAAAAGTAGTTTTACTGTATATATGTGTTTGTACACTGACACCAGTAATTAGACCTATTCTCAACTCTGCTTGCCTTGCTGTCTAAGCTTCTTCTAAAAATATCCACAAGGTCTCTGCTTTAAAAAAAAAAAAACACATATCGGACTGTTTATATATATATATATATATATATATATATATATATATATAGTACTGGTTATATGAGCATATCGTTTCAAACTGCAATTCAGAACATTATTGCACATTGAAAAATGGTTGTACTTGATTTCGATTTGTTATCCCAGTAGAGCATTTACTGAATAGAGAGAGAGAGAGAGAGAGAGAGAGAGAGAGAGAGAGAGAGAGAGAGAGAGAGAGAGAGAGAGAGAGAGAGACAGTTAGCGAGAGAGACAGTTAGCGAGAGAGAGAGAGAGAGAGAGAGAGAGAGAGAGAGAGAGAGAGAGAGAGAGAGAGAAGATAGATAGATAGATAGATAGATAGATAGATAGATAGATAGATAGATAGATAGATAGATAGATAGATAGATAGATAGATAGATAGATAGATAGATAGATATAGAGAGAGAGAGATACAGACAGACAGATAGATAGATGATAGATAGATAGATAGATAGATAGATAGATAGATAGATAGATAGATAGATAGATAGATAGATAGATAGATAGATAGATAGAAATATAGATAGATAGAGAGATAGATAGATAGAAATATAGATAGAAAGAGAGAGAGAGAGAGAGAGAGAGCGAGAGGGGCAGACAGACAGACAGACAGACAGACAGACAGACAGACAGACAGATAGATAGATAGATAGTTAATAGTTGGATAGATAGATAAATAGATAATAGATAGATAAATAGATAGATAGAAAGATAGATAGAGAGAAAGATAGAGAGATAGATAGAGAGATAGATAGAAAGAAAGAAAGAAAGAAAGAAAGATAGATAGATAGATAGATAGATAGATAGATAGATAGATAGATAGATAGATGATAGATAGATAGATAGATAGATAGATAGATAGATAGATAGATGATAGATAGATAGATAGATAGATAATAGTTGGATAGATAGATAGATAGATAATAGTTGGCTAGATAGATAGATAGATAGATAGATAGATAGATAGATAGATAGATAGATAGATAGATAGATAGATAGATAGATAATAGTTGGATAGATAGATAGATAGATAGATAGATAGATAGATAATGGTTGGATAGATAGATAGATAGATAGATAGATAATGGTTGGATAGATAGATAGATAGATAGATAGATAGATGATAGATAGATGATTGATAGATAGATAGATAGATAGATAGATAGATAGATGATAGATACTATTTTCATGCTAAAGGATTTTGTTGTTTTGTTCTTATCTATTTTCGCTCAATCTGAATGCCAACAGGAAATGAGCTCACAAAACTATGTTCCAGGCCAGCCAAGCTCATATGACATATATTTTAATTTTAGTGGCTGGCACCATCCACCTGTAGACTTGGACAGAATCCAGAGCAGATCTCACACTCAGGTTCTGCATGGTCTGAGAAGAATCTTCAATATGTTGCACCTCTTGCCAGCAGGAAAAGGAGCAGAAGAGAAAGACAGACATTTATAGACTTGTTGGCCTTTCAAATGTCATGTGAGCCCTTGGCTGCACCCACAGTTTAGCAAAGAGGAAGCATACCGGAAATGCTGGCAGTATCATTCTTAATCTGCAGATAGTTTGATATTTTCATGTGCACATCCTGAACATATTGGCAGGCTTTCCAGGTTTGTATCACAGCTCAGATTTCCCTTGCCAGGCTCGTTTAGGATTTGAGGAAGTCTGATACATGGCTACAAGGTCAAAATGCATTGCAAGCGTTTGTAGTGCGTGAGAATTCTAATTTGATATTTCCACATAATAGACACTCGGCTGCTCTACTTGCTTCTTTTGACAAATATGCTCAGCACACTGACAAATAACGCACGTTATGCTTGTTCCCTTTGTCTTTAAATGCCTTTTCTTGAAGCTGTTTACTCTGCTGCCTGTTACACACACTATCCACAAAACAATATTCATTACAGGCATTAAATATCTTGTGTGGGACTTTAAAGTGATATTCGAATAAAGGATGCTGGTGGTTTTATAAAAAGAAGCTACAATATGAAACCCTTGAAAACGAATTGCATTTAAATTTAATTGTGTTTACTGAGAAAGCTATATTTCCATGGATATAAGACTTCATAGCTAAACAAGTCAGGGCTTTCATAAAGGGAAACTATCGTGAAAATGCAATATTAGCTTAGCTCTAGCACACTGATATGTCAATCAATTAAAAATTCTGTACCCTCTGAAATAATCAAGTTTATCTTCACTATTTCTCTCTCTGGATCTGTTTCACCTCATTCTGTCTTCTTGCAGGAGTTGGGATGAATGATCTAATATATCTTATAAGGGGGCTCCTTTGCATAGAAGATGTATTCGAGCTTATTTGTTTCAGGTACTTTTTAAGGGGAAAAACTCACTTTTTTCATGGAAAAAAACAAGAATTTTTAGATTTATTATACCCTGATGGTGTTAAAAGTCCAAATAAAAAAGTGCTCCAACCCAGACCTGCCGAGTTCATGCAGAATACAATGGCACATGTCCCGAAGATGTCCTGATCTGCACTGGGTTTCCAAAAAATTTGCAGTATTTGGGCGTCAAATCGGAAAAGTCACAATATTGAGCTTTGAACAATTAGAATTTTTCAGTCTGAACCTTGAGAAATTCCTCTTGCTGAAAATTTGTTCTTCTGCTCTGGATGAATTGACAAATATTCGAAGGTTTACACTTTAGAAATTTGACCTGGTAAAAAGATGGCAATGTAAATTAAACCATGTCATTCTCGCTTTTTTGTGAATTGCCAATTCTATGGCAAGTTTTCTTTTTTGGCAAAAATACTCCAAATTTTTTACTTTCACTGTTTGTGAAATATGTCCCAAAATGGCAATCCATGGCAACTTCTGATATGCTTACACTTTACAATAGGGGGTGTATTATTCTCTATATATTTGAGGTATACTTTCTGCCAGCTGCTATCCAGAAACCTCCGAATTACAAAGACCATCTCCCTTAGACTCCATTATAATCAAATAATCCAGATTTTTTTTTTTTTATTATTTCCTTTTCTCTGTGATAATAAAACAGTAGCTTGTACTTGATCCAAACTAAGATATAATTAATCCTTATTTTAGGCAAAACCAGCCTATTGGGTTTATTTAATGTTTACATGATTTTCTAGTAGACTTAAGGTATGAAGATCCAAATTATGGATAGATCCCTTATCCGGGAAACCCCAGGTCCCGAGCATTCTGGATAACAGGTCCTATACCTGTATTACATTTACAGTAAGAATAATAAAGCATAAACACCAAACAATTGTTAAAACTACAAACCAAAATAATGTGGTACAAAATCTAAAACATTTACCCCCATTTGTAATAAATAGAACTAGGTTTGCCCAGTTGCAGTAAGCAATAGCAACCAATGAGAAGTTTGCTTTTGAACAGGTGACCAGTAAATTCCCCCTGCTGATTGGTTGCTATGGGTTACTGCTCCTTGGCAAACATAGTGCAATTTATTACATAACTCCAATACAGTTTATTCTTAAAGGCATCATACCAGTTGGTTAAAAATATCTCTATCCCATAAAATAGAGCAGCTGTTAAAGAGGGGCCCATCCTATAACATAAGTACAGGTATAGGATCTGTTCTCCAGAAAGCTCCAAATTATGGGAAGGCCATTTCCCATAGACTCCCTTATAGATTTCCTTTTTCTCTTTAATAATAAAACAGTACCTTGTACTTGATTCCAACTAAATTATTATTAATCCTTTTTTAGTAGACTTAAGGTATGGAGATCCAAATTACAGAAAGTTTCCTTAGCCCAGTCCTGAGCATTCTGGATATTAGGTCCCAAACCTGTACCACATTTCCATGATGCCTATAAGAATATATATGTATATGTTTTAGATTTTGTAACCACATTGTTTTGGAGTGAAATTCCAAACTTAAACTTGGGGGTTTTACAGTTGTTTGGTGTAAATTACATGTGAGGATGAGACACCATGTAGAATGACTTTAGACTTTCATTGGGTTGATGTAGGTAACACACGTTTTACCTTTTATGCGCTGAAGAATAAGGCATTACTTTGCATTCCTTAATTGTGTTTTAACAGATTAAAAAAGCACATTGACACATTTATACAGTATATCAGCAGTTGTTCAAACATAAGAGAAGACTAATTTATATATTTTATAAAGAGAGTTTATTCATTTACTAACATAGTTGCTTAATTGTAACATTGCAGTTAATCTGATCTTTGCTTCATTTTCTGACTTGTAGACTGAAGAAAACTAAGAGGCAGCTTTATCAAAGTGTGAAAGTCGAGCTCACCATAGAAAAATTTCAATGTGATCTATCCGTCTCTATGGGATATTTGAGATACTCAAGGCTAAATAGTTAGATCAGTTCTTTTTTTCTGCCATAGACAGGTTAGCAATCCCCAGGTGAAACACTAAATAACGGGACAGGGAAATCGGGATAGTTTAACATCTCCTTGGGTTGCTATCACTGGAGTACTTGGAACACTCAGAGACTAACCTAATAAGAACTTACATATTTTTTCAACTGTAACACTTACAAGAATGTATAATTGCTCTGGTTCAAACAGTAATACCAACTTATTTTCTTTACCATTGGCATGTGAGTAGAAGAATACGTATTGGTGCAGTAGTGTTATGGAAAGGAGAGGATACCATAGTTCTACCTTGTTGGCCTCCACCTTTAGGCACTGGATGATCTATCTGGTTTATGGGCTGTTTGGTCAACTTAGACTACCAGTGTAGTGCAGCACTGTCTTCTCCTTTATTTTGATCTTGAATAGTATGTTGTTCCTGTTGAAGAACTTCTGGCACCCAGAATTCCCAGAATTTCTTCTAGCATTGTATATGAATGGCCCAGCTGAAGGAAAGAATTAGTCACAGCAGTGGACTTCCTGGAGAGTAGCAGGAGTGTAGAGCAATTTTATTTGACTCCTCAGATCCATGGTGCTACATTTAAATATGTTTCTGTAGAGTAGACACATAGGGGCAGATTTATCAAAGGTAGCAGTGAAAATTCGACTTCAACCATTCACCATCTAAAACCTGCCGAATTGCTGTTTAAGCCTATGGGGGACCTTCTAGAACCTGGGGGCAAATTCACTAAGCCGCGAAGCGCCGAACGCTAGCGTTAATTCGCTAACGTTTGGCATTTTCGCTACTGCGCAAATTCATTAACGAACGCTGGCGTAGTTTCGCTAGTGTTACTTCGCAACCTTACGCCAGGCGAATCTTTGCTAGCGACGAAACTACGCAAATTCACTAACTTGCGCAGTGTACTGAACGCTACCTTTTACGCTAGACTTCCTTCACCACCTCAGACCTGGCGAAGCGCAATAGAGTAGATAGGGATTGTTTAAAAAAAGTCAAGTTTTTTCTAAGTCCCAAAAAAATGCTGGCGTGTTTTCTACATGATGGCTGATAGGCTGAAAAAGATCGAAAATTTTTGGGGGCTCCCCTTCCTCCTCCCTACATTTCCTGACTCATGGCAACTTACCTAGACAGTGGGCACATGTGTAGGGCATAATAAAATTTTTATTTGCTGATTTGAAGGTTTTCTAGGCATTTGTAGTGCAGATACGTGTTCCTCCATTGAAATTTGAATTTCGCGCCGTATGCAAATTAGCCTTCGCTAGCGTAACTTCGCTTTACATAGCGAATCAACGCTAGCGCAACTTTGCAAACCTTACACTACCCCTGTGCGCAACTTCGGATTTTAGTGAATTTGCGGAGCCCTGGCGAAACTACGCCTGGCGAAGTGCGGTGAAGTGTGGCGAAGTTGCGCCTGGCGCAACTTCGCATCTTAGTGAATTTGCCCCCTGGAGTCAATCTGTGGACTTTGAAAAATCTAAGTTTTTTGGGGGGAAAACTTTGATTCGTACGATTCGAATTCGATCGAAAACAGACCTATTCGGCAAAAAAAAACCTTTGATTTAATTTCGGTTGGTCTTTTTGAATTTAATTTCGAAGTTTTTCAAATTCAAAATTTGACCCTTGATAAATCTGCCTCATTTGGCATCTTAACGCTGCCGAATTGCTATTTTAGCCTATGGGGGACCTCCTAGAACCTATTTGGAGTCAATTGATGGACTTTGAAAAATCAAAGTTATTTTTGGGAAAAACTTTGATTCGAATTCGTTGAATGCGTTATTACTTCAATTCGTACGATTCGAATTCGACCGGATATGGACCTATTCTATCAAAAATGGACCTATGCGGCCAAAAAAAAACTTCAACTTAATTTTGGTTGGTCTTTTTGAATTCCAATTTCGAAGTTTTTCAAATTCGAAATTCGACCCTTCATATATATGCCCCATAGTGCCCAAACTACAGAAAAACCCTAAAGCTGGCCATAGATGCAAATTGTATGAATTGAAGGTTTGTGCAATTTTTGGACCTTGTAGGGAACGTCTTTGTACCATAGAGATCGGTCGTTTAGTCAAGGTTAGAAGATTTCTGTCAGCTACCAATAATTTCTCTACATGTATTGCCTATCCCTATCTGATGATATCAATGGGTGACTGCTACCACTATTTGACAGACATAATTATTCTTACAATTGTGGCCAGAACATCGTCTGATTTGATTTTTACTACTTTACTTAATCTGAAAACTCGAGATCTCAAGCATTCCAGATAATAGAACCTATGCCAATATAATTGGCTTGCAATTTAAACTAGCTAATTGAGTCAATAAAAACACTGTTATGTGTCAGTCTCTTTGTTATTCTAACTCCTTTGTGTTTTAATTTCACTGCAAGAAACTAAGTACTTTTTTGGCACTGGGTAAAAGGCAAAACTGTTCATGCATATTTGATAAACGGTGTTCTTACAACCTACAGATTTAAAAATAAAATCATGATTCATTTTGAAAGGTGTATAAAAAACATTTGAGGTGCCCTTTTTATCCTTGCCCATTCCCTGTGCTGACATTTATCCACTGACTTAAAATAGCCACCCGCTATCATGCAGAAGTCGCTTTTAATCCTAAATCCAGAATAAGTGCTTCAGTGTTTCGACTGATGAACAAATTCAGGGCAATATCACATTTTGGATACAAATAGACTTATTTTACTGTGCTGCTTAAAATGTATTTATAATGTACAAGCCAGGTAATTCATTCAAGTTCAAAGTTCAAGTTCAAAGAAAAGAAAAGGAAGCAGATAGTTTTGGGAATGTTACACAATTCAGGCAATAACAGTGCTCTAATGATGGGCTTGCCTTGGCACATTTTTAATTTCCATAAACATTAATGTGCGTTTCTGCAGCCTGGTTCTAGTAATCACTTGAGCAGTGGCTTAACTATCGGTGGCTGGGCCCGGGTGCACAATGTTTTTCCCCACCTCCAGATACGTGCACCCCAAAGGATTGCAGGCCCTGGTGTGGTCTCACCCCCTGCCAGGCCCAGACTGGCAATCTGTGGGTTCTGGCAAATGCCAGAGGGGCTGCTATAATGTGCCATAGAAAGTCAGTATTTAGTGGGCTGGTGGGGACTGTTTGGGCTTTTGTGTGAGCTGATTGGGCCTCTGTGTACCTAAAATGACACGGCCTATTTTAATTCTCAGTCCGGACCTGCCCCCTGCACCTCCAGTAGTTATGCCACTGTGCTTGTGGCTAACATATTCGGAGTGGTGATTGTGTCACTTCTAGTGCTCAGTGTCAAAACAGCATTAAAGGAAAACTATACCCCCCAAACAATGTAGGTCTCTATTAAAAGATACTGAGTAAAACAGCTCATGTGTAAAACCCTGCTTCATGTAAATGAACCATTATCATAATAATATACTTTTTTAGTAGTATGTGCCATTGGGTAATCATAAATAGAAAATTGCCATTTTAAAAAATAAGGGCCGCCCCCTGAGATCGTAAGATTCACTGTGTACACATACAAACCACATGTTAGGTCACATGAGCCAATTAACAGACAGAGTTCTGCCTTTTGCTTCCTCACTTCTTCCTGTTACAGTTAGTGTTGTAGTATTTCTGGTCAGGTGATCTCTGAGGCAGCACAGATAGAGTCACGAAATGGTGGTTCAAGGCAAGAGATGTAAAAGGGCAATATTTATGTAAATATATATTCCAGTTTGGCAAGATTCTTTAATATGTGATTCAATTTGATATAAACTATCTGTTGCTTAAGTATTCATTTTGGGGGTATAGTTTTCCTTTAACATGTGCAACAAAGCAACCTGCTGTGGGAACTCTGCAATAACCACCACATTCAGGCAACTCTAGCTCCAGGGTTTCCAACAGATGCACAATTTAGCAGAAGGTACAGGTCAGATGCACTGGCACTTAATTCAAGGGGCATTTTGACACACGTACATTGTAAATGGCAGAGGACCTTTGTAGCCATTTTAGTGTTGCCCCACTTGTGGCTCCTTTGGTAAATAACCCTTATTGACAGTAGTCTGTTGATCCCAAAAGTTGCACACATCTGAGTGCACAGGTCTTAGAATGTGGTATGCTGCTCTCATATGTAATTTTGCTAACATTAAAATATCCCAACACAATATTGGGGGTTGCGATTAGTGATGGATGAAATTATTCACTGGGTTTTAAAAAACGAAAAGCCCGTAGACTAATCTAGTGTAATGTATATTTTTTAAAATGTTGCTCTTTTTGGAAAAAGTCACCCGTTAAAAAAGCCCTATTGACTTCAATGCGCCTGCCGAATTTTCTTATTTTCACAAATTTTTGGCGAAGCGGGTTAGATTCCCCCATCACTAGTAACGATCATGATGTTTTCTAGTGTGTACCTTTTCTTTTTTTTTTAAATTTCTTTATTTTTGTTTTCTCATAAAAAAAAAAGATAAGCAGAAAAAGGGTGAAATAAGGGGTACAGAAATAAAATGGAAAAGGGGAGGGGTTGGCTAATACATTGGTCATATAACAAACACATTTAATTTCCAATGCAATTAACATTTCATATCAGCACCAAAATTATTATTACTGTTCTCCCCCTTGTACCTATTCCTTTTATTCCAATCTTGTTTTTCCTTCTTGATCTAATGATTCTCTAAATATGTACCAGGGGGTCCATATCTTCCAATATGTTATACTCTTATTATGGTGTGTGTGTGTTAGTTCCTCTAACTGTCTGATTTCTTCTACAGATCTCATCCATTCATTAAAGGAGGGTGGTTCCTTGGATTTCCAGTGCTTTGGAATTAGTATTTTAGCTATTTGGATTAGGTGAAAGGAAAGTGGATCATCTAACATCTTAAAGTTCTCCATATTTGCATTCAATAACAGAACAGTGTGGTCTTCTATCCGTATCCTAACTGATGTAATTTTAAATATACTTTCTAGGATTTGTGCCCAATACTCTTTCAACACCGGGCATGTTACCCACGTATGTATAGGATTACCCACACTTTCATTACTTGTGTGTATCGTTTCTTCTATCATAATTTACAAGACCTACTAACATTCGCATTAATATCGAATATCGAAGTCGAAGGATTTTGCGTAAATACTTCGATTTAAGTTTCTTAAAGAGACAGTACTTCAACTATCGAATGGTCGAATAGTCGAACCATTTTAAGTTCGAATCATTCGATTCGAAGTCGTAGTCAAAGGTCGAAGTAGCCCATTCGATGGTCGAAGTAGCCAAAAAAACGCTTCGAAATTCGAAGCATTTTTTCTTCCATTCTTTCACTCAAACTTAATGAATGGCAAAAACATCCTACCTACCTATCTTTGCAATAACATTGTTTTGTTGCTTTAAGTGCCTCACTGTACACCCACTCTTAACATATGAACATATATTTCAACCCGCTAATCACAAAACTATCATTATATATTACAGCCGTTATAAAAGTGCAGAATAGAGCATGTTATGTAGTACTCTTTAGAGTCAAATTGGAGGGGTTTAGAGTAGAGTAAAGCAGTAAGGTCATTCTACAACTAAATCGATTTAAACATATTTTTTTTTATAAAATTTTGAACTCATTGAAGCAAGAGGCAAAACACATTTTTAAAATAAATCATATTAAAAGCATAGATACTGACTGAGTTATCCCAACATGAAGTTTCGATTCACTGGATACACCTAGAAATTCAGCTTATCAAAAGGCTTCAGTGGCAGCAACTGTATAAGGACTTTGGGAAATATCTGGCTCAATTATCCAGAAAGCTCTGAGATAACAGAAACATAATTTTCATTTAAATAGTGTGAGGATTACTCACCCTGGTGGCCTAGTGGGCCGGTTCCTAAGGGCGCCCACTAAGCCTCCCAATTTATAGGCGCGCTGGCGTAATGGCGCCAGCGTGCAAGGGCGCAACATTCAAAGATATTTAAAGGCACAAAAAGTATTTTATCATTGCCCGTTATAGGTTTCTTTCCAAAGAGTTCCTGGTGCCTTAGTGCTGTGACCCCTGCCTGTTTGTGACGATCCTGACTTCCGAAATCCTGACCCTGCCTGGTAACTGACTCCTCTATTATGTAACCCTCCTGATTGATCTCCTGGTTTGACCCTTGCCTTCCTGACTCCGTTTGTTCTGTGCCTGTCCCGACCCGGCCTGATCTGACTACGCTTTCTGTCTACGCCTTGTACCATGACTGTCTGCCCAAAAGACTTTAACCATCGTGCCCCTTCAGAGCCCCTCGCTTGGCACCTCTCTTAATAAGACCTGGCGGCATCTGATTAGCCGAGGGCTCCTCCCTAGGTGAAAGGCGGCAGTTAAAGGTGGAAGCAAGAGCCGAGAACAGGGTGCTTAGTATTGGTTCTGAATTTAGGGTGCCGACCGTGACAAATAGTCAATAGGTTTTGATTTTTCTCTGTAATAATAAAACATTACCATGAAATTAGTTAACCCAATGGCAGAACAACTCTACTGGGTAGCATATAGGTTATAGGTCCAAAGCATTCTGAATAGATCCCATACCTGTATATACAGTATGCCCTGAGGGAGAACATACACACAGAGTTTTCATTGGGATGCACGGCAACACTTATTTCAGTAAATTAGTTAAAAAGTCATACAGATGGAGAGGATGGGGCAAACAGCGAAACGGAAAAGATTGCTTACTTAATCAAGCTTTACAAATGTTTCAAGCAATTCTTTAACCATTACTAAAATAAACGCTCACAGAGTTATTTTGAGCAACTGAAAAGTAACGTATTTATTAATATATCACTATTTCAAACAAACAGCTCACAGACATGAACAGAACATGTTCCAAGAGTGATAAAGAGCAAAAATAATGGGTATAGAAAAAAAAGAAAGAAAATCCTTCCATATTGTTCTCTCTCTCTCGGCTACATTCGGTTGGTCTGGCCTGGTCTCTGTTTTACATCAGAGCCTTTTGGTTGATTGCACATTTCTGGTCTATATTATTAAATACACTAATGAGATAAATCCCCCAAATGACTCATGGTTTCTTTTATCAATCTACCTTGCTTTAACCTACAATGACAGCTAGGAAATAGTCTGGCAGACTATTTTTATTCTCCCTTCATTTGTCACTCTCTCTTTTCTATCTTTCTTATGAGTCGTCTTTCTTCTTCATTGCTTTACTATTTCATACTGTGCAGTTGGCTGATGAGGTGCTGCTTCACCTTCTACAATGTTGCTTGATCTTTGATTTCCTGTGAAGCACAATGAATCTTATATTAGACTGTTCAGAGTCAGTTGGTGCACCATCTGTTACCAGGATTGGAAAACACTCAGTAACAAAACTCAACAGAAACTGCTACACAATTGTCATCAGAATATTCATATTCACACAACGCTTTTACTTGTGGTGAATACTCTCATCTAAACCGCAGTATGAAAGTATAAACCTTGGAATTAAAAGGAGGAATATGCTTTGAATGATATTCCTTTTGTTTTACTTGTGCGTATTGATCCTACACGTATTTGATCATCACCATTATATTCCATTCTTCATTGCAGAGATTGTTCCTATATTTAGAAAAGGTAAAGAAATGTACAGAGAGAGAGAGAGAGAGAGAGAGAGAGAGAGAGAGAGAGAGAGAGAGAGAAAGAGATAGAGAGAACAAGCGGCTTAATATAATTAAAAGATCACAGAGGATTAGATAAAGGGATACCATCATCAAAATAAAAAGGTTTTGGTTGTGCTCACAACAATGAGCAATGTTTAGTAAATGTGAGTAGTACAGCAAATAATGGTTACTTTAATGATGAAAAAGTTATAGACACTGTTTCTGGCTTTTCCTAAGGGAGAGCATATCTGCCCGTGTGGTTTTCTTCAAATAATGGGATTAAAACAAATTCAAGGGCCAGAGCACATGCTGCTATTTCGGGAGATTAGTCGCCCATCGACAAATTGCTTCTTCTTCAGGCGACTAATCTCCCAGAACTGTCTTCCCGCTGGCTAAAGGTGGCCATACACAGATAGACCAAACAAGCAGATCTCTCCCCGATATGCCCATCTTGAGGTGGGCAATATCGGGCTGATCCGATCGTGGGCCCTAGGACCCAACGATTGGATCCTAACAAATTGTAACGGGCGGTCGGATCGCGGGACCGCATCAACGAACATATGCGACGGGATTTTTAGTCCCATCCGATCGAGATCTGGCCGACTTTCAGCCAAATCTCGATCGGGGAAGCCCATCGGGGGGCCCCATACACGGGCCAATAAGCTGCCGACTCGGTCTGTCGGCAGCTTTTATCGGCCCGTGTATGGCCACCTTAAAATGTAAATCGCTTGCAGGATGGCAGTCGGATCACTTTGTCTTCCTGAAGTTTCCCGAAGTTTCCTAAATTGTTTCCTTGTGAGGCAACTTCGGGCGACTTCGGGAAATGAAGCGCTCAGAGTTCCAGCCCACCACTAATTTAGATTCTAGCTGGCGGGAAGGCAGTTTGGGAAGATTAGTCGCCCAAAGAAGAAGCATTTTGTTGCTGGGTGAATAATCTCATGAAATAGCAGCATGTGCCCTTACCCTTAAACGGCTGTATGCATCTATATTTAACATAAGTCCAAGGTTTGTGTTGGTAATGCAGTTATAAATATTGCAATTCAAAACTTAGATGCAGAAGAGTCTTAATTCAAAAAAATCTATAGTTTTTGTATGTTTTTTTTATTTTGCACTACAGCAATGCAGTGCAGTGACCTTGAAACTACTTTAATTTTATTCTTGATCCTCTTTGACTCTTCAGAGCAATTGCAAAAGGCTGTCAGCTATCATGTAAATGTTCATTATCATAATTATATGTTGTCTCTTTAATGCAACCATACCCTGGCCAAGATCAGTGTCCAAGCAATTGGCCCACCTTTGTTCTCTAGAACATGAGACACGTTGACATGCAGAAAAAAGCAATATTGAAATAAAATAGAACAACAATACAAGAAGCTAATTATTATACAGTATATTAGGTAATATTTCCAGTAAAAGTCCCTAATGACAGGATCAGTTGTTGGATTTAGATCAGTGATCCCAAAACCAGTAGCTCGTGAGCAACATGTTGCTCCGCAACGTCTTGGATGTTGCTCCCAGTGGCTTCAAAGTAGGTGCTTATTTTTGAATTCCAGGCTTGGAGGAAACTTTTGGTTGCATAAAAACCAGTTGCATTGCCAAATAGAGCTTTATGTAGGCTGCCAGTCCACATAGGGGCTACCAAATAGCCAATCACAGTCCTTCATTGGCATCCTCGGGAACCATTTTCATGCTTATGTTGCTCCCCAACCCTTCTTACATTTGAATGTGGCTCATGGGTTAGGGTTGTGGATTAAGGTTGGGGATCCCTGATTTAGATGATACACACATACCTGCAGTAACTTATGGTGCCACCAGATGGCACTAAGGTAGGAACGCTGCAGGAGTACGTGTGAATTATGGCAGAATCTCTTTGGAACTAGATGGCTGCAATGTTTACATAACAGATTACTCAACAATAAATTCCAGGAAGCACTGACAGCTATTGTTGCTGGTATATACTGTTAGAAAGGCATCCTCTATAACTAACAAAAAGTCAGCATGGGGTGGGGAATTGGCCAAGGCAGGGTAGGAAGTGGGAGGGTTGGGAGGATGGGGATCTGAGTGCACCAGACACTTTCTGAAGATTTTTTTTGGAGTGGGGCCCAGCACACTCTAGTTACGCCACTGTCACTGGTGATTTTTTGGCAGTGCAAGCTAAGATCCTTTACTAGCTATGACAGTATATATAATGCTTACATCCATAGTGACTAAGCATGCTGCTGTCATCTAATCAGATTTATTCGATGATGGATGATTTTTATATATATTCATCGGACCAAGGACAGCACTCCTAGGATTTAAAGAATTAGCAAACAAAAAATATAAATGCACAAAAAAAGGTTTATTACTTTCTTTGTGCATTTATATTTTTTGTTTGCTAATTCTTTATATCTTATAGAATCCTATTCTATAGAATATCATGCAAAGCAAGGCACTCACAGGTCTTAAAATAGGGTGAAAAAGAGATAAAGTTTATTTGTTCCAACGTTTGGGTCTAGCTAACAACAAAGTGAAAAAATTCAAACCTTATATCCCTCACCTTGAAAATGGGGCCAAAATGTGTGTAATTAGTTGCTTAGAAGCCATGTGTGGATCAGTGATCAGTTTACTATTGTTCACATAGATAAACTCTGTAGACATGGTATTGTAAAAGCAGTAATATTTGTTATAAATTATAATGTAACTTAAAGTGTTATAGTCACAAATTAAGAACACAACACATATCAATAAGCCATAACCAATAAAGTATACTGGCAGAGATAGGACAGATGTAAAGAATAAACCTCAAAGGAAAGTTAAGAGTGAGGACTTCAGTGTCTATTAAAAGCAGGAAAGATACATTCTTGTAACTGAACTGGTTGTAGTAAGGTACCCATAGGTGGCCATAGACGTGCAGATTACCTGTAATATTGGAACACTTCTTAGTGTTCCTTTACTTTTCTCTGTATTTATCGTTTCTTGGACTTTTGAGCCTCTGCCTTGTTCCTGATCACGATCGATTGCTGCCTGCTCTTGAACCTTCTCCCTGAATCTCGTCCACGATCCTTCTTTACCCTTTGGCTGCCACGAACTGGATTTTGTACCTAGTGCCTCCTCCTTGGTCTGAAATTCTCCGCTAATTGTGCCGTGAGGCCCTGAAAAAATTCTGACTCATTTTTTATGAAATGAGTCAATGCCAAATAAAAAAAGATAAGCAGGTATGGTCTTTCTCCCTCCCTCCATGGAAAGAACACTCATTTAATTTAATTAGGACTGGCGCAAGGACACTTTCTTCTATTTCTGTTTCTTAAGAGATTATAAAGCATTTGGGATCTTTTATGAAATCAAGGTTTTATTTAAGCCGTGGCACATTTATCAAAGTGTGACACATGCGTCTTTTATTCTTTCATTCTTTTTCATCACATTTTTTTTTCTTATGAAAAAATTGCCTTTTCATGCAGAGAAATTCAGATGTGCCATTGTAATTGAAAGGCATCTATGTACACATGAGCCAGTGTTAAAATCAGCTTGTATAAGACTTGTCTATTGAGCTTTAAATCATTTTAAACTGATATTTGCAATTTCTAACGCTAGGAATATACACAGAATGAGGGTCACTTGGGGAATGTTTCCACTATCCACTCAGAAAACCCCTTGAACCAGAAGTAAGTTATCACTTGACAGGCAAAGTACTCTGACTTGCTTGATAGCCTTAATTAGTCATCTTGTAATTGGGTAGCGTGCCATTTGTCATGTAACTACCAGTATTCACAAGGATTACATCTGATTCCCTATTCTTTCATAGCATCTCAAACATTGCCATTCATTTGTGTAACTGTTCATGCATAATATGATGGCCCTGGGGTGCAATTAATTTAAACAGTTGCACAACTAAGTATGAATAAAGCATTATGTGTGAGCACTGAAGGTCAGATGATGCCACAATTTACACTTTTGTTGAGAAAATTAGCAATTAACCTCCAAAAAATACTCCAATGGATAGTTTAGTCTGTATGAACTAATGAGGATAATTATATTTTTTCTAAATGCAAGCTTTTTAGATCGTGAGGAATTAAAATAATTCCCCACCCTCAAGATGGCTGACAGGGTAATTTTTTAGCTTGTAGGAAGATAAAGTATATTTAAATGTCAATAAAATTTAGAACGTTGTGGTGCTTGAGATTTAGCAGGATGATTCAGCAGGGAACATTAGATACACCACTTTGCTGCATGTCTTTAAAATGAATGGGAAGCTCCTGACATTGATCACAAGGGCAATTTGTATCCATGGGAAAGACAGGGGAGGCAGAGAGTTATAGGGTATTTGATAGTGGGCTGAAATATCCTGACTGAGAAACATTATAAGATCATTAGGCCTCACACAATATAAACTCTGGCAGGAAAATGCACTGAAAATCAGTTTTCCAACTTTTCCACCAGTTTTACTGCATTGTATTTTGGAAAGACTTTTTAGTAATGATGGGTGAATAAATTTGCCAGGAGTGAATGTGCTGAGAATATCTGTGGTTCGCCACCTCTACGGAAAAATGTGGGCGTGCGTCAGAATGGTCGCGCACATAAACATTGGCGCGCGTCAAAATTATTCGGACGCCCATTGACTTTAATGCATTCGGCCAAAATAGGCACACGTATAAAAATTGACAATGCGTTTCACTAACTTTTCGTCGTTACGCGAATTTCAAATTCGCATATCACTACTTTTCAGATATTTTGCTAAAAAGAATCCTTGGACAATGATAGGCCAATGCAAAGTGCTAGGAAGCCCGGTACCTAACACCTGCCCTGAGTATTAATGAATTAAATTCAGAGCTCCTGTGCAGTTTACAACCAACAGCATACACATCCAAACAGTTAAAGGGGCTGTTCACCTTTGTGTTAACTTTTGGCACGATGTAGAGGATGATATTCTGAGTTAATTTGCAATTGGTTTTCATTTTTTATTATTTGTGGTTTTTGAGTAATTTAGCTTTTTATTCAGCAGCTCTCCGGTGTGCAGTGGCAGCAATTTTGTGACAAGTTTGAAGCCTTGGATCGTTGCTGCTATTGAGAAGCTGAAACTTTAGGCTGGTGCAATTAGATCAGTATATAAAATATGACATTTTTAACCATATCTATTTTTAGGGTTTAATTCTCCTTTAAGGATCTGTTTTACCTGTAGAAACTTTCACCCCTTAATATTAATTATTCAGTGTTTGCTATCTCTTAGCAAGAGGCGTGGGAAGTTTTTACATTCTAGCAGTAGATAATTAGTATAAATTGCGTGAATATATTATATATATATAAAATCCTCTCCTCTGCCTTTAGATTTATCGTGTGCTGTGATCTGGTTCAAATTCACATCATCATGTGCGTGTGACGACCGTATTTTTTATTTAATTCAACTTATTAATTTATTTATTAAATATATATATGTGTGTGTGTGTATATATATATATATATATATATATATATATATATATATATATATATATATATATATATATATATATATATATATATATATATATATATATATATATATACACATGCCACTCGCCTGCACATGCACTTTAAAGGGAACCCATTACCAAAATAACAAAAATTATTCCAAATCCTATGTTATCATGTTAGTCAAGCAAAATTAACTTTAATTACACTGAATAAATTATTTGAATCTGGTTTCATCAGTCTGGGAACTCATAATTATAGCAAGCAGTCAGGAGCCATTTTGTGGACACTGTTATTAAGAAAAGCCTTGTATCATCTCAGACTCTTGTTTGTGCACCAGAATGGGGGACCTGATATCCATCCCCATGCCCTGGCTACACAATTAAATGGTAACGAGAACTGGGGGAATGTGGGGAGAGCAGTGACATCTAGAAAGTGCTGAATGGAAAGTGAAAGTAATTGCTTGCCCTGCCTCTATGCCTAAGGCATAGAGGAGGGGCAGGCAATATTTGATTGACAGCTGAGATTTTTAAATGAGTTTACAACAACTATGAATGCTTTAATAAAAATAAAAAAATTATTTGGATTTCATGTTTAATTTGAAAAGGACTTTTATTAAACAGCTTTTTATGTCTGGTTGACAGGTCCACTTTAAGGGGGAATTAGTGTTTGGTAGGCAGGTAAGCATAGGATTTTGAGCTTAGAGACAGGGACACCAAGGCTGTGGACAAAACACTGGGCATTCCTATCAAAAGGCAACAGAAAACAGTTCAGCAACTTCAGTGCGAAACATTCAGGGTACAGTTCAGCAACTTCAATGGAAACCATTCAGTGTTTCTTACCCTATCACCATCCAGGGAAACTCTCACCCTCTGGAACTTCAGAGCATTCACTAGCCCTGCTAGCTTCCCCTCCTTGGACTCAGTCTTACTAACCTCTGCCAGTCCCTTCTCCCCTCCAGGGATTTAGACTCACCAGCCTCTGCAACACTCTTGCTGGCAGCAATATCCCTTCTGCCAGGAACTGTCTCTACCAGCAGCACCACACTTTCCTCCACTCTAGGAGAGCTCTGAGGTGTGATAACACAAGCCTTTTACCTTCCTAGGTAGCTCCTCTCTCTGTTGCCACTTAATTACTTGGCTGAGAGGGAATATTAAGCCTACCTGTGCATCATGCAACTGAAATGCACTGTTTTCATGGCACTTTCCAGCAAGAGAGTGGTGTGTATATATATATATATATATAAAAAGTCCAAAGAGGTGCACACCTTCCCTGTCAGTAACTGCCCAGGTGCTGGCAAACAAATAGTAATATATTGTAACAAAAAACCGCACTCACAGGACTTCAAAAAAAGCCGCAAAGGCTGTGATTTATTGATCCGACGTTTCGGCTACAACTCTAGCCGTCCTCAGGAAGAAACAAACCAAACACATATCACCGTGCGTCCAACGTTTCGGCCCGCATTGGGGCTTTTATCAAGGATTGATATGTAAATAAAAGCACGATTATTTATCTGAACTGGAGTGCTGGTCCATCCTTTGATGATTATACAACATCATTTTGACCAAGCACCCGTGAAAGTATCTAAGTGGTTGGAGTGCAGGTACCTTGGACATATTATATATATATATATATATATATATATATAATGTTCTATATACCATATAGTCATAGAGGTTTTAGGCTTGGCAGACCACTCAAAACAAAACAGAAGGAAAGCTATGGCATTTATTGCCAATAGATAAGCTGCAATACTGCAAGCTAGAATATTATATTAATTCTGTAGAATGCTTTACCATACCTGAGTAAACAGCTCTGGAAGCTCTCTGTTTGTTTAGGAAAGCAGCTGCCATATTAGCTTGGTGTGACATCACTTCCTGCCTGAGTCTCTCCCTGCTCACTTATAGCTCTGGGCTCAGATTACAGCAGAGAAGGGTGGGGCAAGGAGGTTTAAACTGAAAACAGGTAGTCTGATACAGAAGCCCATGAGTACACAATAGAAGGAAAGAAATGCAGTGTTTCTTTTGACAGAGCACTCAGAGCATCATTATACTGGTATATTTAGGTGGACCTTTCTGATAAGGCTTACTTAGTTTTAAGCTTTCCTTCTCCTTTAAAGTCTATGGGTGACAACATTTTTTCTGATGCGCAACAAATTTTTCACCTGTGAGTATAATTTTCGAAGTGAAACTTGTCTTAAATTTTCACTCATTACTATTGCTTGCTTACCTTAGAGAGAACATTTTCTGTGTTAGATAATCAAGAGATTAGACAATGGCCCTTGTGTTAGTAGTGGATGCTTAACTTTAGGACTATGCTAATTTCTATATGTGATCAAGTGAGGAAGGTTGTGGCCAGGAATGATGAGGCAATGGAAACCTATTCAACAATTCAACTGCATGCTGAGACAGTGAAAATAGAAAAAAGTGATACATTCAGCTTGTAATATTTCCAATAGCAAATGCAAAGAGAAGTAGAATCCCTGTCTTTGTCTGCCCAAATACATTGCTTTTAATCCAGCCGTCCAGTTACTCCTGTAGATGCACCATTATTCCAAAAGACTAAAAAGAAGTTAGCTTTCTAATCCACCACTGGGAGATTTAATGAATTTGAAAACTTACAGACCTTTTATAGACCTAGGCCATAAATGTGTCCCTAAGAAATGAATCCAACTGTAAAAGTGACTGACTGAGTGATGAATCTTTTTTATTCTGTTCACAAAATGCATTCGACTTTATTTATCATAGAAAGGAAAGGTGCTACTCCAACAAACACAGATAATAGCTATAAATATGTATCTCAATTAAATAGTGCTGTAAGAATTACACGAGCGCAACATCCAAGAGAAAATCAATGCCAAGTGCACTTCCAAAAGTTGGCACATTGACTGGTGTGAATAATGTTGCTCATTGTAACTTTCCCGTTGCTGAATGCTATGCAATATAGTCAAAGAAAAAAAAATAGTTTTCTAGAGATGTGGAAATCTTCTCATGTTCAACATCAATTGGAGAATATTTGGTAGCTTGCTGAGAGAACTGTAGCTTTCAAAACACCTGAACGTGCTAGAGGTCTAAGGGGGGGAAGAAGTAACCTCTACCATATTATCATGTCAAGTAAAGCACTGAGACTACAAATTCATTCCCTGGTAGGGAATTAAGCCATAGGGGTCACTTCATATGGGTCCCTACATGTGCTATATCAGATAATTGGCCTATGACTTAAACTGGCCATAAATGTTGAGATTTTTAAAAGATCAGATTCTGATCGAGAGACCACGATCTTCTCAGTACGAATTGACCATCAACTAAAAAGACCAATTTGCCAGGAAAACAAAGGGGAGCTGCCTGCTTGGCCCTGCAAACATAGATAGATTGCACTGGGACCGACAAAGATTTTTTGACCTGGCCGATCAATTTCCTGACAGATGTCGGTTGAAAAATCGTAAAATGTACAATCGTTCGAATCCCACTAACCGCACGATAATTTCGAAATATTGGTCGGGCTTCCCTAAAATTGGTCGTTCGGCAAGAAGAATTGTCGCATCTATGGGGAGCTTAAGATATTGCTGCATCCAGTAAGTTCAGTGGAGGAGGAACCTAGTGAAGAAGAACCTGGAGATAAAATCTACTCAGTGGCATAACTAAGGAGGAAGCAGGTCTGTTTCCTCTGTAGTATAGTAATCCAGCCTTTCTCCAACATGAAGAGAAAATTTGGCAGCACATGGTTAGTACCACACTTTGGCCAAAATATGTAACCTCACTTGCCACGTCAACACTATTTGTAATTAGTGATTTTAAAAATAAATCCCCTCGTAGACAACGTGAGTAATAGGTCCATGGTGCACTTCCCCATAACTCTCCAACATGAAGGCTGGCAAGAGCTGTGTATATGAGCAACCAGGAGGGTGGACAGGGGTCTCTGGTTAGGGTTGGCGATGGCCTATACAAAGATTTTTTTTAGGGGGGGGGGGACTGGCACCACCTGAATCTACTGAAGAAGTAGTGCAAGAACTATTGGTTTAGTTAGTAATCTGTGTGGCAAGTAGGCCATGTGTCCACCCTGACTGTTCCACTTTATTTTAAAATATTTTCCCCTTTTTTACAATATTTTCTACCAAACCAACAGTTTTTTTTATGAAACTTGATTATTAAGATAAAGCAGTGTTTTATAAATGGGCTGTTTGATGCAATAAATGTTTATAGAGACTTGCAATGTTCAGGCTTTTAGTTCCTTTAATGTGTCATCTACAAGGGGAAAATAGGCAGAGAAAGCATGTACAAAATGTATAAAATGTGTAAAAATAAACTGCACTTAAATAACATGTAGAAAAATTGTTACTGCATCTTGAAGATTTCCCCTTTCTTGCAATTAATTTAAATATTTAAATGATGTATAGGTTCAGACATTTTTAAACTATACTTAAGGTGTTGGGGCACAATTGATTATAAATATTTTTGAAAATACGATCTAATTTAAACCGAATATTATTCTAAAGGGATATTTCGTTTATGCGAACCTGGGACTGTGCACAACCATATCCTTTTCATGCACTGTGCAGTATCACTGAGGCCATGTACCTAGCCAGAAAGCAGAACATTGATGATACACATATGGTTTATTTCATGATGTCAGGAAGTGTAAAATATTATGGTTGGCTGCCTACATGTGCTTACAATCCAGGCACTGAAAATAGAAAGCACATAGAAACTTCTTGCAGTATTGAGATAGATTGTGAGAAAGAGGAAGCAAAACACGTAAATGTATATTTAAACCTTTCTGTGAATGCAGTTTACGGTTAATAATATTTTATTACTTCTGGATTATATAAATAAGCTGACATGTAACAATATGTTTTTTTTTTTATTAGAATCAAAATATTACGCACTGCTGAATAATGACAGTATATTATTAAAGAGGAAGCATATTAAACATATGAGATCAGGGTGTGAATGTGTGCTAAGTGAGTGTAAAAAACAAACAGAGTGTAAGAACCAATCCGAATACAGGTATCCAGAATGCTCAGTAGCTGGGGTTTTCTGGATAATGGATCTTTCCATAATTTGGATCTTCGTACATTTAGGGGGTTATTTATCAAGGACTGAATTTATCTCAATATTGGCTGCTACAAACTCCGATTTAACCCTCTTTTTACAATTATCCTGAAAATTTGCTTTGCGGGAAAAGCTCAGATTTTCATGATTTTTTGGTGAAATTTCCCCGAAATCTCCGCATTTTTCAGAGTTTTCACCCGAAAGCTCAGAAAATATTGTGAAATTGCCCAAAACCCCCAACATAACCTAAAATCAATAGGACTGTTCCCATTGACTTTTACGCAACCTCGACAGGTTTGAGATGCTGTGGTTTTATATTCAGGCTTTTTAGCCCTCGGGGTTTAATAAATTCCAAAAAATGCATGATTTTTTTAAAAGTCAGATTTTATAAAAAAAAATCTTGGGGAATTTCGGGTATTCGGAGCTTAGTAAATAACCCCCCTAATCTACTAGAAAAACATATAAACATTAAATAAACCCAATAGGCTGGTTTTGCTTCCAAGAAGGATAAATTGTAACTTAGTTTGGATCAAGTACAAGTTACTGTTTTATTATTACAGAGAAAAAGGAAATATTTTTTTTTTTTTAAATTTTGATTATTTAATTTAGGAGCTTTCTGGATAATGGATCCCATACCTGTACTTTGTCACATCTGTTCTTTGCAGTTACTGTGACCTGCATTTTAGTGTGATATATCCAGCAAACACATATTCTATGGCTACACAAATGGCCAAAATGGTTAAAGTCAATGAGGCCTTTGAAATGAAAGGAGATAGAAGATATAAGTGAAATCGTGCAGGCAATAATGAATAATATAAGGTGCTGTTTTCACTCTGGACTAAAAAAGTTAGTTGACTTTAAAATTGCCCCTTTATTGGAGTGATAGGATTATCCAATGTGTCAGGCAACTCTTAGAAACAGGTGTTACTTGTGAAAGTTGCATGAATGGATGTGTGAAGTGTTCTGAAACCTCCGGGGTACAGACGTTATACTGTAATCCCATACCTGTACTTAATTATTTTACAGTAAATGGTATTGAATATATACATCCCAGACAGTAGATCATGAAATAAATAAAAGAATCTCAAAGAGATTATCATTTAGCATCAAACAAATCTGAGGCAAGAACTATTAAATCTAAATTAATTACATTTAATACAGTTAGGTTTTCCTATATTTGTGACCTTGTTAAAATATCTGAAAACAACTGTTTTCCAGAACTGATATGGTTAATTTAAAATTCTGTTAATTAAAACATGTTTGAAAAAACTATTCACATTTTTTATGGCTTGGGTGATTATAGAATAGGTAAAAAAAAACCTTATGTGATAAATGATGCATTCATTAAAGAAAGTAAATGGTCTTGAGTTAGGAAAACTAATGCACTGTGAGAATTTGGGATTTTTGTGCTCCTTTGTAGTGCCTGACTCGTTGTCGTTTATAAACTGTATACACTAGATCAGAACAAAATTAGCAGAGGAAATCTTTAGGTGGACCTTTCAATTTTTTAGGATATGATTTGCCTGTAACTGACTCCCCCACCCCCTTTACTGTCAGGTGCAAATATCTGTGAATGGCAAACCAGTAGGTACAGTTTGAGCCCACTGTGTAATGGCTGGAATGTGGTTGGTTTGTGGATGTCAATATGCATACCCCTTCTCTACACCATTCTATAGGCACATGAAAGTGTACCTGTAGGTGCAAGAAACATCAAGAACACTCTACTTAACACAGTACTCCAGAGTGTGCTGGATGAGTTAACAGGATAGTACTCCCTCCTCAAATATACTTTTCCTTAGTATATACTTTTCTCCTTTGTCACCTTTATTGACTTCTCCATACTTTTGACACCTGTTCATGTGTTCATGTTTTTTTCTTTGCTAATTTCATTTGATGCTTATACACTTTACATTTTCTTTCCACTCTTCTGCTATACTGTTTCTTCCTGTAGCCTATATTTTGTAGATTGGTCTCTCTTTCTCTATTAATTCTTCAGCTTCCTCGCCCTTTCCTCTGTCATCTCTCTCAGTCTTCCTTTTTGTCTTGGCATCTATCTTCATCTTCACTATTATTCCATGCTTACCCTAAGCCAGTGATCCCCATCCAGTAGCTCGTGAGCAACATGTTGCTCTCCAACACCTTGGATGTTGCTCCCAGTGGCCTCAAAGCAGATGCTTATTTTTGAATTCCAGGCTTGGAGGCAACTTTTGGTTGTATAAAAACCAGGTGTACTGCCAAACAGAGCCTCAATGCAGGTTGACAATCCACATAAGGGCTACCAAATGGCCAATCACAGCACTTATTTGGCACCCCAAGAACATTTTTCAGGCTAGTGTTGCTCCCCAACTCCTTTTACTTCTGAATGTTGCTCATGGGTTCAAATGGTTGGGGATCCCTGCCCTAAGCTATGCCCTTACTCTTGCCCTCTCCCTTTCTTTGCTCTACCCCTTCTTTACCTCTTTTCAGTTCTTCATTCACAGGAATACATATTAATTCTGGGCAGATATTTCCCTACCACCTGAATCCAAAGCAACAAAGATGTTCGATTTCATGACTCTGCAGGAAACTGCACTAGATCAATAAAAGCTGGATGTTCTACAGGTTGCATTATGCATGTATTGTGTAAAGCTCTCATTGTCTAGTGACATTTTTACATTGGACAGTCAAGTTATAGGCATTTTTTTGGATTTCCAGATCTATATACTTCTTTCTTTAATTGTTTCCTCTATTGTAGTTCCTTTTTTACACTTTGCATGTATTGTTACAGTTTGTATGTATACTAGTAATATAGAGAGAAGACATGTATTTTTCATTCAGAGAATAATAATTTGCACATAGCTGTGGGTTGCATACTCCTTCCCATACTCATCAGAAGTTTCTCACATGGCCATAACTAATTCAACCATTTCATCAGTCATTCAAACAACTTTGTCCTAAAAACCAGCACTATTGGTGAGTCCTGCTGAGTAGAACTAATTACATCTGTCCATGTCACATTATAAATGTTCCAACACCTGTCACAGAAACATTCCATACATCCGCATTCTCCTGTAAGAAGAGCTTATATTAAAAAACTTAGCTTGGCGATAATTCCCAATTGCACACACCTTTGAAATAAGTGATAATATTCTGAATTAATTGAAACTAGGTATATAAACAGGTATGTAATGCATGTATTAGCATTTAAGTATGTAGTATCAACATCAGTTCACAGTAAGAGGTTCCTTGCTATATTATGCAGTGCGAATGAGCTACGTGTAACTTGCTAACTAAAAACTTCCACTCTAAATGTGCAAAGTGTCTGTATGTCACAATAATACATACGCCGCCTGCAATTATGATACAAAACAGAGCCCTTCAGATACATTATGATCATAGATGAAAAACTATTTTGGGGGCAAAATTGGCTAATTTTAACATATTAAGTATTATGTATTATATATAGGGATGCACTGAATCTAGGATTCGGTTCGGAATTCGGCCAGGATTTGGCCTTTTTCAGCAGGATTCGGATTCGACTGAATCTTTCTTCTTGGCTGAACCGAATCCGAACCTAATTTGCATATGCAAATTAGGGGTGGGGAGGGAAACTTTTTGGCACAAAACAAGGATGTAATAAAGGTTTTCTTCTTCCAAGCCCTAATTTGCATATGCAAATTTCGATTTGGTTCGGTATTGGGCCGAATCTTTCGTGAAGTATTCGGGGGTTCGGCCGAATCCAAAAAAGTGGATTCGGTGCATCCCTAATTATATAGTCCACCTTATTTAATGGTTTGCAAAATTGTTCGTGCTAATGTAATAATAAGTCTCTTGCCAAACTCTTGTAACCCATAGCAACTACCGTATATACTCGAGTATAAGCCGATCCGAGTATAAGCTGAGGTACCTAATTTTACCTACAAAAACTGGGAAAACTTATTGACTCTCGTATAAGCCTAGACAAAACTACAGCCCTGTCTCCCAGCAGCGCACATTCTGCCAAAGCGACCCCCCCAGCGATCAACCGGACTTCTTTGCAAAGTTGATGGTGACAGAGAATTGCCAAACGGATTACTGTGCAGAGGGTGCTGTGTGATATTGCCATCACTGTTAATCCTTCATACAACCAACAGAGGGCGCTGTGTGATATAGCAGTCACTGTTATTCTTTCAAATAACCAACAGAGGGCACTGTGTGATATTGCAGTCACTGTTATTCTTTCATATAACCAATAGATGGCGCTGTGTGATATTGC
The DNA here is from genome assembly GCF_017654675.1 of Xenopus laevis. NCBI lineage: Eukaryota > Metazoa > Chordata > Amphibia > Anura > Pipidae > Xenopus > Xenopus laevis. The sequence goes on along the minus strand of NC_054382.1, from coordinate 28,815,981 downwards.
AGTCACTGTTATTCTTTCATATAACCAACAGAGGGCGCACTGTTATTCTTTGATATAACCAACAGAGGGTGCTGCAATCTCAGCTACTGCCCGCTGACCCGAGTATAAGCCGAGGTAGATTTTTTCAGCATATTTTGGATGCTGAAAACTCGGCTTATATACTCGGCTCGAGTATATACGGTAATCAGATGTTTGTTTTCAAACACTAAATGCTATTTGCTAATTTTTTATATTACCCACAAAATGTGAGTTTAAGCCCCTTTTGTGGTCCAACATTTATTACAGGTAAATATATATATATTATATCAGCTATCCTACTATAATACCAAGAACATCTAGGGCAGCTAAAACACTTGACTATAGACTAAGATCCTTGTTTTAGACTAATTTTTCAGACTCTGTACCACGTTCCAACTGTTTTGGCTCCCGTTAGAATGGCCAGTACCACACTATCGGAACCTCTGCCCTTATTAAATGGTTGCTAATAGCTTCATTGCCACGTGTTGACATTATAAGTAGGGATGGACGAATTTGACCCGTTTCATTTTGCCAAAAATTCGCCGCCGGTGAAATGTCGCAGATGGGCATTAAAGTCTACGGGCGTCAAAAAAATTTTGTCGCGCGGCGAATATTTTTGACGCGCATCTTTTTTTTTGTCGCATGACGGTATACAAGTCTATGGGCGTCATTTCCGCAGTGAAAAAATTCACCCATCCCTAATTATAAGGATCATTTACAGCCACGGGGGCACAAGTGGTACTATTTGTCACAAGAACTAACTCCTTAATGCTCATTTAGCAGCACTTGCACCCTCCAGGGATGTTGCTCTCTGCACAGAGCATTTTTAAAGCATATTCCACAGGTCTCTGCCCTCTGATCTACCCTTTGGGTGGCTATTCGCACAATGCCCCATGCAGTGGCCAAATGAGGCCTTTTTTGCACTTTGCACACTGTGTGGGGCATTGTAAATGACCCCTTATCACACTACCAAAGCAATTACTGGCTTCATCAAATGAATTTTAGAGATTCATAATTGGAAAAAGGGAATAGTATAGGGATACAATCCCCAACCAGTGGCTCATGAGCAACTTGTTTCTCTCCAAGGCCTTTAATGTTGCTCCCAGTGGTCTCAAAGCAGACACTCATTTTAGGATTTTTGGCAAGTTTAGGAGAGTCTACCAAATTACCAGTTACAACTTTCATTGGGCACCCCTAGGAACCTTTTTCCTGCTTGTGTTGCTCCCCAACTTTTTTTTATATTTAAATGTGGCTTACTGGTAATACATGTTGGGGAACCCTTCTATAGGGGATGATAGCAAGTGAGAAATGCATCAATATGAATGTCTAGTGTTTTACTTGAAACTGTAAATAAAATAAATAATATCATAAATATAAATATTACATGTAAATGTCAAAAATATTTTGGTGCACCTCCTTATAGTAAAGGAGAATAACCCCAGACCCTTCCACACACTGATCTTCCTTCTCCAGAACTGCAACACAGAAGGAACCAAACAGCAGCTGTAACATGCACAGTTGAAGCTGATCTAGGCCTTGCTCCACCTGCAGTTGCTCAGTATTGGCAATCACGGTGAAGTGGAGCCAAAGTGGAGCGAGACAGCACACACCAACCCTGATGCGTTTTTCAGCCAGGGCAAGTTATAATTGCTGTTTGGTGAGTCTCCGGCAGTTTTGAAGGGGGAGGAAGAGATATGAGTTTCTTTTGCGCTCCTTTGGCTCCAATACAGAACCACATATCATAAACATTTTATTTTTTAAATGGGTACCATTTGTCATAGGTTTAGTATCCTCTACCTTTAATAGTATAATAAATACAACTGCTTCTTTGTTTTAAATAAAAGTTTAAGTCAAACTCAAAACAGTATTGCCAGATGTTTAAAGGAGGGCAGGTTTTGTCTATCTTTCCATGAATAATTTTATTGATAAGTAGCAATTCTTTGCTCTATGGAGTATAACAAGAATCCATATTGACTCATGGCCTTGCTGTATAATCGAAATGGACCACTAGGTCAAGAATTTCTTTGACAAATTATGCATTTAGTTTTACAAATCTCAGCTGAACATTTAACCTTTGATTCTGTATTTAAGTGTTTCTCTGATTTTTTTTTTTAACACTGCTGAAAAATAGAAGCAGAACCTGAAACCAAGAAACACCTAACACCGAAGCTGAGTGTGCAACATGCATTAATAATACAGAATATAGATGCTCGTATTATATTTCATCCTGGAATCATCTCTAATGGTTTTTAGCTGGAAAAAAAGTATGTTGTAGAAAGCAATGGTGCAGTAAATGCAGTTAACGGTTCCATTTTTTAAAAACCACAGTCAAAATCAATGCTTTGCAGGTATGATTATGGGGTAGCAGATGTAGCAGGGGCAGAATAGTGCAACTGTTGCATGCAGCAGTAACAATTGTAGCAAAGTTTTGTGTGTAAAACTGACATATGTATTGATATTGCGCCTCATCCTAAAAAATTCCTGAAATAAGTTTACAGCGGGTTGTTGTTATTATTATTTAGTGGTCAGAGCCCTGCTTATATGTCTGTACATCCTGCACTTGCAGTTGAAAATTGGCTTAAATCATTTCCCCCAACACAGGAATATTGCTTATAATTAATATAGATATAGTTAACATATATAGCTATAAAATTAAAATTCTAACAAACATTAAACAATACATTTAGACAGTCTGTAGCATAGCTTTTGAAATAAAGACTAATTCTCCATGTAGGTGAGTAGTGAAGTGGCATCTGTACTTGTTTTTAATGTTTTTAAAAGGAATGTACAGGCAAAAATGTATGTGTGCCTAAAAAAAAGAAAGAGAATTCTTAGCAACTTCCAATATACATTAACACATTTCAGTTTTTGTATCATGTATTTATTATTATTAGTGATAAGCGAATTTATTCGCCAGGCGCAAATTCGCTGTGAATTCCTGAGATTCGAATGGACACTGGCGTCAAAAACGAGATGCCGGCACAGTTTCGCAAATTGTTCGTCGTTTCGCGAATTTCGCGGGAAATTCACAAATTTTTCTGTGAAGCTTAACTCCCCAAATTCGCCCATCATTAATTATTATTATTATTTCTAAGAAGGTTATCCTCCAGCCATTACAGTGCCTTGTCTGCTCTTGTAATGGCCTGTTTTCAGCTGGTTCCTGCTACCTTGTAACAAAAGTCAGAACCATCATTGCAGAGAATAGCAAGAACAGAAAGGTAATTCTTCTAATAGCAATTTAGAAATAACTCTAAACCACTGAACATTTTCACAACAGGGAACAAAGAAGCCTATATAAAGCCTCCATTTTTTTCTGAGTCCAAAGTCGTCATTATGGATGTCACTGATTCCTTCAAACTTAATTTTTTGTTAACTTAAAGTGCATTTGACACTTGTAAACATTTTGCTCCTTTATACAGCTGTTTGCAAACTGCATATATCCTTTTAATGTATTGGGGCTTCTGTTATGTTTATGTCATGTTTTGGTGGTACACCTCTCCTTGGTTTTAGCCAGTTCCTTGCAGTGGGTTTAAGACTGAAAGAAAAGCAACTTAGTTTGACCTGGATAAAGATGGATAAACTTGGCAGAGGCCAGGAATATGTTGCAAAATCCAGCATATTCCTCCTTCGTTGATCTGGAATAATCTTACTGATATCAAATGTTTTTTGAACTGGCCAATAAATAGGAACACTTGGAATACTCGATATAAAGGATTTGGCACCCCCAGCTTTCGTTTTCCTAAAACTCTCCCAATTGTAGGGCCTGTGAAAAATGTACAATAAAAAAAAACCTAATTTATGTTGTATTAAGTGAATCAGGCTTATTTCATGTTGCCAAAAATTTTGCAAAATAATGGTAGAATTTGTGAAACTGAAATTTCACTATTTTTTGAAAATTTTTGAAGCGTTCATATATCATTTTGTGCTATTTAAATTATCTTTAATGCTGCATATGGGCAGACCGAGGAATGGAGCCCTAACAATGGGTATGTGTCACGGTCGGTACCCTATATCCAGAACCCAAGCTAGGCTCCCTGGTCTCGGCTCTCACTTCTGCCTTTAACCGCCGCCTTTCACCTCGGGAGGAGCCCTCGGCTAATCGGATGCCGCCAGGTCTTAATAGAGAGAGGAGCAAAGCTAACGGTTCTGGATGAGCAAAGCGGCACGATCGTGTCACCGGGATACTGGAAGGAAGAAAACCACTAGGAACAGGCAGGCCGGGCCAGCACAAGCAGATAATCATCAGACAGGCCGGAATCAGGATAGGAGAATGTAGAATAGTAAGTGGACAGGCAAAGGATCAGGATTGGAGAGGTCAGAATAGTCACAGACAAGCAGGATCAGGATTGGAGAGGTCAGAGTAGTTAATCAGGCAGGCAAGTGTCAATACACTAAAGATCAGTAGGATTCACAAGGAATATAACACCCAGGAACAAGCTAATTGAACCTAACAACGGGCAGTGTGCAGATATCTGTGCAGATATCTGAATTCCCCATATATACATTTTGAATTTCGCGCCATGCATGATGACGTCATTTTTTAATATAATATAGAGTTTTAGGATAACTTTTTTTTTTCTTGTGTAAAGGGGACCTGTCACCCAAAAAAATATTCAAAATCCTATTTTATCACATTAGTCAAGCAAAATAAACTTTAGTTACACTATATAAATTATTTGAGTCTTGCTTCCTTCAGTCTGGGATTTCAGAATTATAGCAAGCAGGCAGCAGCCATTTTGTGCACATTATTATTAAGGCAAGCCTTGCATCATCTTAGAATCTTGTTTTTGCACCAGAATGGGGGACCCGATGTCCATCCCCATGCCCTGGCTACACAATTAAATGAGTAAAGAGAACGGGGGAATATGTGGAGAGCAGTGACATGTAGGAAGTGCTGAATGGAAAGTAAAAGTAATTGTCTGCCCCGCCTCTATGCCCAGGCATAGCGGAGTGGCAGACAATATTTGATTTACAGCTGAGATGTTTAAATGAGCTTACAACAGCAATGAATGCTTTAATAAAAAATATAAATTCTATTTCATGTTTAATTTGAAAAGGTCTACTATTATACAGATTTTTGTGTCTGGGTGACAGGTCCACTTTAAGGTGTCTTTAGCGCTGCATTAGAATAGAAAGCTCCTTTCCACTATGTTACAACTGTTCTTTATAGAAGAAAACGGCGACTTGTTGCCAATTTCTTCCAAACACAGTGTCTGGACTACTCCTTAGATAGATGGATTGTGGTCTGGGGAGGGTACCGATCCTTTTGGTTAATGTGGAAGGCAAAGGATGCATACTAAAGTGCATACTAAAGTGTGTTTTTTTCAGAGCAAAAGACCACAGGGTGATTTACTGTACACTGGGGTGCAAATACTACAGTGCTAAGCGGTACTAGTATGCACAAGTAGTGCTCACAATTATATGTACTCGTATTTGTGCCCCAGGGTGAGCTGTACTTTGAAATTCCAGAGCCAGGAACGTAAAGAGATACCCCACACAGTATGCAATGTGCAAAAATATGTCCGACATGGGGACATGTACAATGTGACAATGCGCACTGTGTGGGACAATTTTAATGACCCCTCACATGATTTTTTTTCATAGTGTAATAGAATGTACCGGAATGTACAGAATGTACCTCGCAAAAAAGTTCAAGTTTTTGCGGCGTTTTTATGTTGCGTTTTTAAAAAAGAACAGCCAGGCGTGAATACACCACTGAAACCACATGCGACCGTCAACATGCATTTTTCAGCACGTAGGATTCTTTTCCCAACATGCACTTCTCATTGTTTTCATTGTTATCATTGGACGTCATATTTAAAATACGCTGCGTATTTACGGAAAGTGTGGTTTCAAACATGCAGATCCCATAGAGTCTATTGATTTGGTAGTTTCTTGACGTATTGGTGTTTCTGATAAAAAATACTGGCGTCCTGTGGCGGATTTCAGTTTGCAAGCACCCTGTGTGAATTGCCATATTGCGTTTTCCATTAGTTTCAATGGTAGTGCAATTTATGCATATTTACGACTGGCTGTTATTTTTTTAAAAACGCGACGTAAAAACGCCGCAAAAATGCCACGTCTGGCCTTGCCCTTAGAAACGTTCAAAGAACTACAGCATATAATAGTACTAAAAGGTTACATGTGAGATTCACGTTTCTGTATAGATATTGCAATGTATAGGCTAAGTATTCAGTATTGTGAACACTTCATTGGAATTAGTAATGGAAATATGATTTTATTACTTTCTATGCTTTCTTTTTTTATCTGTAAAAGAAAGAGGGGGGGGCCCACAGGTCTCCATATAACATTATTATATTTGCCTTTAGGGGTTTGCTGTTCGGCTTTTTCTGATCAATCGATGTTAGAGAATATGGCAGTACCTGTGCAACATCATGCGACTCATGCAAAATATCTAGTTTTAGTTTGATAACTGTGCAACGAGAGTTGAAAATAATCAGCAACAACTGGTCATAGATAATCAAGTCTATTGTTCACAAAGGCTCTTGGAATGAGCTTCCAAAAAACTGTTAAGTACCCACAGATTTATTTCAATTACATTTTTGGATTTAAGCATCTGGGAAACGGCTGAGGCCCCTGAGGCCGAGCAAAATGATACTGGAATTAGGCAATCAGAGTCCATTTGTGCCTTTTGCTGCTAAATATGCTGATAATATGATCAAACAGATTTAATTCTTACCCCTAGTGCTCGACATTATAATATCTTATTATCTTTGTTTTGTAAAGAATAATGGGGCATAGCTTTTGTAATAGTCATATATTGCTTATGCCAACACTTGTGTGCATATATATATATATATATATATATATATATATATATATATATATATATATATATATATATATATATATATATATATACACACACACACTATACATATATGGGTTATATGAATATTACTGAAGAAAGAAAAAGTTGTAAGACTAAATAGGCTTGTGTATTTAAGGAAAATCAATAAAATACATACATGTGCGGTATGTGATCTCTCAGTTTTTTGCATTTCTATTGGGTTCATATACTGTATGAACGCAGCTGCAATTGCAGCCTTGCAAAATGGTCAGGGTTGTATTTATGGCGCACCATTCAAGTGTCATTCTTTCGGTGTCTAGGGCGGCAGCTTTAGGGGGGCGGCCCTGGGGTACCGAAATAATAATTTTTTTTTTTAAGAAAAATAACAACTTAACCTGTGGCAGAGCTGAGGGTGAGAGATCAGCAGGCTATTTTGGCGGATGCAATGGCATTTCGTAGAGGAAGTGACATCACACACAGCCTGCTGATATGCAATATTGCCCTTTCATTCTTTCCACCAATGCTCTTTGATCTTTGAAAACACTGTGCTTTGCTTTGCCCTTATGAACGACAGAGTAAAAATATGTAAAGTCTGCAAGCAAAAATGTCCGGTAGTCTGGGAAAACTGTCATTCTCTGTCCATGGCACGAAATGAGATAAAATTGATTGTCAACTCATCTCTGGCACATCAACCTGTAATATATTAAAAAGTAATTTGTTGCCAGCCCCTTAAGCAGTCGGGGAATTAATTAATGTAATAATAAAAAATAAATGAAAATCCCAAATGACCACTTTTCATGATAATTTCAATGATAAATTCATATCAGGCAGGACATTAAGGGTGCAATTATGAAGTCATGTATTTAATAGACTGCATTTTGACTGATACGGTGGGCAGTAGAGTTGGAAATAGATTCAAAAAGCAAGAAAATGTTTTATATAAAATGTTTATATATATGATAAGTTCCATTGAATTTACAAACAGTTTCTTGGGATATTGCAAACGCTAAACCAATTACAATTTATAAAGAGCTTTTATGGACCAAGTGCACTTACTTTTTTTTCTTGTTTTCTATAATTATGACAAATTTGGGCTGAAATGTCTTATATAACTCAATGCCACGTGACTCATTTAACATTTATTGCATATACTTTATTATCAGTAGCATCTGTTTGGCTAGACTTGCGCTATATGAACGCATGAGAGTTATGGCTGCTAGAAACCTTACATTTTCTTTTAGGACTATTTAACCATACATGGATTTGCATCAGCAGGGTCTGTTCAAAGAATCTACTGGTCTTATTAAAAGCATTATTCTTGAGCTTCTTCCTCTAGTTTCAGATTGTATCCCCCTTGCACTTAAAAAAGTATCTTCTGTTCACTCTTACTGATCCTCTTGATGCAAGGTGACTATCATCCTACTCTTTTATACATACTGAAATGGTGTTGCTCCAACATTTATATATTTTACTTCAACATTCAGCTAAGTGGCAAGAAACTAGAAAATGACTAAAGCCCCTCTTTAGTCATTCAGATAGAGAAAAGAATACCTAAGCTTTTTTGTCAAATTTGAATTCAGAAACACAGAGGCTCAAATGAGATCACAGCAGGATTCTATTGTTGTGTAGAAGTTGTTAATAACAATAACCAAACTCAGTAATCTATAGCATGGTTATAATATCTTGTGATGTGCCTGTTTGTTAACAGGGCTGCCAACCCTTGGACTCTAAGAGACCAGAGACATAAGGATGAACGAGGACACAATTGTTTAATTTTCCCTATGCACTCCACCTAGGGAAGGAGGATCAATAGCATGATACTGTATAATGGTTATAAGAAGGTCTCAGAAGTATTATTCAGTACTTTTATTTCTCTTTACTCCATCCCAGATTCAGAAGTTTAATGGAAGATTCAAGGCCAGGTCCTCCGCATGCTCATTCTATTGTTACAAGATGGTCCAGCCATGTTTATCCTTCCTTTCAAGACAAAGTCTAGTGTAATGTCAATACATGTAAGACTACATTGCTTAATTAATGTCTCTGGGGAAAAACATTTAACTTTTCATTTTTTTTCTCATTCTCTCTAGTTGCAGTCTTTCCCCAATGTTGCAAGAATCTAGGGTTTAAACTGGGGTCAAAGCATCACACCAAGTTTTCTTAACCACTTTATTTTGGTCATTCAAGCAGCATTTTGTCTAAGATATTTATTTTCATTATACAAGTATATGATCCATTATCTAGAAAGCTTTGAATTAATTTCTAGATAATGGATACGGTCCATTATCTAGAAAGCTTTAAATTACAGAAAGGCCATCTCCCATAGACTCCATTTTAATCAAATCCAAATTATTTCCTTTTTCTATGTAGTAATAAAATAGTACCTTGTATTGATTCAAACTAAGATACAATTAATCCATATTAGCAGCAAAATCAGCCTATTGGGTTTATTTAATATTTAAATGATTTTTGGTAGACTTAAGGTATAAAGATCCAAATTACAGAGAGATCCATTATCTGAAAAACCTCAGGTCCCAAGCATTCTGGATAACAGGTCTGATACCTGTATAATATCTTAAAAGTTTTAAAACTAAACCTTATTTAAGATTTTAAAACAAGATAAAAAAGGTTTTTTTAGAGCGGTCTTCATGCATGTTGGATGTTTAAACTGCTTCTCCTATGGAGACTTGGTTGGCCCCTGTTCATTCACTGGGACAGATTATTAAAGGACAAAGTGGTGAAATTAAGCCAGTGTCAGACTGGCCCACTGGGATACCAGGAAAACTCCCGGTGGGCCCAGGTGTCAATGGGCCCTCATGCTGCTAAACATTTGGCCTATTTCATGGCCATTAGTATTTCTATGAGAACTAAGAGGCTAAATATATGGAATAGTTGATTATAGTATAAAGAGAAGAGACTAAGAGAATAGAGGTTGATTGAGGAGAAGACGAATATTAGTACTGAGAGTGGGCCCCTGGTCTAAGGTTTTTGGGTGGGCCCCTGGTGTCCCAGTCCGACACTGGCCAGAAATCTCATCCGCAGGGACATTGACCAATTTATGACAATTAGCTAGCAAAAGAATCTGTCACAAGCGCAGTTTTATGCCCTATCGCTCAGGTGAACGATCGTTACCCCGCAAATTCACTAAAATGCACATTTTACAGAACGTTACCTCTTTTGCCAGTGTTTTCTTCACCCACCTTAGACCTGGCGAACTGATAAGACAAAGCTACAGTGACATCATATCCTGTATGCTAGAGTCATAAAAGGTGGAAAAAACACTGTCGTTTGTTCATTTTTGAAAATGGGATTGCCTTCAATAATCCTAATTATTAAAGATTTTTGTGTTAACGTCTCTTTCCCAACCATTTGAGGGGCATGCCACATTTGTTTTAGGGTGGGCTCATGTCTAGGGCATTAGAGGATCTCTTTTGTCTTTATTTTGCTTCCTTGGATACGTGTAATAAAAAGTGGCCACTTCAAGCATTTGAACTATCTCTAATAAAGACGTCCATATGACCAATATGTAAACATCCTATTCAAATTGACCTAATCGTAAGAGTACTAACGAAGTTTCGTTATGCAGAATTGAATGCTAGCAAAAGATCGGTATGAAATGGTTGCGCTGCATTCAACTGCTGTAACGCAACTTCACATTTTAGTGAACTAGCGCCTGACGAACTGTTGCGAAGTGTGGCGGATCATTCGCTGGCAAAAATTCTCCCTTTAGTGAATTTGCCCATAGTTTACATGTTAATATATATGGTGATACTGATATTGTGATTGTCACTATTCCTCTAATATGTGCAGAGAGTTCAACTGAAGTCTGAAAAAAAATCCTGAGATCAAGGGGCCGATTCACTAACTTCGAGAGAAGGATTCGAAGTTAAAAAACTTAGAATTTCGAAGTTTTATTTGGGCTACTTTGACCATCGAATGGGCTACTTCGACCTTCGACTACGACTTCGAATCGAAGGATTCGAAGTAAAAATCGTTTGACTATTCGACCATTCGATAGTCGAAGTACTGTCTCTTTAAAAAATACTTCGACCCCCTAGTTCGCCATCTAAAAGCTACCGAAGTTAATGTTAGCCTATGGGGAAGGTCCCCATAAGTTTGGCTAACTTTTTTTGATCGAAGGATATTCCTTCGATCGTTGGATTTAAATCCTTCGAATCTTTCGATTCGAAGGATTTAATCGTTCGTTCGATCGAAGGAATAATTCTTTGATCGTTCGATCGAACTATCTGCGCTAAATCCTTCAACTTCGATATTCGAAGTCGAAGGATTTCAATTCCTAGTTGAATATCGAGGGTTAATTAACCCTCGATATTCGACCCTTAGTGAATCAGCCCCTAAATGTCCAAAAAGGAAGTATTGATATTATTTCAATGGCAGTCATTGGCAAGTTTGTACTCTCTTTGTACAGTAGAATGAGCAACAGCAGGTTGTTATTCCCTTTTCAGATGTTCAGTGGACAAGGCTGACAACTGTTGGAAAGCAACACCTGTATTATTCATGATGATAATGAACACCAGTAGGCACATTTGGGGGATGGATTTTAAAGGACTCATACAAAAGAGGCATATGCTTTTCAAAGGAGATGTCGATCTGTTTTGGGTAAAATGCATGTTTTTCTTTTTATAAATCGAAATGATAGTTATTTTTATGAACATACTACCTTTTATTTTCACAAAACTTCTCAATTGCCAAGGTGCACCCCTCTTACATGTGGCTTTATTTGTTTCTGCTAGAACAGCTAGAGATATACAGTAACCAACATACATTTTAAGTTTTATTATCACCTCTAAAAAGAGACAGAAATGTGAAAATTGAAGCCAGAAGGTTTGTATCACAGGATTAATTAAGCAAGGCCAAGTGGAGTCACACTCCTCTTGGCAGTGAATGCCTCAAGAAGGTGCTTGTCTTCAATTATGAAGAGCACAAAGCAATTAAAAACCCTGTTTCTTTTTCCTGAGGTGTAACTTGTTACTAGATAAATCTCTCTTTTTTTAAAAAAAAAATCTTCAGGGACTTGATCTGGCTAGAGGTGATGTCTTCTGGGGAATACAGTAAAGAAAAATTGATTTACATGCTGCCTGATTATAATAGATTTCAAATACAACTGAAACGTGCATCCAGTATGTACACTGTCTGAAATACTGTATCATTTATCTTTTTTTGTTACTTAAAACATGACAATTTTTAAAGCTACGAAGAGATGAACCCTGAGAGGTTCTATGCCATGCAGATTAGTGCATCATCAGGCTTTATAAACTGGAAATAAAATGATGACTTGTGGCATTGGCATTTTAGAAATATCCTACCTCTACTAAATTGTAAATACAGATTAACAGTCAGGATTTATTATTATTGTAGGAAGATCTAGACAAACTATCAATCTGGATGGCAGAAAATATTCAATTTTGACAACTATGATTTTATGCACTATGCAGATGCAGGTCACATGCACCTTTAATGGGAATAGTTGATGGAGAAGGATGTAGGAGTACTTACTTACATTCCACCGCCGCATAAATTCGCAAACCTCCCGTGAAAATTTACCGGCGAAAATTCGCTGGCATCAAAACATTTTGATTTGTGGAATTATTTCCCTTAAGCAGTTGTACTCAGTGGTTTAACTATCAGGCAGTAGACCTCGCAACCACAGGGGTGACTTGGACGGCATTGTCTGACGTATGGTAGTGCCTCCCCTTCTGCGGGGGGGGGGGAGGCATGTCCATAAGGAGTCATAATGCTGGTTGCAAGATTATTTCAAGAAAATTCTAGATACCATAATAATGGTCATTTATGCTTGTAGGTGCAGTGTGCAAATCAATGTGTTTTCTCACCCACAATGCAGTTTTCTCCCGCCATTTCAGCATCATTGCAATTGATACATCAAAATGAACACACTGGAATTATGGTGTATGGTATTTATGTGTATTTATTTTTAAGGCCCCATGTTTTAGGGCCAATGACATTCCTTAGATACAGCTAAACCTTTAGTATTGTGTTTCTGAGGTTCCTGAGATTTTAGAATTTGTCTGCAGATTGTAAATCTAGGCACAGTGGCCATTTTGGTGCACCAACTTAAATAGGAAGGTGCCATAACTTGAAAGGCCAGGGCCCTCAAGCTGTATTTTATTACTCTCTACTCTACCACGAAAGCATGAACACCAACTAAATCCTCTACCTCTCCATTCTGAGCGACAGATTTTAAGAACCTGTGCTTAATGTATTTTTGTCTCGCTAAGATAAGTTGGTGGTATCATTATAATGTATTTCAAAAAATTGTCTTGAAAGACTTTGGGCACATTTCTACATAATTTGAATTCATGTTTGCCTGGGTCTCTATGAGCTGCTACTTGCAACTAGCTAGAGATAGGGTTTCATTGTTTTCTGGTGGAGCATAATAATTTATTGGCTCCACACAAAACAAGTAGGTGCAGTCATTGATGGCTTTGTGCCCAAACAGAAGCAGTTAGGGTCTTACTTGCTAAATTCCTGGTCTGTCTTGTTGTGATGACCTTGTGGCCCTGGCATTACAATTGGGCAATGGATTCCTCTGAAGTAGAGAGGATTTTGCAAATACAAGTTGCATGGAAATATGCTTACATGCTTTGAAAACAAAATGGACTGGCTTTCAGTCTACCTGTAACCACCTCCTTCTGTATCTGAGCCTCCAGCAGTTTATCAAGCTCTTATGGCAAGTCCTTCTAGGAAATCCCACATTTTACTTTCTGGACACTAAAGTTGCAACTGGTCCTGGCTAATATTTATCCCACATTTCGAAGGACCCATAGTTCCTCCTTCTGTTCCAACCTCACCAAAGAAGCCCATGCAGTTCAGATAAAAATGCAATGAGGGTGAAAAGCTTATCACGCATTCCACTGGACTTTATCTGAGTGATAAATAGCACTTTGTCCATAACTGACCACAAACGCTAGGTAAACTGCCAATGTCCCTGCCAGCACTGATACTCTGATCATTTGTGTGCATGAATGTAAGTAAACCCTGGAATTATAGGCAGCCTGGAGCTGGTAGCAACGGCAGGCCTACTCTCAGCAGGTTATGTCTGTAGTAGCACTGACTTGTGCCAAAGGAATTGGATGTCATGACAAGGGGACACCTCAACTGACCCTTCACTTTCAGCCTTCCCACTAAACTCCATTGTTACAAACCTTAATAAAACACCAGGAGCCAGAAATAGTGTAAAATGAACACAGCATTTAATTATATTTTATTAAATAAATAGGACCATGAGAGCTTCACCCCAGGGCAATATTCAAAGCCAGAATTTCATAAGAGATCACTACTATGCTCTGCCATTGAGATCAGTACTATGTCATTATATCTACCATTGAATATTAGGATGCCTCTACCTACCCCCAAATCTGCTACCAGCAGAAGCTGCATCTCCACCATGAGAGGAGTTTTAGCAGCCCTGCTGGCATCCCTGAATCTGCAGAGTGTCGATGCTAGAAAATCCAAGTAGACTGTCACCTAGCACAAGCATTAGTAGCATCTGTATCAATCAACCCACCGTGCAGTCACAGGAGAGAACCTCCTCTCTCCCTCTTCTAAATGTACCTGTGCAGTACTCTGGCAAGTTCCTACCACTGCTGTGACAAATACAACTTAAAATACATGTTTATGAAGCACCAACATATTGTACAATAACAAGGTCTATACATTAAACCTATAGATTACATACAAATACTGGTGGATATTCTTGTAATAGTGTGAACGTGTATATATATGGATGCTGGGTTTCATTTGGAGGGATTGAACTTGATGGACTTTGGTCTTTTTTCCACCTGATTTAACTGTGTAACTATGTAACAAGATGTCTTGCATAAAGTGGGAATGCAGTTTTATTTAGCAATGTTCTATTATTAATTGTCTGCTGCTGCTGCTAAACTTCAACTGCCAGCATGTATTTAACCCTTGAATATATATATATATGTTACTTAATAAACTCCGAATGCAAAAATCACAAAAAATGTGTGATTGTTTTATAAAATTGGACTTTTAAAAAAAATCTAAATTTTTTCTGTATTTATTAAACCCCAAAAATGGAAAAGACTGAATCAGAAAATTCAGCATCTCATATAAGTCGACGGGAGAAGTCCTGATGATTTTTAGATGTGCGCTGGGTTTGTAATGTAATAATAAATAAGCTTAAAAAACCTGAGCGGATGTGATCGGAGTTTGTAGCAGAAAATATTGAGATAAATTCGGAATAACCCCCTATATGTATACAGTATGGGGGTTATTTATCAAAGTTTGAATTTATCTCAATATTTTTTGGTAAAAACTCCAATTAATACGCTCTGTTTTTTTACGCTTATTTATTATTACATTTTCCCAAAAATTTGCTTTGCGGGAAAAAAAATCAGATTTTCAAGATTTTTTTCGGATTTTGTCACTCAAAACTTCAGGTTATTGCAGCGCACATCAAAAAAATCATTGGGGCTTTTTCCAGTCCGATTTTATAAAAAAAAAATGCTAATTTTTCGTTATTTTTGCCTTCGGAGTTTAGTAAAAAAAACACACACACACACATATATATATATATATGGGTAAACTAGGATTTGTACCCCAGCTACATTTGGTGACTGCAGTGACAATGATCAGCTGAAGGAATACAAGCTTCAGAGCTCTGTTCTGTGTAATAACTTGGAATAAGCAGACTGTAAGTTCTTGCAGACCTTTTTCATTTGTGGTTATGGTAGTAACAAGATTTCAGCTTCCTATGTAGTACAGCATTTTTAATTCTAATTTTTATAACCATGATTTAATAGTGGTTTGGGGGGTTTGTGCAGCACATATACAGTGTTATATACTTTCTTGAGTAGGAGCAATTTTTTCCTAAGGTAGTATTTAAGACTAATGGCTTTGCTTTTAGCAAGAAAAGTTTTATTCTGATATATTATGCTTTCTGACAAGAAATTCACGATGTCTATGCGGCATTAGCCTTAAACAGGATAAACTGTCCGGCTGGAGTTCACAGAATTTACTTTTTTGGCTAAAAGGTAGTCCCTTTCAGTATAAACAAAGGCTATATAAAATCTATTAGCTCCGGCTTACCCTTTATATCATCATCCTTTTCTGGAAATTACCAATATTTTATTTTAATCATTTCAAGACAAATTCATTAAAACGCATGCAAAGAGAAAGTACAGGTGCTGAAACTACGAAAACTATTTTGAGAAAGTATTTTAACTTGACAAAAACACATAAAAGTACCTGCTGTGTTTGCAGAATTGGCTGACGCCCCTGTTCTTATAAAGGGCATGTTCTTTGCTTCAACAAACATCTCCACTGCTTTTTAGGAAATAATTCGATTCAAAGGATTTTAATCCAACGATCGAAGGATTATCCTTCGACCAAAAAAAGTTAGGCAAGCCTATGGGGACCTTCCCCATAGGCTAACATTGGGTTCGGTAGCTTTTAGGTGGCGAACTAGGGGGTCGAAGTTTTTTCTTACGGAGACTATCGAATGGTCGAACGATTTTTAGTTCGAATCATTCGATTCGAAGTCGTAGTCGAAGGTCTAAGTAGCCAAAAAAACACTTCGAAATTCAAAGTTTTTTTTCTTCTATTCCTTCAGTCGAAGTTAATGAATTGGCCCCTAACTCTCACATATACGTACGTTGATTGGGTACCAGTGATTATAAAATGATAAGGAAAGGCCCAATCCAAATGGTGCTGCTAAATGTTAGGGCACCAGATCGGGGCACTTACAAGCAGCATGCACAGAAGAGTTAAAAGCCAGTCTTTAACAAAAGAGATGCCCTTTTCACTCCACTGCATGTGCCTCGGCTTTTGGATTTTAAAGTAAGAAGGAGGAAGGAAGAGGATTGTTTGTTTAAGTGACCCGGACCAATGCAGTTTTCTGCAAGGCTATAACAAAGGTTAAGCAATCATGCACCCATAATAGGTGGAAATTGAGAAGGAATATTTAGTATAGAGACTCTTTAAATGGATCAGCTCCAGTGAAAGGTCTTAGAGAAGAAATGGGTCCCTTCCCAGACTATAGTCCCTACACTTAAGCAGGAGTTCTAACACTTTACTATTTCTCCTCGGTGGAGTGGATAGCACTCTTAAAAAGCTGTCCTGTCTAATTCACAACTCCTATAGGGGTGCTATGGCAGCTATCCACTTCTTTTGCCTCATTCACTGGGTCCTTGCTCCCCAGCTAATCATGGGGTCCCTGCTCTCCAGCTAATCTAAGTTGTCTTTATAGTAAAAAGACTTGATACTGGAGCTTTTTGCTACAGGCTCACATCACATTCACGCCTGGTACTCGTTGCGTTGGAGACCAAACAGGATGATCCATGTGTCCCCTCCCAGTTGCTAACCGATGAATAGGAAGTGGTCACTAGAATTCTGGGTCAATTGGGAAAAACACACTCCCAAAGGGTGACAGGTAACAGAAACCAGGACTTCCTTAACCCTTTGGATCCCCTCCATGATGCAGAAATGCATTGTCTGTCGAACAGGGGACACCTGGCCCTATTTTATAAAAACTAGATTCCCTTGGGGGAAAGGGTTCATTAAAAACAAACCACAATAAAAAAATAAGACTGTACTTGAAATTTTTTCATGGCTTTTATTTTTCTTTTCTTTTTCTTAATTCTTTTTTTTAAAGTATTAAAGCTATTTCTTGAACGGTATATCTCTATTTCTCCCAACCATGTGAGAGAAAACAGCTGTTCTGGCTCCTTGCCTGCGAATGTGCAGCTAATGCAAAATCTGTCAACAGGAAAAACACAAGTCTTACCCTCTCTGCTTTATTTGAGAAAAAGCGTGCCCCTTGAGAGACGCTTTCAATGCGGCAGGTCAAAGGAGTAAAAAAACTGTGAAAACATGTCAGTGCCCCAGTACGATATTACACGTGATAGCATATGGCATTGCCCTTCTGTTGCATGTTACTTGTCAGCTATAAAAGAGAGATTTCTCCTCTGCTTTTGTTTATAATCCATATGGTTTTCTGTTTCCCTTCATAACAATGACATGATAGCTATATTTCATTTGCAAGCGAGACAACATTGGAGTAAAATAGCCTGACTCAATGTCAACCATTAAGACAAAGAAAAGGTGGTCAGAACATCTCAAGAACTGCATCAACAATTCTGGAAATAGTGATTCTCAGTGGTGGATACAGTACAATACATTAGTCAGAAAAGTCCAGTGAGAATATGAATGATTTAGAGACGTTACAGGAATATTAACTGAATAAGGAAATTGTTCTCTATTCATATATTGTTGTACTGAAGGGGACGTTTAACTGGAATTTAGTGGGATGACGATATCTGGAACTGATTTGCTATAGTCATCAATTTTTTTTAAATCATTTTTTAAAAATCATTTTCCTTCCTGTAGTGATGCTTCCCAAGCTGATATTTTAACCCTTTAAGTGCCACAGAACGTAGAATCTACGTTCTGTGGAAAAGTAACTTGAAATGCCACAGAACGTAGATTCTACGTTCTGCAGCACTTCCGGGTTCTGGAGCGGAGGAGCGGCTGTTAGAGCCGCTCGCTCCGTTCCGCATCGATCCCCTGCCCCTAGGCAACGAGCAGAGCAGGGGATCGAGTGGCCCCTGGGGCGCGATCGCCCAGGGGCCCAAAAACAGCAGCAGGCACGTGTAACTTACGTGTCCTGCTGCTGCAGCCTACACCGCGCTGGATATCTCCGCCCCTACAGCACAGGCACACAGAGGACGTCGCAGATCTCTTCCTGAGGCCCTTCCAGATCGCCTGCAACAGTCTCCAGCGATTTTTTCAGGTTAGTGCAACAATTACACACACAAACACACCAACACACACTTATTACAGTAATACACACTTAGATTCACACTTACACACACTTACACATACATTTTTGGGGATTGGGGGGGTCACTTACACTCACTGCACTTACACACACGTGCACACGCACACACGCGCACTTAACATGTAATTTACCATTTGTACACACGCACACGCACATACATGGCATTGTGGCTTTTTTTTTTTTTTTTCTTATCGCATCGTTTCTTTTTTTGGCTGAAAAAAATGTTTTATTGCCATTACGAATAGCGTATTCGCTAACCGTACTGTGCAATATCTTTTTTATGTTATTTCGGTGATTATATTGCAATTTTGGGTATTTTGGTGCATTTTTAGCCATTTTATTGAATTTTTAGCCATTTTATTGCATTTTCAGCTCTGCGTATGTTGTGTTCACTTGTTTCTAGCCGTATAACCTGTTTGGCCCAGCTAAAATATTCAAACTGTGATTCTGACGGCCGATAACACGAGTCTGGAAAAAAAACATTGATTTTTGTGGTTTTATTGGATTTTTTTGCATTTCACTCTTTACTGCCTTATTTTGTTTTGCCTTGTAAATTTTATTTACTATATATCCATTTGGGGGTCTCTGTGCACCACATAGTTTGGTATATCTATGCATATTGGGCATCAAAGTGTTCAGTAGACCCCTGGCGTTCATATTTAGGATGTTTTATGCTGATACGTTACGAAATGTGGGGCATATAATGGGGTAAAATTCAAGCTTTGTGACGATTTTCAGAAATTTCATAAAAACCGTTATGTTCAGCATTGCTTTGCAGTTTGGCAGTTTACAGTAGAAACATTTATTTACCCATATTGTATTCGTCAGAATGTGTACTTTCTGAAAATATATGGTTTTCTGGGGTCTCTGTACTGTTAGGGGGGTCTAATGTTGCATAATACACACACCAGGTGCTCAAATTGAAGCAGCCAGCGCGTCAGCCGTGAAAATGTATATACACTATTGTCATTTGGGGGTCTCTGTGCGCCACATAGTTTGGTATATCTATGCATATTGGGCATCAAAGTGTTCAGTAGACCCCTGGCGTTCATATTTAGGATGTTTTATGCTGATACGTTACGAAATGTGTGGCATATAATGGGGTAGAATTCAAGCTTTGTGACGATTTCCAGAAATTTGATAAAAACCGTTATGTTCAGCATTGCTTTGCAGTTTGGCAGTTTGCAGTAGAAACACTTATTTACCCATATTGGATTCGTCAGAATGTGTACTTTCTGAAAATATATGGTTTTCTGGGGTCTCTGTACTGTTAGGGGGGTCTAATGTTGCATAATACACACACCAGGTGCTTATATTGCAGCAGCCAGCGCGTCAGCCGTGAAAATGTATATACACTATTGTCATTTGGGGGTCTCTGTACGCCACATAGTTTGCTATATCTATGCATACTGGGCATCAAAGTGTTCAGTAGACCCCATGTGTTCATATTTAGGATGTTTTATGCTGATACGTTACGAAATGTGTGGCATATAATGGGGTAGAATTCAAGCTTTGTGACGATTTTCAGAAATTTGATAAAAACCGTTATGTTCAGCATTGCTTTGCAGTTTGGCAGTTTGCAGTAGAAACACTTATTTACCCATATTGGATTCGTCAGAATGTGTACTTTCTGAAAATATATGGTTTTCTGGGGTCTCTGTACTGTTAGGGGGGTCTAATGTCGCATAATACACACTCCAGGTGCTCATATTGCAGCAGCCAGATGTATATACACTATTGTCATTTGGGGGTCTCTGTGCGCCACATAGTTTGGTATATCTATGCATATTGGGCATCAAAGTGTTCAGTAGACCCCTGGCGTTCATATTTAGGATGTTTTATGCTGATACGTTACGAAATGTGTGGCATATAATGGGGTAAAATTCAAGCTTTGTGACGATTTTCAGAAATTTGATAAAAACCGTTATGTTCAGCATTGCTTTGCAGTTTGGCAGTTATTTACCCATATCGGATTCGTCAGAATGTGTACTTTCTGAAAATATATGGTTTTCTGGGGTCTCTGTACTGTTAGGGGGGTCTAATGTTGCATAATACACACACCAGGTGCTTATATTGCAGCAGCCAGCGCGTCAGCCGTGAAAATGTATATACACTATTGTCATTTGGGGGTCTCTGTACGCCACATAGTTTGGTATATCTATGCATACTGGGCATCAAAGTGTTCAGTAGACCCCTGGCGTTCATATTTAGGATGTTTTATGCTGATACGTTACGAAATGTGTGGCATGTAATGGGGTAGAATTCAAGCTTTGTGACGATTTTCAGAAATTTGATAAAAACCGTTATGTTCAGCATTGCTTTGCAGTTTGGCAGTTTGCAGTAGAAACACTTATTTACCCATATTGGATTCGTCAGAATGTGTACTTTCTGAAAATATATGGTTTTCTGGGGTCTCTGTACTGTTAGGGGGGTCTAATGTCGCATAATACACACTCCAGGTGCTCATATTGCAGCAGCCAGATGTATATACACTATTGTCATTTGGGGGTCTCTGTGCGCCACATAGTTTGGTATATCTATGCATATTGGGCATCAAAGTGTTCAGTAGACCCCTGGCGTTCATATTTAGGATGTTTTATGCTGATACGTTACGAAATGTGTGGCATATAATGGGGTAAAATTCAAGCTTTGTGACGATTTTCAGAAATTTGATAAAAACCGTTATGTTCAGCATTGCTTGGCAGTTTGGCAGTTTGCAGTAGAAACACTTATTTACCCATATTGGATTCGTCAGAATGTGTACTTTCTGAAAATATATGGTTTTCTGGGGTCTCTGTACTGTTAGGTGGGCTAATATCGCATAATACACACACCGGGTGGTTATATTGCAGCAGCCAGCGCGTCAGCCGTGAAAATGTCTGTACATATTGTCATTTGGGGGTCTCTGTGCGCCACATAGTTTGGTATATCTATGCACATTGGGTATCAAACTGTTTAGTAGACCCATATGTTTATATTTAGGATGCTTTATGCTGGTAATGATACATGGACAATACGATGCTGGAAAGTTGAAGCTTTGAGGCAATTTCCAGATATTTCACCAAAACCGACAACTTTGGGAAAGCCTTGCGACTCAGTAGTTTGGAGCAATAAGGCATGGGTACCCATTTTAGATTCTGTAGAATGTGTACTTTCCAAAAATGTATGGGTTTGGGGGGTAAACATATATTTCTGTGTTTTTACCCCACAAAAATGCAGTCAATGTGTTGATTTTTCATTAGCTGAAGTTACCCACGGGACTGTTTGTATGCGCTAACTTCATTTTGGGGCCTCTAAATGCCAGATACTTTGGTAAACCTATGAACAATGGCCACCAAACTGTTCGGAGGAACCCTGGCAATCATATTTAGGGTGCTTTTTCTTGGTGCATAACGATACATGGGTGATATGGTGCTGAGAAGTTGAAGCTTTGAGGAAATTTTCAGACATTTCACCAAAACCGACAATTGTGGGAAAGCCTTGCGACTCAGTAGTTTGGAGCAGAAAGGCATGGGTACCCATTTTAGATTCGGTAGAATGTGTACTTTCCAAAAATATATGGGTTTTGGGGGGTAAACATATATTTCTGTTTTTTACCCCACAAAAATGCAGTCAATTTGTTGATCTTTCATTAGCTGAAGTTACCCACGGGACTGTTTGTATGCGCTAACTTCATTTTGGGGCCTCTAAATGCCAGATACTTTGGTAAACTTATGAACAATGGCCACCAAAATGTTCAGAGGAACCCTGGCAATCATATTTAGGGTGCTTTTTCTTAGTACATAATGACACATGGGTGATATGGTGCTGGGAAGTTGAAGCTTTGAGGCAATTTTCAGATATCTCACCAAAACCGACAATTGTGGGAAAGCCTTGCGACTCAGTAGTTTGGAGCAGAAAGGCATGGGTACCCATTTTAGATTCTGTAGAATGTGTACTTTCCAAAAATATATGGGTTTTGGGGGGTAAACATATATTTCTGTTTTTTACCCCACAAAAATGCAGTCAATTTGTTGATCTTTCATTAGCTGAAGTTACCCACGGGACTGTTTGTATGCGCTAACTTCATTTTGGGGCCTCTAAATGCCAGATACTTTGGTAAACTTATGAACAATGGCCACCAAAATGTTCAGAGGAACCCTGGCAATCATATTTAGGGTGCTTTTTCTTAGTACGTAATGACACATGGGTGATATGGTGCTGGGAAGTTGAAGCTTTGAGGGAATTTTCAGATATCTCACCAAAACCGACAATTGTGGGAAAGCCTTGCGACTCAGTAGTTTGGAGCAGAAAGGCATGGGTACCCATTTTAGATTCTGTAGAATGTGTACTTTCCAAAAATATATGGGTTTTGGGGGGTAAACATATATTTCTGTGTTTTACCCCACAAAAATGCAGTCAATGTGTTGATTTTTCATTAGCTGAAGTTACCCACGGGACTGTTTGTATGCGCTAACTTCATTTTGGGGCCTATAAATGCCAGATACTTTGGTAAACTTATGAACAATGGCCACCAAAATGTTCAGAGGAACCCTGGCAATCATATTTAGGGTGCTTTTTCTTAGTACGTAATGACACATGGGTGATATGGTGCTGGGAAGTTGAAGCTTTGAAGCAATTTTCAGATATTTCACCAAAACCGACAACTTTGGGAAAGCCTTGCGACTCAGTAGTTTGGAGCAATAAGGCATGGGTACCCATTTTAGATTCTGTAGAATGTGTACTTTCCAAAAATGTATGGGTTTGGGGGGTAAACATATATTTCTGTGTTTTTACCCCACAAAAATGCAGTCAATGTGTTGATTTTTCATTAGCTGAAGTTACCCACGGGACTGTTTGTATGCGCTAACTTCATTTTGGGGCCTCTAAATGCCAGATACTTTGGTAAACCTATGAACAATGGCCACCAAACTGTTCGGAGGAACCCTGGCAATCATATTTAGGGTGCTTTTTCTTGGTGCATAACGATACATGGGTGATATGGTGCTGAGAAGTTGAAGCTTTGAGGCAATTTTCAGATATTTCACCAAAACCGACAATTGTGGGAAAGCCTTGCGACTCAGTAGTTTGGAGCAGAAAGGCATGGGTACCCATTTTAGATTCTGTAGAATGTGTACTTTCCAAAAATATATGGGTTTTGGGGGGTAAACATATATTTCTGTGTTTTTACCCCACAAAAATGCAGTCAATGTGTTGATTTTTCATTAGCTGAAGTTACCCACGGGACTGTTTGTATGCGCTAACATCATTTTGGGGCCTCTAAATGCCAGATACTTTGGTAAACTTATGAACAATGGCCACCAAAATGTTCAGAGGAACCCTGGCAATCATATTTAGGGTGCTTTTTCTTAGTACGTAATGACACATGGGTGATATGGTGCTGGGAAGTTGAAGCTTTGAGGCAATTTTCAGATATTTCACCAAAACCGACAACTTTGGGAAAGCCTTGCGACTCAGTAGTTTGGAGCAGAAAGGCATGGGTACCCATTTTAGATTCAGTAGAATGTGTACTTTCCAAAAATATATGGGTTTGGGGGGTAAACATATATTTCTGTGTTTTTACCCCACAAAAATGCAGTCAATGTGTTGATTTTTCATTAGATGAAGTTACCCACAGGACTATTTGTATGCGCTAACTTCATTTTGAGGCCTCTAAATGCCAGATACTTTGGTAAACCTATGAACAATGGCCACCAAACTGTTTGGAGGAACCCTGGCAATCATATTTAGGGTGCTTTTTCTTGGTGCGTAACGATACATGGGTGATATGGTGCTGGGAAGTTGAAGCTTTGAGGCAATTTTCAGATATTTCACCAAAACCGACAATTGTGGGAAAGCCTTGCGACTCAGTAGTTTGGAGCAGAAAGGCATGGGTACCCATTTTAGATTCGGTAGAATGTGTACTTTCCAAAAATATATGGGTTTTGGGGGGTAAACATATATTTCTGTGTTTTTACCCCACAAAAATGCAGTCAATGTGTTGATCATTAGCTGAAGTTACCCACGGGACTGCTTGTATGCGCTAACTTCATTTTGGGGCCTCTAAATGCCAGATACTTTGGTAAACTTATGAACAATGACCACCAAAATGTTCAGAGGAACCCTGGCAATCATATTTAGGGTGCTTTTTCTTAGTACGTAATGATACATGGGCGATATGGTGCTGGGAAGTTGAAGCTTTGAGGAAATTTTCAGATATTTCACCAAAACCGACAATTGTGGGAAAGCCTTGCGACTCAGTAGTTTGGAGCAGAAAGGCATGGGTACCCATTTTAGATTCAGTAGAATGTGTACTTTCCAAAAATATATGGGTTTGGGGGGTAAACATATATTTCTGTGTTTTTACCCCACAAAAAATGCAGTCAATGTGTTGATTTCTCAGTAGCTGAAGTAAAGTCCTGAACAATTTGGATGTGCTAACTTCATATTGGTGTCTCTAAATGCCAGATACTTTGGTAAACCTATGCATAATGGGTATCAAATTGTTCAGTGGACCCCTGGCAATCATATTTCAGGTGCTTTTTCTTGGTACCTAATATAGTTTGGGATATGCGGAGCAGCAAAATAAAACCTTTGAAATGATTTTTCAGAATTTTGAATTTTTTGTTGAAAAACCGCTATGTTCAGACAAGCTTTTATGTTTGGTAGTTGGGAGTAGAGAGACATAGTTACCCATTTTGTAATCGGCAGAATGTGTACTTTTCAAAAATGTATGGTTTTCTGGGGTAAACCTAGGTTTCAGGATTTTTTGCCTTGGAATCTAAAGCATGCCGTTTTCTGCCTTAGTGCTTTCAAAATTCGGTAATATACTGCCGGGAGTTTTTGCTGTACAGAAATCCTAAATCTCCCTAAAACTATACATATCTGGTATTGGCACGTTCGAGAGACATAAGGCTTTCCAAATCAGTTGGATTTTCATCCGTAAAATGAAATATTTTTCTGGTATAAATTGATATACGATGAAAAATGGTAATTTTTCATTTTTTTTTGGTATTTAGCACTATAAATTTTTTTGCACAGGTGGAAATACATGAAAACTCAGGCAGATTTAGAAAGCTCAGTTTCTACCGAAAAAAACAATGTATAGTTTTCCTAGGTAAACTATAGGTTTCCCCTCAGAAAATGCCCCTAAAGTGAGAGAGCACAAAATGTTTCAAAAACGGCTGGCATTTCGCGTAACCAAAATGTGAAATTCTGCTGGCACTTAAAGGGTTAAATGTTTTTTGGTTGCTGTGGTTAGGGACACATTAACTCTTTCTCTAGATTATTATTGTTAGTAATATCTTTTCATCTTAATAAGCAATAAATAGGGTTATGTATTAAAATACACAACGTTTGCCCAGGAGCAGTAACCCATAGTAACCAGTAATCAGCAGATAACATTTAAGCTCCCCATAGATGCGACGATTCTTCTTGCCGAACGATCGATTTTAGGGAAGTCCGACCAATCCTTCGAAAATTATCGTACGGTTAGTGGGATTTGAACGATCGTACATCTTCCGATTTTTCGGGCGACATCTGTCAGGAATAGGGATGTAGCGAACCGCCGAGTATGTGTTCGCGAACGCCGTTCGCGAACACCGGCAAAAAATGCGAACAGTTCGCGAACTGTTCGCGAACTTCGAACATCCGAAAATCGTTCGATTCGAACGATCGAAGGATTTTAATCGTTCGATTTTAGCGATCGAATGGTCGAATGGTCGAACGATTTTGACGCGAACGCCTATTGGCGAACGTCGCGCGACGTTCGCGAACTTGCGGCGGACGCGAACAGTCGAAGTTCGCGCGAACTAGTTCGCCGGCGAACAGTTCGCTACATCCCTAGTCAGGAAATTGAGCGGCCAGGTCAAAAAATCTTTGTCGGTCCCAGTGCAATCTATCTATGTCTGCAGGGCCAAGCAGGCAGCCCTTTGTTTTCCTGCCAAATTGGTCCTTTTAGTTGATGGTCAATTCGTACAATCGTACGATCGTTCCGAGAAAATCGTGGTCGCACGATGAGGATCGAATCTTTTGAAAAACTCAACATGTATGGCCAGCTTTACTGGTCACCTGCTTGAAAGCAAACATCTTATTGGTTACTATGGATTACTGCTCCTGGGCAAACGTAGTGCCTTTTATTACAAATGATGGGAAAGGGTCTATTTTCTAACGGATATTATGTGTGTTGGCAAGGATCTCAATTAATATATATTATTCTATTATAGGAAAGGGCATATGGAAATATTTTCAGATCCTATGTATTTCCTGTGAAACTGAAAGTAATAATAACAATGACTCCTGCTTCACTAATACAGCTGTATGCTCTGTACTCATTTTGAGTATTCTAAGCTCCAGCTGTTTCTATTAGTATAATATAGTACAGGTATGGGATCCCTTATCTGGAAACCCATTATTATGAAAAGGCCAGCTCCCATAGACTCCATTTTATCCAAATAATCCAAATTGCTAAAAAGGATTTCCTTTTTCTCTGTAATAATAAAACAGTACCTTGTACTTGACCCCAACTAAAATATTAGTCCTTATTATAAGCAAAACCAGCCTATTGGGTTTATGTATTGTTTAAATGATTTTCTAGTATACTTAAGGTATGAAGATCCAAAATACAGGAAGATCCGTTATCTAGAAAGCCCCAGATCCTGAGCATTCTGCATAACAGGTCCCATACCTGTATAGTATAATGTCGCTGAAAATTCAGAAAGCGGCAAAAATTTGCAAAAATGCATTGAAATCTATGGGCGACAATTGTTTTTTTTTTTTGATGCACGAGGCATCAAAATTGTTGAGCACAATTTTTAACCCATTGAAGTATTTGAGTGCCGTTATCACTCCAAAACTTGAAAGATTTTTCAGACTCTATCCACAAGCTCTTGTCTACTGTAGTGGGTTATCCACAAGCTCTGGTCTACTTCATTGTGTTATCCATGATCTGTAGTCTATTCCAGTGTATTATCCACTGCTGTAGTGCAATATGTCATCAATCAGCTATGGTATTAGCCATTGTTTTATCCATCATCTCTGGTCTGCTGCATTATCTTATCCACCGGCTCTGGTCTTCTCCAGTGTGTTATCCACAAGCTCTAGTTTACCCCAACATGCAATTCACTGGTCTACTCTAGTGTCTTCTCCACTGGCTGTGGTCTAGTACTTGTGTTATGAATTGGCTCTGGTCTCAGCTATTGTGTTATCCATCAACTCTGGTCTGCTCCAGTGTTTTAAGATACAGGTATAGCTATTTACATAGGAACTACTGTTATTGTGGATTAAGACCCCATCAGGCTGTCTATTTACACACAGACAACACGGAGAGCTAAATGCTCCCATTCAAACTTAATTTCTGTAGGTTACCATGTAATAGATTTCCATTTACAGGATTTACCAGAGAGGTTACTGTCCTCCAGCTGTTTCTTTACTCTAGCTCACAACATAGGAAGCCAGCTGAATGCTTTCAGGTATATGTTTCCAGTTTTAATCACCCCAGCATATAATACTGTATACACCACATAGAAGTGATTCAGGCTTTTAAGGGCTTTAAAATAATAAGATGCGATTCTCTGTATCACCAGGTTTCTCAGAGCTAATGCTTTATAGCAAACTTACAAGAAAAATATAACTAAAAAACTACATGCTGCTTAATAATTTAACTAAGTATATGTAATATTTTATAGTTTAACTTACAGATGGACTGGCTAAAGAATTATTTATTTTTTGCTTCAATTTTTATACTTTAATTTTAATATAAAATTTCACCTTTATCTCGTGGGCTTTTTTCACATTGACTTATTAGTAATGTGTCACTGATGCAACCAGTGAATCTCCAAACATACTGCAGCTGTTGCCCTTGTTGACCACTGCTTTACGTACAGGATCATAATGACAGCTTGTGATAAAATTCAATAAATGAGCCCTTGTTTTGCCATATTAAGTTAAGTCAAATTCTTAAATCTCAAAGACTATTATTTGATGCAAGTGCACTTGGGCATAGGATATTGTTGAATATGATGGTCAGAAATGTTCTATTCATCGTTAGCTGTTTAACCAAAAAACTTATTTTTTCCAAGTGGTTCCATGTTATTTTCAGAACTTTTTCTACCCTGAAATTTTGCAATGTACAACAAATGACCCAGGTTCCTCAGGAGTTATATTACACAGTAGAAAGGCAATACAACGATAACAACAGGCAATATTTCTAATCAATGTGCAACTATTAATTTAACCTCCCCTTCCTGTAATAATATTGAGACAGACTGTCTGCCTGTTTTTGCATTATAGCTGCCTTTGCAATCTGTATACAATCTAATGAGGTGTGTAATTCTTTAAACATATTGATTTGTGACCATTTCAGGTGCTTGAAAGCATTTAGATTTTCTTCTTACATTTTTTGTTCTCATGAATGAATCATTTAACCCACATTATTTCATCATAACGGTGACTTTTGCTTTAAATTCTGTAGACCAGGTTATGAATGAAGCATTCTCTGTCCTTTTGAAGAGAAACCAACACCTTCTCACAAAATCTGCTGCAACAAATGGTGCAGTACTAATCCCCACAGTGGTGTAACTACTCACCGGCAGGCCCTGGTATAGGATGAGCACCTGGGCCTCCCTGTCGGGCCCTCCCCCGTATGAATCGCATGCGCTGTAAAATGTCTCCCTGCCCAACCATCCACGATATCCATTATCGTGCCTCCGGTGGGCCCCAAGAGGGTGCGGACCCAGGTGCCATTGCACCCCCTGCACCCCTGGTAGTTACGCCACTGAATCCCCATCTATACTGTATGTCTGTGATTGTTTTGTTTTTTATTTGCACCTATGTGTGAATGATATCGGTATACAGTCTAATTGAATGCTAACTCCATTTTGTGGAACTGAAAAAACTATCTGAATGTGACATCTTGAAAATATCAGCCATTCAAGAGCAACACTATTGGGGGAACGTAATAAAAGTCGGTAGCGGTAAAAATATTCACAATACGAAAGGTTATGCCTTTGTGCAAACAAATTTGCCTTTCCGCAAATTTAATATAGCTTTTGCGAACCCGGAAACTGTTTAGCGACCAATACAGCCTGGTCTGGAGGTGGCGGTACATCCAGGGTTCCTCTATGTTAATAGGTACAACCATACACAATTTAAAACAGAAGGCAGAAAGTCTAAGCAGCTATATAGAAGTAAAGATCCCATTTTAAAGCAAGTCACTTTAATGAATAGGGATTTACATGCAACTGACCCTCATGGACCCAGTGCCCATTTCCTGGTCACACTGTGGATAGTTGCACCCTTTTTTTTATATGGATTATAGTTGTAGGGGAGGTCCAGAGAGGTCAGGGATTGCTTTGCTGAAATTAAAGTAATGTCTTTCTTTAGGTACAATGAAAAAAAAATAGGTTTATTTGATCCTTAGCTATATTATTGCTACTGATATATTACACAAAGTCGGTATTATACACTTCTAACATAGGTGCTACATTTTGCCAGTGCAGTTACCCAAAACAGCTAATTAGATCTTTTCTACATAGTCACAATGAGGTTTCACTTTGACATTTTGTGGTTTAAGTTACATACTTTTACGATCCAATGGAAATTTTATTAATGCATTGTTACAAATGTCCCAAAAATGCAACAAAATCTGCCAGTCATACCAAGTTTCATGACATTTCACATGGCCTTTAAGCCTATGAATTTGTTGAGCAATTGGGGGGATCCTGAATAGGATATGTTTCTACAGTATATCACACTATAGTAGGTAATTACAATATGGAAAAACATATAAATGTAAATCGAACCTATACATGTATGATGTATTCCTTCTCTAAATTGTACATAGAACACTTAATTGTTTGCATTCAGATTTTAACTAACCACGGGTATATTTTATTGCCTGTGCATTTTTCTAGAACAACCAGAAGGAGCATTCACTTTTATAAAAAAAAATACTGTTCATGAACCTGGTAAAATGAACCTACTTGTACCACTGAAAGACAAATGAAAATATTTAACAAGCATCATTTTCTGTTTGATTTAATAGTACCCAATAAATGGAATCTATAAAACCACAGTAATGAAATGAGCACATAATTTATCTTATTCTGTTGTCCTCTCCGTGTTCTTTTGTCCTTTGATTGCACTGGTGGATAATATTATTTTGTTCCCAAGGAAATATGTCCCTTTGATTAGGTTGCTGATATTCCCTCATTTGTCACTGTTCTATCAAGCTAAGCCATGTAACAGCAGGAACCCTTGATTATTTAATTGCTTGTAAGAACTCATTAAATATTGCTATCAATCATGGGACATATGGTGAATATCGCCCAATGGTGTGAGACATGGTAACAATGATATTTCACCAGTTTAGTTTGTTTTTGTAATCATTTTATTGTTTTCTAGGAAGGAATTGTTTAATATGTATTTAAAATAAAATGTGCATTATAAAATAAAAGCGTTTGAGTTCAGTGCGGCAGCAAAGAATATAATGGAACAATTATAATGCTCATTCCTGTAACTTTTCTCACTATCAAGATAAAAGTAGGTGTCTTGCAGCTTTTTAAAACCATACTTTGCTTTATGATAAACTAGTGGATTAAAATGATCAGCTGTAGTCCTCACACACTCATAAATGCGTCTGCTTTGCTCTATGTGGCGGTGCTGAAGATTTTGAATCCACAGGATGGAAAGGGTTGATACTGTGTAGAGTCTTTTTCACTCTTTTAGCCAAAAAACAACTTAATTTTATGTATTCAAATACATGTATTAAAGGGACAAAGGACAAACACATCTTATTTTAATGCTGGACTTTGTAAATGACAAATAAATTAGGAAACATGGTAAGGCTCATTTTTTTTAAAGGTCACATTTTAGTGGTACAGATCTGGGACCTGTTATCCAGAATGCTTGGGACCTGGGGTATTCCGGATAATGGATTTTTCCATAATTTGGATCTTCATACCTTCAGTCTCCTAGAAAATCATGTAAACATTAAATAAACCCAATAGACTGGTTTTGCTTCCAATAAGGATTAATTATATCTTAGTGCGGATCGTGTACAAGGTACAGTTTTATTATTACTGTGAAAAATGAAATAATTTTTTAAAATTTGGAATATTTGGTTATAATGAGTCTATGGGGGACGGTCTTTCCGAGCTTTCCGAAACCACAAATAAAAGCATTATCTCTAAAAATGTGAATGCCATGAAAGTTATATACAGTATATATCCACATTTAAAAAGTGCAAATGGAAAAATGGCAGCGGTTGCCACTTCACCCTTTAGTAAATCCCAGAGAGAGAGACTGTTCTCTGCACCACATGCCAAGGAGACCAGGTATCACCAACGGGTACGGTGAATGCATTATCTATATCCAAAAATAGTAGTACAGTTATGGGACCGATTATCCAGAATGCCTGGGACCTTGGGTTTTTAGGATAATGGATCTATTTGGATCTTCATAACTTAAGTCTACTAAAAAATCATGTAAACATTAAATAAACCCAACAGGCCAATAAGCATTAATCATATCTAAGCTTTGAACAAGGACAAGGCACTCACTTATTATTAATGACAAAAAGGGAATCATTATTTAAAAATATGGATTATTTGGATAAAATAGAGTCTATGGGAAACAACCTTTATTTAAATCATGTCGGGTTTCTGGATAATGGATACCAGTCCTATGTGCCTAGATACCAAATGCACAAACTAGCAGTTACTGTTGTACCACCTATTCAGACCTATAACCAAAGGGTTTTTAAGCTTTAAACTTCACTTTTATTCTACCAATCCCTGTGTTTTTAAGGAATAAAGGTAAAGTTTTAAGCAAGATACCCTCTATCTAACAACACAACAACCCAGGGAATGCGGTATAGGTAATAATATTTCCTTGTAATCATTTATGAAACTACCAGTCCTTGTCTCTAGGGGAATTAAAGTAGGTGAAGATGGGGGATTCTTATACTAATTTATTATTTTGACCTCTCACCTTAGACCCTTTTCATAGTACTTGAAAGCAGTATCCTGAATCTCAAAGTCCTGAATTCTGGATCCATTGTGAATCCAAAACAAAAAAAAAAATACTCTGCCTCTTGAGATAAGTTGATCAATATAGTTTATATGGTGAGCCTATTAGTTCCCCTATTTCTCAAAGCCTAAATTTAGTTTTTACAGAACTACAGTACATGTATCATGTATTTATTAAAATATATATACTTGTTTGTCCATTTGTGAGGTGTAAGGGGTACTCACCCTGGTGGTCCGCCTCTGGCGGGGACGCCCGCTGTGTGGTGTTGCTCCTTTGGTGTCTGGTGTTCCTCTGCCTTAGGGCGTGCCAGGCGCACACGTCTGGTGTTTCTGTGCAATATCATGCTGGATGATTGCGTCATCGTGCAAGGGCGCGAGTGACGATGTATTTAATGGGGCCTTTTACACTGGATCTTTGCCCGTTGTTTGGTTCCACTTGTGAGTTCCTGGGTGCGTTCCTGATACTTATTCTGTTGGCTGATTCCTGTTTTGACCCCTGCCTGCCTGACTTTCCTTGACTTCTGTAATCCTGACCTTGGCCTGTTATCCGACTACTCTACACTCCGTAATCCAACTCGTGCCTGTTAGACCTATCTTGATTGATCACCCAGTTTTGACCCCTGTCTGTCTGACTTCGCCCGAATTCTGCCTGCACCGACCCAGCCTGGTTTGACTATGTTTTCTGTCTGCTACTTGAATTGTGACCTTCTGCCCAAAACGACTTTGCTAATGATCGTGTCCCTCTGCTCGTCCAGAACCCTTAGCTTAGCTCCTCTCTTAATAAGACCTGGTGGCACCCAATTAGCCGGGGGCTCCTCCCGAGGTGAAAGGCGGCTGTTAAAGGCGGAAGCAGGAGCTGAGACCAGGGAGCCTAGTATTGGTTCTGGATTTTGGGTACCAATCGTGACATGAGGTTTCTTTTTAAAAAAGTATATTTAAACATTTAATAAATCCAATAAGATGCTTTTGCCTTTAGTAAGGATCATTTATATCATAGTTGGGATATGGTACAAGATACTGATTTATTATTACAGCGAAAAAGGAAATAATTAAAATAAAATATTTCATTGAAATGGAGTCTATGGGAGATGGCCTTCCAGTATTTTGGAGCTTACTGAATAACGGCTACTGGATAACGGATCCCACACCTGTACTGTGTTCTGTCCCTAACATATATTTATGTGCTTATGCATTACAAGTTCTTTAAAAAAAACAAATGGAAACACTGAGTATAGATTGATTCAGTATATACTGTATGTTTAAGATCTTACAGTACCTGAGCATTCTTATGATACATAATTAAAAAAAGGATATTATATAAACTTGCTGCAAAGAAAGTTCTGTACAATGGTTTGGGTGTAAAATACATTTGCAGAGGAAGAAATAGTCAGAGCTGACACTTTCTGCTGCTTGTGCTGTGTATTAGGTTGAGTGTCTTTCCTTTACCCACCTGAATGTGACAGTTTCATTGCCCTTGTTGGAGTCAAATCTAATACTGGCCCTACAAGACAACAGTTCTAGCTCTGTGCTACAATAACACTCCTTTTTACTACATTATTGTTATTTTGCACCTTTGCTACCTTTATTCACTACTGTTTTTATCTGGATACCTGAATATAGTACAAGATAATATTCATTTTTCAATGTTTTTCATAGCAGAACTGCTCATGGAAGGGTGAAGGCTGTTATTTCTGCACTTTGTAAATGAAAAAAATGAAGAAAAAGGCTTGCGAGAACATCAGTAAAAATACATTGGCTGTGACCCACATTTATTGCAAAGCACGGCAAAATACACCATTAGTATAACTTGGCACTGACCTCTATGTAATACCTGTCTCAATGAATATATAACATTTTCAGGATCAAAGAGGATGGAAACAATGTTAGAAAAGAGCAGCCAAGTGATGACAGCAAACCTACCTATTAGGAAAATGTTCAGACTTCTTCTTACAGACCTTCAGGTGTTTTTAGCAGATGTGCTGAAAATTAAACAGTATAAACACAACAAACATATTATGTATATACTTGAGTATAAGCCGAGTTTTTCAGCATCCAAAATGTGCTGAAAAAGTCTACCTCGGCTTATACTCGGGTCAGCGGGCAGTTGCCGAGATTGCAGTCACTTTTAATCATTCCTATACCAACAGTTCACTTGGGGAGAGACTGCAATATCCCACAATGCCCTCTGTTGGTTTTATGAAAGAATAACAGTGCGCCCTCTGTTGGTTATATCAAAGAATAACAGTGACTGCAATATCACACAGCGCCATCTGTTGGTTGTATCAAAGAATAACAGTGACTGCAATATCACACAGCGCCATCTGTTGGTTGTATCAAAGAATAACAGTGACTGCAATATCACACAGCGCCATCTGTTGGTTATATCAAAGAATAACAGTAACTGCAATATCACACAGCACCATCTGTTGGTTGTATCAAAGAATAACAGTAACTGCAATATCACACAGCACCATCTGTTGGTTATATGAAAGAATAACAGTGACTGCAATATCACACAGCACCATTTGTTGGTTATATCAAAGAATAACAGTAACTGCAATATCACACAGCGCCATCTGTTGGTTGAATAAAGGATTAACAGTGATGGCAATATCACACAGCGCCATCTGTTGGTTATACAAAAGATCAGTGATGGTTTTATGACACACAGCACTCTCTGCACAATTCTCTGTCACCATCAACTTTGCAAAGAAGTCCGGTCGATCGCTGGGGGAGTCTCTTTGGCGGAAGGTGCGCTGCTGGGAGACAGGGCTGTAGTTGTGTCTAGGCTTATACTAGAGTCAATAAGTTTTCCCAGTTTTCGTAGGTAAAATTAGGTACCTCGGCTTATACTCGGATCGGCTTATACTCGAGTATATACGGTAACAGCATCCACACATGTTAAAGATAAGCCCATCCCTGCTATGCCAATATTATTGGAATGACACTTATTAAAAGACAAAAAGATGCAGGTTTCTGCTACTACAGGTATGGGATCCATTATCCGGAAACCTTTTACCCACAAAAGCTCATAATTATGGAAAGGACATCTCCCATAGACTCCATTTAAATCAAATAATTCAAATGTTTAAATATTTTTCTTCTCCAAACTCCTGTGCACATTTTTACAATATTTATCAATACAGTTACTGGAAAAGATCTGTTGCAGGAAAAGACAATAAAATCGTGAAAAAAATCTGAATCTTACTTTTTTTTTATGCCTGATGTTTTGGATTATCTCTCAAAAACCACAAATTATTGGGATTATTGCACGAAACCCACTGCAGATCCTTCCAATTTGAAAAGGGACATCTGCCATTGACTTATGCATGATCTCAGCAGGTTTGATTTGGAGTACTTTTTTACTTTTTTTTTCTGACTTTTAAGCAGCCTCTGGGTTTGATAAATCTTGTAAAATGTGAGGTTTTAAAGGAGGTTTCCCCTTTAAAACTCCGGCCAGAAAACAATCTATTTTATTAAATAACCCCCTTAAAGGAACAGGTCAGAATAAAAATAAAAACTGGTTTTGTAATTGGCCAAATATTTCAAGAAGGATTCAGTATTGGGCCAAATCCTAAAATATCGGATTTGGTGCACCTCTAGTTGTTATGAGTAAAGGTGACCATACACAGAGATCTCTCTCTCCGATATGCCCACCTTGAGAGTTCCGCTCGTCAAACTTCTTGAAAGGATTCAGTATTGGGTCCAACGATGGAATCATAATGCAGGAGTACGGGCGGTCGGATCGCGGGAGTGCATCAATGAACAGATGTTATGCAATGGGATTTTTAGCCATGCTGATCGACATCTGCCTGACTTTCGGAAAGATATCGATTTGGGAAGCCTGTCGGAGGCCCCATATACAAGTGTTAAGCAAACAGTAAATGCAACCAATGTTTATTGCATTCCCCAACAGACCATTATTCTTATCTATGGGGTTATGTGATGACAGGGGCAACATTTATTCCAGTTCATGTAACCTATACTAGCAACCAATCACTAGGCAAAATGTACTGCTCATATAGCTGAAAGTAAGCATCTGATTGGTTGCTATGGGTAATAAGAGCTGCTACTAATTTTGCTCCTTTTGTTACATTTCTTGACCTATGTATCATGCTTATTCTGTGTGATTTATATTATTATACTTTCTGTAGTCAATACATTTTTTTGATACTATAACAAACAAGGGAAAGTTGTGCTCACCACTAATTTTTAAAACCATTAGGCGGGGGTGCAATGAGGCTGTGACCACAAAATACATATAGACAAATACAAGATTCCTCTGCACTCAACCCATTATCAATATATTTAAGACATTGAAACATTTTGTGCATACTGCTACTGAAAAATGCCTTACCCTTTAAACAAAACAGGGATTGTTTGTCCATATATTGCAATATATTTAAGCTGGCCAACTACGTCAAAGTCATCCCATATCTGGCCAGTCCTACGCTCAATTTTCATCTGATTCATTAAGAATTCTATTGCTTCATTAGTCCCTTTGTAAAATGTATATAAGTCAATGGGAGAAGAAGTCCCAATGATTTTTTGATGTGCGCTGGGTTTCGTGCAATACCTGAAGTTTTCAAAGTCTGAAAAAATTTAGAAAATATGATGAAAAATCCGAAAAAATCATGATTTTTTTTCCCGCAGAGCAAATTTTCTGGAAAATGTAATAATAAATAAGCTTAAAAAACCTGAGCGGATTTGATCGGAGTTTGTAGCAGAAAATATTGAGATAAATTCGGACTATTTTAAATAACCCCCTAAATTAACTAAATAAATTGATTTCGCTGCCAATAAGGATTAATTAAATCTTAATTTGGATCAAGTACAAGGTACTGTTCTATTATTATGGAGTCTATGAGAGATGGCCTTTCCGCAATTTGGAGCTTTCTGGACAATGGGTTTTCCGGATAATGAATCCCATATACTACAATATGCTGTATATTTTATATTTATCCATGCACAGATATAGAGAAGCTTAATTAACCGCAATGCTTTTGCTACTTTCTCAAGCTAATTCTTAATTAGTTACAGTCATGAACAGTTGAATATTAATTACAGAGGCTGCAATAAGGAATCCACATGGTTTCTGCAGAGCTTACTGTAATTTTATCTCCTTAATGTATCTTTCCCCAAGCCCTATGATATTGTTCAGTATGCACTTTATTAAATACTCTAATGACAGCTGTCTTGTTTGTGCAGTGGGCTTTTTAATAATGTTTTCATAGGAGATATATATATAAATCACCATGGGAAATCTTGAAATATTTTCTTATCTTATAGTTTTACAGTTCAAATGACTCTCTGTTGTTTTGAAAACTTTGAAACCTCCAAATGGGTCATCTGATGTTATATTAATTAGTGAATGAATATTTTAACGTGATTTTCTTTATAGTTGATTTGCTTGTGGCTGTGTCAGTTGAGTAGAGATGTTAAGTAGTCTCATTATCATATTGTACCTCAGGCTCCTGCGATTACAACCAGTCTTAGGAGAACGGGAGCTTTATGATGACACGTATGCATTTTTAAGTGGCACACGCTGATGTTCATTTGTACTCATAGCTGAGTCACTGGATTTTTATCTTGGCTTTAGGTACATTGTTAGAGAAATATTAGCCCTTTTGAAATTGCCAGGGTGTGTAATCAGGACCACCATCAGGGGGGCACAGGGGGTACAAGTGTACCGGGCCTGGGCTGAAGGGCTGTGCTGCAGTTTTTGAAATAGACGGGGTGCCGCCTCTTCGAAAGTCCTGAACCACCAAAAAGCCAAAGTCCCAAACTGCCGGAGTCACCAAAAGAGCTGAACTGCCGAAGTCGCAAAAAAATCTGAAGTCACGGAAGGAGCCAAACTTGAAGTCCTGAAGCCGTGCAAAGTCACAAAAAGAGCCGAACTTGAAGGCCAATGTTTTTTTTTTTAAAAAAAAACTTTCACGGGGGCCCTGACACTACAGTTTTTTTTTTAACTTATAGGGGGGCTGAATCTCCGCTTGCATTCCTCTTCAGAAAAGGCGACAGGGCGATGATCCATCGTGCCGCAATCAATTTCTCCTCCCTGGCTATCTCCTATAAGGAAGGCAGGGAGGAGAAATTGAGCTCCCCATGATGGATCACCTTTTCTGAAGAGGAGCGCAAGTGGAGATTTGGTAAGTTATTTCTAAATATAGACTTTGCGATTTCAAAGTTTGATATGTGTTGCTGTTTTTTCTATACAAGTGAATTTTTTTTAAATTTTTTTTTGATGTTACTGATCCTTTAACCTTCCCAACACACCCACCTACAGTGGCACCTA
This sequence comes from Xenopus laevis, assembly GCF_017654675.1. Taxonomy (NCBI): domain Eukaryota; kingdom Metazoa; phylum Chordata; class Amphibia; order Anura; family Pipidae; genus Xenopus; species Xenopus laevis. The sequence continues at coordinate 28,777,012 of NC_054382.1, read as the reverse complement.
CCTACCCCCACAGGCCTATCTGTCACACTTGAGTTACCCCCTCCTGTTTTCTTTCTTTCCTTTTCAGCCCACCTTGCCCCCATCCATTGCTGCCCCCCCCCTGTTCCTAATGCCCCATGGATGGTAGGGAGCAAAGTTGACTCCACCGTCTACGTTAAATGTCTGCCCACTCTAATGCTCCCACCTTATTATAACCTCTGTTGCTCCTCCTTTACCTACCCAGGCTATATATTATTACCCCCATAATCCACTACCCTACCACTACAAGGCCCTATTCACCCCTCTATTCATGATCCTATCATTTAGCCCTTCAGGTTAATTTCCCAGGGTCCCCTGGTATAAAAAGAACTAGGAATTTTTTGATGTTACTGTTCCTTTAACCACTATGTAATTTTCCATTGCCTTTGACTCTAATTTCAGCTTTTTTTCAGGAGGGTTTTTTTTCAGCAAAACAAAATTCTAAAGAAAGGAGTTGAGAACATTTTCTCTACTGGTGAAGCGGATACTGCACATCCCTACTGGCAACAAATCAGCTTTGGTCTGATCAACTGCTATTGGTTTCTCCACTGGGACAAAATAGCCAAGATTTAATCAAGAGTGTTTTAAATATCATACCTTCTGTTATTTCTGTATGGATAACTAGATGGCTTCATAATATATATAAAAATGTTTATATAAACTTTAAAAGAGCTTTTGTATGAAACATGTATTTGTATCATTACAGGGTAACAGTATATCATATTAAAATGCAAATGTGCTTTTACTTTAAAGGCACGGAACTTTATACTAAGTGAAATTATATTTTAATTGCCATGGACACCCCTGTTTCTCTGTTAAAAAGTAGATTGGCTGAGAGTTCAAGTCAATGGGCAACTTTAAGTTGCCCGAGTGAAAGCAGTCGCACGTCATTGGACGCCCATTGACTTTAACAATGTCGTCAAAAATTGACACGGGCATCAATTTTCAAGTTTCGCAAAAATTTCCTGTGAATTTTTCCCCAAAGCAAAATGGGTGAAATTCGCCCATCACTACTATCCAGCATGAACATTACAATAACTGGCACATGCAAAAGACTTGTTACAGGGAAATCACTGATTGATTCATGTTTCCTCAGCAGAAGAAATTCCCACTGGTACAATCAATTGTATATACCACCAAAAGTCATCTGGTAGCACATGCACAAAAAAATGTTAGACTGAAAGAGCAGTGCTAAATATCTCAAAAACTGTAAAAAGGAAATTCTACTTGTACAATATATCCGTTATAATATATCATTTTAAATAAAATGCATTCCTTAAACATCTTCTGTGATTTGACTTCTATTTACCATATTGAAATTAAATAACTAATGATACATAGTAACATAGTAACATAGTAACATAGTAAGTAAGGTCGAAAAAAGACACATGTCCATCGAGTTCAACCTTTTTTTTTTTTTTTTATTAACTACCTATCTGCCAGTTGATCCAGAGGAAGGCAAAAAAAACCCATCTGAAGCCTCTCCAATTTGCCTTAGAGGGGGAAAAAATTCCTTCCTGACTCCAAAATGGCAATTGGACTAGTCCCTGGATCAACTTGTACTATGAGCTATCTCCCATAACCCTGTATTCCCTCACTTGCTAAAAAGCCATCCAACCCCTTCTTAAAGCTATCTAATGTATCAGCCTGTACAACTGATTCAGGGAGAGAATTCCACATCTTCACAGCTCTCACTGTAACAAACCCCTTCCGAATATTTAGGCGGAACCTCTTTTCTTCTAATCGGAATGGGTGACCTTGTGTCAGCTGGAAAGACCTACTGGTAAATAAAGCATTAGAGAGATTATTATATGATCCCCTTATATATTTATACATAGTCATCATATCACCCCTTAAGCGCCTCTTCTCCAGCATGAACATCCCCAACTTGGCCAGTCTTTCCTCATAGCTAAGATTTTCAATACCTTTTACCAGCTTAGTTGCCCTTCTCTGTACCCTCTCTAATACAATAATGTCCTGTTTGAGTGATGGAGACCAAAACTGTACAGCATATTCTAGATGGGGCCTTACAAGTGCTCTATACAGTGGAAGAATGACCCCCTCCTCCCTTGACTCTATGCCCCTTTTAATACAGCTCAAGACCTTATTTGCCCTTGATGCTGCGGACTGGCATTGCTTGCTACAGCCAAGTTTATCATCTACAAGGACTCCAAGGTCCTTTTCCATAATGGATTTGCCTAGTGCAGTCCCATTAAGGGTATAAGTGGCTTGGATATTTTTACATCCCAGGTGCATGACTTTACATTTATCAACATTGAATCTCATTTGCCACTTAGCTGCCCAGATTGCCAGTTTGTCAAGATCATGTTGCAAGGATGCCACATCCTGGATGGAATTAATTGGGCTGGATAATTTTGTGTCATCTGCAAACACTGATACAATACTTACAACACCCTCCCCTAAGTCATTAATGAACAAGTTAAATAAAAGTGGACCCAATTCTGAGCCCTGAACTTTACTCCAAGTAGAGAATGTCCCATTAACAACCACCCTCTGTACCCGATCCTGTAGCCAGTTTCCTATCCACGTGCAAACGACTTCATTAAGCCCAACAGACCTTAGTTTAGAAAGCAGTCGTTTGTGGGGCACAGTATCAAACGCTTTGGCAAAATCCAAATAGATCACATCTACTGCCCCCCCACTATCCAGAATCTTACTTACCACATCATAAAATGCAATCAAATTCGTCTGACATGACCTATCCTTCATAAAGCCATGCTGATTGTTGCTCATAATGCCATTCATTAGGACAAAATTTTGAATGTGATCCCTTAACAAGCCTTCAAATAATTTGCCCACCACAGATGTCAAGTTTACTGGCCTATAATTGCCAGGCTGAGATCGTAATCCCTTTTTAAATATTGGAATAACATCAGCTTTTCTCCAATCCATAGGCACCATACCAGATGACAGTGAATCTGAGAAAATCAGAAATAAGGGCTGGTCTAAAACTGAACTAAGCTCTCTTAGAACCCGGGGGTGTATGCCATCAGGCCCTGGAGCCTTGTTTACATTAATTTGTATTAAAGCTTTTTGAATCATATCCTGAGTCAGCCACTGACTAGATTGAGCTGAACCATTCGTGCAGTTATTAATTGAGCCTGTGAACCCAGACTCCTCTATTGTATACACTGAAGAAAAGAACTGATTTAACACATTTGCCTTATCTGTATCTGTTACAACCATACTGGTACCATTATTTAATGGAGCAACACTCCCAACCTGCATCTTTTTACTATTAATATATTTAAAAAACTTTTTAGGGTTAGTTTTCACCTCCACCGCAATTAACTCTTCATTTCTTTTCTTAGCCTTCCGGATTGCTGATTTACAACATTTATTACAGTGTTTATATTCATTAAATGCAGCTTCTGTCCCTACAGATTTGTAGTTTTTAAATGCCTTTCTCTTCTTTCCCATTAACTTCTTTACTTCTGTATTAAGCCACACAGGATGATTCTTAGAGCTTCTACGTTTAGTCCTTAAGGGAATAAATTGAGAACAGTAATGATTTAATATCATTTTAAAGGACAACCATTTCTGTTCTGTGTTTTTAGCTGAAATCCTAATGCCCCAATCAATACTCTGTAGGGCAGCCCTCAAGGCACTAAAATTAACTTTTGCAAAATTCATGGTTTTTGTTGCCCCAGTATATTTTTGTTTTTTGCACCAGACATTAAAAGATATAACCTTATGGTCACTATTACCCAGGGGTTCAATGACTTGCACATTTGCTATGGTGCACTTCATATCGCCTGTCTTTTGATTTTTTTAATTCCAACAAATACGCTTTAGCTATATTAACTGCAGCTATGGAATATTGTATAAACAAGGTCTAAAAATCAAATTAAGTGAATGACTTATTCAGAGGTCCATAACTTATTACGGGAGTTTAAATCTTATAAAATCCATGAAAAGGTGCTAGCAATGTGTTAATATATATATACTACTTGTCCATGTCAGATTTCTTTGTCATTAGGATTGTGTTAGCTTCCTGTAAATGTAACACCATGTCAACACTGTATTCAGTAAGAGTCTAGTCTACCAATCGTTTCCCTGACATGGGTGTGTCAGTTCAATGGTTAGTTCATTTCCAACTTTGGGACTATCTACAAGAACCTGATATGCTTTCTTCATGTTTCCTTCTGGTATTCCACTTTAATCCCATGCTCCAAAAGCATAGGGACCAATTTATGACTGCTCGAGCTGGGGATTGACTGGGGGGGGGGGGAAGGATCAGGTCTGGATCAGGGGGAGGGTAACGTGGGAGCAACTGAGGAGGGCAGGATCAGGTCTAGACTGCTGGGGTCCACAGGATTTTTTCCAGGTGTCACATTGGCCCAGTTCGATCCCTGTGCAGGCTTTCTTAAATAAGAAAAGTTTTGGCGTCTAAAAGCCACCCAAAGTCTTGAGCAGTCCCTTAAAGTAAAGTAGTAGAGTAAATGTGATAGGAATCAAGTTCAACTGAGCCAAAGACTGATGTAAATGATGAACAATCTCTATAATGCGCTATATACTGTAAATGAGATGGCTATATATAAACATAAAGGATAAGCTCCAAATGTGAATATTCATAGCTGTAGCATAAGGCAAGAAATTTATTTAGCAAAATGTTCAGACATTGCACTGGTAGTTATGTCCTTGCTGTCTGAGACAGATTTTCTCCTTGCCACCCCATTTTCAAGTTCTCTTGCATCTCCTGTAGGCACTAAGGCATTAGTCCTATTTATATTGCAAGGCGTTACCCTAGCTATCCTTCTCATTTCCCGACTTAGCAGTAAAAGTTTCATGTGCTAATTATACTTTCCATTAAGCAGTTTGCTGCCCTGTCATAGGCAAAGGTCCAGTTGAAGAGATCAGGCTCTTCAGAAGAGAAGATTGTTTAGTTGAGACTCACAGCCAAGGCAAGAGGGATCAAGAAATCTGAATCAGGTAAAGTTAGAACCCAAAAGTAGAAAGTCTTACGGTTAGAAACAGGCAGAGGGAATAAAATAGCCTCACAGTGTATAGTGCCACCAGGCCAAGCTAAAGACCACTTAGTAGTGATGGGCGAATATCTCCCGTTTCGTCATGAAATTGAAAAGTTCACAGAAAAAATGTGAAATTCAAATGTTTTCACAAAAAAAATCGAGCAATTTGAACGTCTTCACTATAAAATTGAGCAATTCGACGATTTCACAAAAAAATCTAAAAAATAATGAAAATTGGAGATTCACACCAGTGAATTTTTGCAGGTGATTCGAGAATTTATCCGCTGGCTGCGAAACCTGGAGATTCGCCGCAAATTCGAGCCAGGCGAATTTATTCGCCCATCATTACCACTTAGCATTCATATTATTCATCTGGACACCTTACACTTTTGGAATATATATACACAAATGTGTTGTTTTGTGAACGTAGCAGCATGCAATAGTATGTACATTTGCAGAGATCCATGCAGAGAGGTGCTTGTGCTGAACTTTGCAAGGACAGGTACATTTACTGAACCCCATAACAGGACAATCTCCTGGTTTCTGAAAACACAATAAAATGCAAGCTTGCCAGTAGAGATGGGCAAATCTGACCTGTTTCGTTCTGCTGAAAAGTAAAAAAAAAAAGTCACCGAATGCATAGGGCTTTAGTTGCGTGTCTTTTTTAAAACCGCACAACAATTTTTTACATTGTATTAGAGTTTATCAGCGTTTTTTTCATGGCATCTCTATTCCCCAGACTTCAGAATCATAACACATTTTGTGCTGAAAGCTAGTCCCATATCCCAATCAAAGCCACTCCTATGAACGGTCATATATTTATATATAATTTTTATATATATATATATATATATATATATATATATATATATATATATATATATATATATATATATATATATATATATATATATATATATATATACCCCACCAGATGAAAGCACTCACGGGTCAGTCATATGAGTACAAATAGCAAAAGTTTTATTCCAACAACCGCATATCTACGCGTTTCGATCCCACTGGATCGTCATCAGGATGGTGCTTGGTAGTGAAACACACCCTTTTAACCCCACTCCCACCAATCAGTGAAGAACCACAGAATCATCACTCCCCAATTAATTATCAATCACTGTTAACATGCACCTGTGTAACATGATGGTCATAGAGTGCAAATATTGAATGACCCACAGCTAAAAAGATATAAATACTAATAAAACACTTTAAACAAACTAGGTACGACGGTAAGGCATCATCCAGAGTTGGAACATGGAAAAAGAATTTATTGTGCACCGCACAAAATTTGCTTGAATTCATTAATTTAGTTATAAAAATTTTTGATTATAAAAATTTTTGATTATAAAAATTTTTCAGTATAAACTTTCAACCTCATCTCATCCATAACAGCCTAGTTGCACCCCATTGGTTCCAACTCTGAATTAGTCCCCATCGTCCCCAGATATAATCCAATTATCACAGTGATGTGACATTATCCCAAACTAGTGAACAAAAAACTTACTATTACAGTACAGTAAAGTACCCACGTGCCATAAATATTGCTGTGACAAAGTGCATCTAAAATAGTATATTAAAACAAGGATTAAAATACATTAGATTTCTATCTTTAAACTTTCAGCTGATGAATACAGGAAAGAACCTGTGATGTTGAGCGTTTAAATATAACCAAAGGATTTGTATAGCATTATAATTTGCAAACGATCATCAAATTTCATTAGTCCACACTTGAGGAGGGATAATATTATCAATTCTCATTATATAGATTCTAAATCATTCCTATTGAAGTTCTCACAGGAAGCAAGACAGTGAATGCATCTCATTCAATCCCCTAGGGGCAATTGTATCAAGCATACGTATCCATTTCGCCTCACGTTGTAACAAAGCCTTAGCTCTGTCACCTCCTCTTGGTAAGGTAGGGATATGATCAATCAATATCGCCCTTAGGGAAGGCAAAGGATGTTTGTGCAAAAAGAAATGTCTCGCAAGGGGGATTTCAGATTGTCCCGAGGATAATGCCAGTCGGATAGCCGATCTGTGGTTATTCATGCGTATCCGGAATGGAGTGACGCATTTCCCAATGTAATATAAACCACATGGGCACATAATGCAATAAATCACAAATTCTGATGTGCAAGTTAGGCGATGTTGGATCTTATACTTCTTCCCAGAGTGGGGGTGGGAGAAGGTGCCACCAGTTATCAGACATCCACATGTCTTACACCCACCACATCGGAAGCATCCCAACTTCATCATTGGTAGCCAACTTACAGGCTCACCCCTTTGTAAATCTGTGACCATCAGTATATCTCTCAATGAGCGACCACGGCGGTAAGTGCACATAGGAGGGGACATATTTGTAAATGGCAACCCAGAGTCCAACTGTAGTATTGGCCAGTGTTTTTTCATTATTTCTTTTACTTTATGACTCACCGGCATATAGTTCGTCACAAACGTCATATTCTGTGGCCAAGCTGTTACAGTTTTATTCACCCTCTTATCAGTTTTTCCACAGGTTTTATATGCCCTTTCCATCTCCTCCTCAAGGAAATCAAGCGTATATCCTCTAACAAGGAAACGGTCTCGCATCTCACAGGCCTGCTGTTTTGCAACCACCAGATCAGTATTTATCCTGAATACTCTCAAAAATTGGGTATATGGTATAGATTTCAGAACAGCAGGAGGGTGGAAACTATGTGCATGTAAAACCGTATTACGGTCAGTATCTTTCCGAAATAACGTAGTTCCAATCCCATCTGTTGTTCTAAAAAGTCTCACATCAAGAAAATCTATAACATCACTATGACATGTAATGGTAAATTTTACAGGCGTAGATAGAGCATTCAGGTCAGTCACAAGCTTTAAGGCTCCAGTGTGGTCCCCATGCCAAATCAGTAAGATATCATCGATAAATCTACGATAGAAGAGCACCTGTTCACCATAATTTGGATAAATATATTTCTTCTCAAAAGCATCCATGAACAGATTGGCATATGAGGGGGCCACATTGGAGCCCATTGCTGTGCCAGTCTTTTGTAAGAAAAAACTTTTCTCAAAGCGGAAGTAATTACGGGTTAGTACTAGCTCGAGCAGTGTACATAAAAATTCAATTGGTGGGTTACCCGTGTGCTTCCCCAACAAAGCCTGTCTACATGCTGATATGCCATCCTCAGTAGGTATTATAGTGTACAAATTGCACACATCCATCGTCACAAATATTGTGTTATCAGGTAATACATCCACTTGTTTCAAAATATCAAGTAGAGATGCTGTATCTGCAATATAGGAGGGCATATCAGTACAAAGAGGTTGCAGGAAACTATCAAGATAACATGCCACATTAGAAAAAAGGGACCCCCTTGCCGAAATGATCGGTCGTCCAGGGGGGGTGTGCTGATTTTTATGCACTTTGGGCAATGTATAGATAATCGGACACTTTGGAAAATCAGTCACCAGATACTTAAAGCAATTCTCACTAATCCACCCAGATGCCCTTGCTGTATTTAACATTCCATCAAGCTCAGCTTTAAAAGAGTTGACTGGATCTCTCAATAATCTCTCATAGACATCAGTATTGGACAATTGTGATATTAACTCTTCCCTGTAGTAGGATCGGTCCAGCAATACCACTGAACCACCCTTATCTGCAGGGCGTATAATAAGATTTTTATCATCACGTAGAGTGTTAAGTGCCTTTCTCTCCGCTGCAGTTAAATTTGAATAAAATTTTTCAGAGTTCTTTACTGTTTCTGAAATTTCTCTTTGTGTAATTGCACAATATGTCTTAATAGATGTTGCCACATTAGATGGTTCAAACACACTCACAGGGCGAAATTTCTCAGGAGGTTGTCCACTAGGTTCATCCTTAAAATGATCCCTTAATTTTAATTTCCGTTGAAATTTGTACATATCAACTTCAAGACCAAAAGCATCATTTTTTGTCACTGGAACAAAGGATAAACCTTTTGACAATAGAGCAACCTCGCCCAAGCTGAGTGTGTGCTGGCTTAAATTGAATATCACTGTTTCGGCTTTCTGGGTGGCCTTTAGTTGCGTGTCTTTTTTAAAACCGCACAACAATTTTTTACATTGTATTAGAGTTTATCAGCGTTTTTTTCATGGCATCTCTATTCCCCAGACTTCAGAATCATAACACATTTTGTGCTGAAAGCTAGTCCCATATCCCAATCAAAGCCACTCCTATGAACGGTCATATATTTATATATAATTTTATATATATATATATATATATATATATATATATATATATATATATATATATATATATATATATATATATATATATATATATATATATATATATATATATATATATATATATATATATATATATATGGGGTAGATTTATCATGGGTCGAATTTAAAAATAATGGGAGTTTTTTTGAACTCCCATTACTTCGAAATTCGAATTAAAAAAGGCCAACCGAAATGTATTAAAAAAGTGTTTTTCTTAGGGTGAATAGTCCGTATTCGGGCGAATTCAAATCATACGAATTGAAGTAATAGCGAATTCGATCGAATTCGAATCTTTGATTTTTCAAAGTCCACTAATTGACTCCAGATAGGTTCTAGGAGGTCCCCCATAGGCAGAAACAGCAATTCGGAAGGTTTTAGATGGCGAATGGTCGAAGTAACGTATTATATAAGAGACAGTACATGATAAATTACAATATTCGAATTTTCACATTTTTTTCAAATTCAAATCGTGTAGGTAATGCACCATATATCCTATTATTCCTCACAGGTTGTGACAGCCAAGGAAAAGCAAGGTGGGAAGCTATTTTTTTTTTCAATTCTCTGACAAACAGTTTGAACGTGAACATTCCCTATAGGAAATCCTGTAAATGGGATTTCTCTATTCTAAAAGAAATTCTTGACATCTTTCTCTCCCTCCCCACCACCACAGTAATCACTTTCCATTAACCTCTGCATTTCTTTTTCTAATACTCTTGCTGCCTGCAGTCTGAATAAAGATTATAGGCTATGTTTTCTTTTTCCTTAAAGGAATACTGTCATGGGGAAAAAAAAAATTTCAAAATGAATCAGTTAATAGTGCTGCTCCAGCAGAATTCTGCACTGAAATCCATTTCTCAAAAGAACAGATTTTTTTATTTTCAATTTTGAAATCTGACATGGGGCTAGACATATGTCAATTTCCCAGCTGCCCCAAGTCATGTGACTTGTGCTCTGATAAACTTCAATCACTCTTTACTGCTGTACTGCAAGTTGGAGTGATATCACCCCCTCCCTTTTCCCCCCAGCAGCCAAACAACAGAACAATGGGAAGGTAACCAGATAACAGCTCCCTAACACAAGATAACAGCTGCCTGGTAGATATAAGAACAACACTCAATAGTAAAAACCCATGTCCCACTGAGACACATTCAGTTACATTGAGAAGGAAAAACAGCAGCCTGCCAGAAAGCATTTCTCTCCTAAAGTGCAGGCACAAGTCACATGACATGGGGCAGCTGGGAAATTTACAAAATGTCTAGCCCCATGTCAGATTTCAAAGTTGAATATAAAAAAAATCTGTTTGCTCTTTTGAGAAATGGATTTCAGTGCAGAATTCTGCTGGAGTAGCACTATTAACTGATGCGTTTTGAAAAAAAAACATGTTTTCCGATGACAGGATCCCTTTAAATAAATGCAACCCTTCTTAAAGATTATCTTTGCATTTTCTGTAGCACTTAGATAAGTCCAACATGTTATTAAAAAACAATATTTGCTGCTCTGTCAACTTTATAGGGATTCCAAAAAGTGCCGTTACACCAGAAAGTATTATACTGGTTCATTAAGCCCATTCAAAGTCATCAACCAAGTGAAGATATGACAACAGGCTTTTTTATCAATAGGTAATAAGACAGATAATTTAACTGTAAAAGCCCTAATTGGTCTAATTCACTAACTGACCTCTCAACACTTGATTCACTAGTACAATTGAGCTCTGATAAATCCTTAAATTGTAAATTGCACACAGCTGTGAGCTGTTTCTCACGCTGGCACAAAAATACTATCATTGACTGTTTCATCTCTGCGACCTGCTAATTTGGAGCATATGCAACTGTTTTTAATGCTGAAGGCTTGACATACCACAAACAGCAGATGTTGCAGCTGTCCCTGTGATGCTTTATTTAATTCAATTACGTCTTTTGGAGATATGTTAAAAAGCTACGAGAGATAAGGGAGGGCAGGGGAATGTTAAAAACGGAGCCCCTGGTTGAGGCCCAGGTGGCTCTGTAGGCAAATGATTGGGTGAATGTCTGAATGATCTTTTTAATTGAGTAGACTGACGGTTAATCAGGGTCATGAAGTGTTATCACACTGATGAGCTGAGTGGAGTCCTGGGCTGCTCTGCAATTAATGCTGCTTTTGTGAAAGGAAAAAAGAAAGATAATGTATGCCATCTGGCAATTGTTTGTGATAAAAGCAGCAGTTTCTTTAACAACAAAAAAGTTCAATATTATTCATAATTATTTAATTTTTTATTTTAGCTGAGGCCAAAGACGAAAATGTAGGTCTTTGCAATTTCATTTTTCTACATAAGGCAAAACATTCATTTAGTTGCTTGGGAGATGTTATTATTTAAATTACTTCTAAAAAGAATATTCTGTTAGTTGTAAACAGTCAGGTAGTAACATACCTATATGCATATATTGAGGGAGGCGAGTCCATTTTTCTGCTTTGTGTATTGTATAAGTTACAGTCTTAATGGGAAACCTTGAAAAGAATATAATGATTTCTGCAGAGATTCCAATTCAGTCCTGAACCGTATGTTACACATAGACATACAGTGCGATATACCTGTAAGCGGCTTTTTTTATTGTATGATCAGCAACCTCACAGAAGGGAATAACGTTTAGAAGGAATTGGTTTTGTTGGGTTCAATATTAATGTAATAAGGGTTAGGATGAGAATTCAGAAGGAATTTCCATTTACTGTTGGTGTTATCAATGAATCCCTCTATAAAGGCAATACTAGAGCTGACATTCTCTGGCTCAGCATCGTTAATAGGGTTTCCTAAAGGGCACAAACAAAATGTAAAAACAGAAATGTCATCAAAATAAGATTTTTTTTTTTTACAAAAAAAAACTTTCCTTTTTTACAAAAGGACTTTACCAGAGTTCAACACCAGGGTGAAAATATTTTTCATTGCATCTCAAAACACGTTCATTTATTCAGTCATATTCATTCTGTATGGAGGCTTCTCATGAGCATAGATTCTTGCTACTTGCTGGACAAAAATAACTTTGGGGCAGATTTATCAAGGTTCGAAGTGAAAATTAGAATTTTCAAGTTTTTTTTTAGTGTAATCCAACTAGGGAATAGTTCAAATTGGATTTGAGTTTTTTAAAAAAAAATCAAAATTCAGATTTTCGAAAATATATCATGTAAAGTCCCTTTAAGAATTCAAATTCAACTATTCGCCATCTAAAACATGCCAAATTGGCGTTTTAGCCTATGGCGGACTTCCTAAAATCAATTTAGAGTAGTTTGGTGGACTCCTGAAAATCTAATTTTTATCGGAGTGAAAACTCAAATTGAATTAGATTCTAAATCAATTCGAATGTGATTCGAGTTTGCGGGTCAATCCTATTCACCCAAATTGAAAAAAATAGATTTTTTTAATTCATTTCAATTGATCATTTTCTTCCCGAATTTCCAGTTTATGGGAGTTTTTAGAAACTCCCATGAACTAGAAATTCGGGAAAAATTTACCAATTGAAATTTATTTAAAAAATAAATTTTTTTCAATTCGGGTGAATTGGATCGACTCTTGATAAATCTGCCCCTTTGTGGTGAATATGTCAACTTTGGATTATCTGACATAGTAGCAAAGAAGTTCAAGTATTTATATGCAACAGCAGAGTGAAATTGCACTTTTCGTGGAATATTGAAGATTTTGAAACGTGTTCTATAATTTTAGAACATTTTCACCATATTTATTTTTCTTAATGGGATTTATTTAGGGGGAAATGGTCAGTGGAGGATTCCAGATCTAATCATAGATATTTCTAGAGTTGTCGATCATTTGTCACAGATAACTAACTCAAGTAATCAGAGGGAACAGTCACCTACAGAGATACCATAATCATCTACATTATTTTGGGATATCCTCCTGTGCACATTATATTACAGAAACTTGTATACCTCTGCTTCTGTGTACATAGACAGTGCTCAGTTTATTTATCCTCTACTAAGAAATCAACCACTCCATATAGATGTGCTATATATGTGTGTGTGTGGGGGGGTTAAAGGCCTGCTAGAAACTAACATAATTTTTATCTTTTGACTGTTTAACTACATTTTAGTAACTGTCTTAAAGGTAACAAACAAATGAAATGAAGAAAGCATAGAAATCAATGAAAGATAGCATATAATCTAAAATAGCATATGAGTCATAAGTGTGCATCCAACTAATGAGGAACATATTCTTCCCAAATGCTAGAAGAGTAATGAAATAGAAATTCATGATTTTATAGTGCTTGTTAGTTGGGTGCCCTAAAATATAGATAATAGGGAGAAAAAAAGTATTCATACAGCAACAAAGGGAGGGACATCCCATGTTTTCACTCTGCCGCTCAACAGCAACTGGGCCAAGGATGGCAAGATCTCAAGCAGTCGTGTAACTAAAACTCGGGCACAAAATGCATTTAGGGCACCTCAACCCCTCATATCATCAAGATATATTAAAGGGGTTGTTCACCTTCATACACTTATTTCAGTTCAGTTGGCTTTAGATTGTTCACTAGAAATTAAGATTTTTTTCAATTACTTTCTTTTTTCTATTTGTGACCATTTTTTAAACATTGAAGTGTAAGTTTAACTTTTTAAGTAAGTTTAAGTTTTTAAATTTAAAACAGCTCTGGGGGGAGTCACTGACTCTTTAACTGTTCTAAAATTGATACATTTAGTTGATACTAGTGATAATAAAAGAATCTGGACAAGAGTGATCATAGACATGTCAGATATCACCGGAAGGTCTACTTATAAACATTTTAATTTGTCTGATGTTAGATATTTTTCTACTGCAAACGAATTCTATTTTTTCTTGCTTATTTAAAAATCCTCATAGAAAAAATCTGATTGAATCCAAATCAAGAAAAAACATACCAACTCAATTTTTCATAAATCAGCCCCTTATGTATGTTACCAAAAAAAACAAACAAATATTAGGTCAACAAAGATCAGTCCCTCTCTCAGAGCAGTGAAACTAACAGTCATTTAGGAAAAATATAAATGCATGAAACATGAATCAGAGGGCACAGGCACGTCATTTAAGAACTAGAAATATTAAAACAAGGGTTGTAAAGCAGCAATCATGAAGGCAACGATAGAAATGAAAAACTGATTGCTTTGCTTGAAAAAAAAACAATCCCCCTCCCAAAAAAATATTAATGAAAACATAGGAGGCTGAGAGTATGTGTCCATTAAAAAGGAAATATTTTGGTTACACAGAAATTCGAATGAGCAAAAGCATTTAATGATTTTTTTACCTTAGCATATGCAATAGAGGAGAGAGTGTTGCACTCATATTAGAAATACCTGTGTAGACACAGGAAATGTTGCATAGACATTTAATCTCAAAATTAATCCAAGTTAATGTGAACAAGACTCCACAGTCAGATGCAGTACAACCACAAGTACTTTTGTTAGACTCCCTCTCGTTTGGTATAGTACCAATAGATTGGAGGACAGAGAGAGGCTGTTAGGGGTTCATTGTCTACTCAGACTTGGGTTCTAATCTGTGTGTTCTGGTGAGTCACATTGGGTAGATGGGGTGGTAGCACTCATGCTGGACACTTCCCTGAACAGATTTACATGACACTTCCTGCAACACAGTTACCTCAACCTGTAAATTAGGCTTGGCTAACTTTTTTTGGTCGAAGGATAATCCTTCGATCGTTGGATTAAAATCCTTCGAATCGTTCGATTCGAAGGATTTAATCGTTCGAACTATTTGTGCAAAATCCTTCGACTTCGATATTTGAAGTCGAAGGATTTTAATTCCCAGTCGAATATCGAGGGTTAATTAACCTTCGATATTCGACCCTTGATGCATTTGCCCCTAATTGTTTGCATAAAATAGTGAGTCTATGGGAGACGGACTTTCCGTAATTCTAAACATTTCCGGATAACAGATCCCATACCTGTACAAAACCCACTACCTGAGTCCATTCTATTTTGTAAAGATTTATTTTAAAAAAAATGACCATTCTGAGTTCTGCTTTCTAGTACTGGTAAGGAACCGTTTATTAGGAATTTTAAAAAACAATTTTAAAATTTTGAACGACTTGATTAAAATGCAGTCTATGGGAATTGGTCTTCCTGTTATTCAGAGCTTTCTGCATAAAAGATCCTATACCTGTCATATTTTGCCTGTTAGCACATTGATCCAAAATAGTAATATGAATATGATTAATGAATATTACCAAAACATTGTTAGACAAAATTCAATTAATTAATTAGTCATCTTTTTTTTTATTAAAAACTGTTATGGTCAAATCTCCAGGCCAAATCCAAACACAGCTGCTTTAGGGTTGTGGCACATGAATAGAAGCTCATTTACTAATTTTTGAGTTCAAGAAAAAACGTGGCCTAACTTTTTACCTAGAACACTAGCTTATTAAAGTAAAAAAAATAAGCTAAATACAATGAGGCAAAAAAACGTGAATATTTTAATGAACCTGGAAAATAAACCTCCATATAACATTTTTTTACAAATCAATTATTTTTCTCTAAAAAATTAAGTTTTTTTATTTCTCTAAAACTCTAAAACAGTGCTATTTGTTAAAGCAAAATCTCTTTAAACTGTCAGATATGGACTACCTTTTTGTTCAATTAGGTTATTTGAAATGGCACGGGATAACCATTGCTCCAGGAGTGCAGCGTTCATGTGAGTATTTAAACAGTCCAACTGTGATGCAAACATGTGAGAACACGTGTTCATCACTCAGGCTGCAGAAGGGTGAGACTAAGGTTCTGCAATATGGAAGACTGACCTTACAAAATGAGCAAAATGATTACTTTTGTTTTGGCTATAGCCTAATGTTTTGCCAAACTACATAATATTTAATCAAAATGTCTGAAAGTTCATTGATGTTCCCAATATTTTTTACAGGTATGGCACATGTTATTCAGAATTAGGGATGCACCTAATCCATTCGGCCAGGATTCAGTGTTTTTCAGCAGGATTCGGGCGAATCCTTCTGCCTGGCAGAACTGAATCCGAATCCTAATTTGCATATGCAAATTAAGGGCGGGGAGGGAAATCGATTGACTATTTGTCAAAAACAAGGAAGTAAAAAATGTTTCCCCTTCTTGCTTCCACATGTAAATTAGGATTCGGTTTAGTATTTGGACGAATCCCTATCCAGAATGCTCGGGTCCTGGGGATATCCGAATGGATCTTTCTTTAATTTGGATTTTCATACCTCAATTCTACTAGAAAATCACATAAACATTAATAAACCCAATAGACTGATTCTGACTTCATTAAGGATTTATTATATCCTAATTTGGATCAGGTACAAGGTACTGTTTTATTATAACAGAGAAAAAGGAAATCATTTTAAAGATTTTGGATTATTTGGATAAAATGGAGACTTTGGGAGACAACCATTCTGTAATTCTGAGCTTTCTGGATAATGGGATTCCAGATAGCAGATCCCATATCTGTAGTAACTATATGAGCCTGTACCAAATTTATCCGGATGAGGATAAAAAAAATGTGTTATTTCATGAACACTGCATTGTCATTCTAGGGACAAGATACAGTAAATTATCATCACATGTTACAGGGCCATTTTTTGTTCATTTGATTGCTATTAAATCAGCCTCAGTTTACACTGTAGAACAATCAATAAGAAAGAGAGAGTAAAAAGGAAAAACAGTGTAACTTTGATCTGTTCTGCTTTAATAATAATAATGCATTGGATGTATTGTAAATTCCAGCTTAACTGTGGTGTGACAAATATATTATTGCCTGGGTTAAAAGAACAGATATAATTAATAAATTTAGTGGCCTTCAAATGACATTACCGGGAATATACGTATTGCTCCTCGTTAGCAATTTTTGAAATGACTTTGAGGATATATACACACCGGGCTTTCAGTTGAAAGGGGGAACCTGAAGATATGGTATAATTCACCTGTATTACACTGTAAATTTAAATTTAGCACTAGAACAAAGGAGAACATTTTAAGGAAGACAGCAAGCTTTTCCCAAACAAATACACACAAACATATATGGTCAGATTTACATATGGTCGAATATCGAGGGTTAATTAACCCTCGATATTCAACTGCCGAATGTAAATCCTTCGACTTCGAATATCGAAGTCTAAGGATTTACCGCAAATAGTTGGATCGAACGAAAAATCATTCGATTGAACGATTAAATCCTTCGAATAGTTTGATTCGAAGGATTTTAATAAATTTTTTTCTTCCAAAAAATAGTTAGAAAGCCTATGGGGACCTTCCCCATAGGCTAACATTGAGGTTCGGTAGGTTTTAGGTGGCGAAGTAGGGCGTCAAAGTTTTTTGTAAAGAGACAGTACTTCGACTATCGAATGGTCGAATATTCAAACGATTTTTAGTATGAATCGTTCAATTCGAAGTCGAAGTTGTAGTCAAAGGTCGAAGTAGCCAATTCGATGGTCGAAGTTTGAACATTTGAAAATTGAAGTTTTTTTTATTCTATTCCTTCACTCGAGCAAAGTAAATGGGCCCCATACTGTAAAGAGAATCTATGATTTGTCTACATTTCTGTGAATTTTATAAGCAATAATAACCATCTTCATTGAAATGATAAGGATAATAGAAGTTACCAAGACGTTTGATGACCATTTAAAGGCACGGGGTCACATGCTGAGTGTTTTTATAAAGGTCACGGAACATCCAGGTGATTTTTAAGATCCTTTTCCTTAAAAATAGGTGTTACATTATTTCTTATAAATAATAATAAATTTCATTGAAAAATTTGACTTAAATAATATCAGTCTGCTCCAATTATAATTAATGACATCATTAATCACCGATTATTTTGCAGGTTACGTGCAGCAAAACACAATACGGGTATAAGCTCTATTGTCAAGTCCATAAAAGTATAGATTATTGGAAGGCCGTCTCCCATAGACTCCATTTTAATGTTTTACATTTTTTTTTTTAAATGATCTTCTTTTTCTCTGTAATTAAAAACAGTACACGTATGGGATCCATTATCCTGAAACCCGTTATCTAGAAAGCTCTGAATTACAGTAAGGCAGTCTCCCATAGACTTCATTTATTCCAAATTTTTAAAAATGATTTCCCTTTTCTCTGTAATAAAACAGTAGCTTGTACTTGATCCAAACTAAGATATAATTAGTCCTTAATGGAAACAAAACCAGTCTGTTGGATTTATTTAATGTTTACAAGATTTTCTAGTAGACTTAAGGTATGAAGATCCAAATTACAGAAAGATCCATTATTTGGAAAAACCCAGGTCCTGAGCATTCTGAATAACAAGTCCCTTACTTGTACCTTGTACTTTATTCAAACTTAAACTTATCTAATCCTTATTTGAGGCAAAACAATCTTGGGTTTATTTGGGGGGTTATTTATCAAGGTCCGAATTTATCTCAGTTTTTCTAATATCAAACTTTGAGCAACTCCGAATTCCCGAATGGACCTTATTTATGAAGAAAAAAACCCCGAGGTTGGGCAAACTTTAGAGCTTTCCCCGAAAACTCTGAATTGTTTGGAGTTTTCCGCAAAAACGAAGTTTTTTCCTGAGTTTTCTGAGCTTTTTTTGCAGAAACCCCAAAATATCGGTATATCAGTATGGACATCAGCGCAGCCACTGGAACCTTCCCGATTGTCTTATACAGGACCTCGAGAGCTTTTAGATGCCATGGTTTCGGAGTTTTTAGACCATCGGACTTTAAGAAAAAAAATTATTCAACCTTGATATTCAGATATTCGAATGTTGATAAATAACCCCCTTAATGTTTAACTGATTTTTTAGTAGGCTTTAGTATGGTGATCCAAATTAAGGACAGATCCCATATCCAGAAAACTCCAGGTCCCAAGCATTCTGGATAACAGATCCCATACCTGTACTAATAGTTACTGTACTAGTTACCTACAATTTGTTAAGTTTTATAAGAATTATATTTCTGGCAAATCCTTCAGGGTTGTCCATCCTAAATGCACCAAACTGTTGTTGAGCTACAACTCCAGCATCCCACTAATAGCTACAGCTGGATTATTGCAAGCTGGACATCCCTGAGTTACTTTAGTTTTATTACACAGGGGGCACCCACATTTCTTTTTTAATAAATCACATGAACAGAGTTTTAAAACACATTTGTATCTGAATAATACATTAAAAGATTTCATTTAATAAACTGGATTAATAAAAATAATTACTTTTTTTAGTTGTTTTTATTGTCATTTGACATAACATCATAATAAAAAAACCCATAATAAAACAGAATATGAAAGTGTAGCTATATGCCCACGTCATTCATAAATTAAAGCTTTACTTTGAATATAAAAATGGGTTAGTGCCTGACAATAACTTTGATGTCCAAAGAAATAATCCTTTCCCCATTGGGTACGGGCAACTTTTAAGCCACAGGCTTAATAACAATAAAAGCCAGATTGTTAGCCAGCAGATATACATTAAAATATACAATAAATTGAGGCTGTCTTTGTTGCATCAGCTAGCTGAATCTTTAGGGTCTTAAAAAAACCCTTTACATTAATATAGTTTTCCTTAAGGACTCTCCTTGCAAGTCTAGTTGGTGAGCTCTACAATGTAAGGGAAGGTATGTGGAATAATTAGAAAAAGGAATGTCTTTAATATAGGGAAAACGACATACCTTGGGATGAGCAAAAAAGTTTGCAAAGTGCATTGAAATCAATTTTTTTACGAGTGACAATTTTTTATACGCACATCAGTGACAAATCTAAACAATTTACAATTGTACAATTGTAATTTTTTCATTATTTTATTATTATTCTCTTCCGGCACAAGAGATTTTCTGAAAAATGTATTGATAAATAAGGGGGTCGGAGTAGTTTTCAGAAAATATTAAGAACTTTTCAGATTTTGATAAATTAGTATTACTTATCAGTATTATAATTACAATATGAGATGAGAAGGATCCCCCCTCCATCTACAGTTTATTAATTTTACAATTTCAACATGAAATCAGAAGTATTTTCCTCCATCTAAAGAACACTATAGGGAATATATTGTAATACTAGTTGATAGTTAACATAAAATACATAAATACTGCAGCTTATTTGAAGAAGCTATAGCTCTCTGAATTTTAGTCCCATTCAGTTTGTAAATATCTTTACTTAGGGGGTTATTTACTAAACTCCGAATGCAAAAATCAAGAAAAACTTGTGGTTTTTTTTTATTATAAAATCTGACTTTTAAAAAATAACAAATTTTTTGGAATTTATTAAACCCTGAGGATGGAAAAGTCTGAATATGAAAATCCGGCATCTCAGACCTGTCGAGGTTGCATATAAGTCAATTGGAGAAGTCCCTATGATTTGTTGATGTGTGCTGGGTTTCGTGCAATACCCCGAAGTTTTCGCCGTTTTCGGGTGAAAATTCCAAAAAAAAATTGAAATGTGTGAAAATCAGATCTGGTTCTTTACCGCAAAGCTAATTTTCGGTAAAATGTAATAATAAATAAGAGTAAAAAACCCAAGCGGATACACCCCTAAAAGAGTCAAGTAAATGTTTTTTTAGTTTTTTCCGTTTATGAAAATTGCCCCAGTAGTGAGATGTCATAATTGGTCTAATATTATTTGCCTTGACTCTGAGAAAGTTTGCCTATTTGCTAACACTCTCTGTTTTGCAAAGTTCAGTGTCTAAAGACTCCAGATAATGTAGCACCTTTTCTGTTAAGAAATTTGAGACTGTTATGAATGTTCTAAATAATTAATGATTGCCAAAGATCAGAGAAAAGCACTAAACACCAAAGCAATGCAAGATTAGGCTTTGATAGAAGCTTGTGAATAATTCAACTAAATGTAAATCATTACATTGCAGAAGTTGCTAACAATTGATTTGTCCACATAAGTTAAAAAGTGATAAAGTGTTAAATTCACAAAAGAATATGCCTTGAACCACACAAAGAAATATTTTAATAAGAAAGACTTCTTATTTATTGCTTTGATATGATTACTGATATTACAGTCCTCTGAATTGTTACCCAACTGTTTGATGAATCATAATAATAATAATACAATACAATAATAAGGTTTCAGGAACCAATGTTTCCATGACCAGTTATTTCTCAAAGTCTAACATTCACAACTCCCATAGTCATAGTCATTTCCAGCAGAAAAAGGCATTGTAACAGTATACTATGTGAAAATAAGACATTACATTCTTATATACTTTCCTCACTAGGTGTTTTCTTACTATATTAGGACTATTAAAGGATGCATTATGAGTCTAGAGTGGATGAGGAAAATATTTTACTGCACCTTTCCAAAGGCAAGTAGGTAAAATTTTCTATACTGGCTTAGAGTAGCCCATGCTATAAATGTATATTTACCTACACCTATTACCTAAGGCCCTACCTTGGTCATAACTACCAGGGCACTGACCCAACTACAGCTCACATGGGACTGCCCAGCTGTAATGTAAGGTATCTTAAACCCAGAACAAACCTCTAGATCCGGACTACAGATCACACTTCCGCCTATAACCACCGCCTTTCACTTCGGGAGGAGACCCTCGCTGCTCGGATGCCACCAGGTCTTATAGTGAGAGGACCAAGGAGAGAGTTCTGGGCAAGCTTGGGAACCAATCATGTGCAGGAAGAATGGAGAACAAGGGACATGGTTGAGGGACAGGCCGGCCCAATATTAATCAGGCAGGGCAGTACCAAATCAGAAGAGTCGGGGTCACAGGCTGGGATCAAAATCAACAGTAGCGCAGTAGAGTCATATTTATAAAATAACTTATTCTAACTTTCAACCATTGATAAATACAACTCTAAAAACCCCATAGGATTTTTTTTTGGATGAATTTTACTGCAGTGACACAGTAAAACTTGTCACACTTTGACAAATTTGCCTCTTACTCTAACTGGCAGGTACTTCATTCACAGTGTCATTCAGGGTTCACTCATACAAGAGAAAGATGATGTCCAGTCAAGTGTTTTATTTCCTATTGGAATGGAACCCTACGCCACCTAGAAGGTTTAAGAGGTATATCACCGTGCAGCATCAAGACAACTGGTTGAACTGAAGCTTACATACATATGTACTCGATAATGTATAATAAAGACACCAAAGAGCCCAGGATGGGATTTAAAGGTGGCAGCTTTTATTGATAACATTACCATTTTAAAAACATAACTATAAATGACAGTTTTAAACATTACCCAGAATGCTTGCCAATACAACTCCATCGAGTGAACAAGCCACCACCATTCCAGTCCAATCCAAAAGCTGCTGCAAGGGCAGGAGGGCGAGATGCTGCTCTGACCACTGCTGAAGTTGAGATATAACTGAAATTAGATCTGATTCTGATCTACTGTATATAGAAGCTGCTGCAACAAAAAAATCAAATAAAAATGTAGGTATAGCTTGAAACTCACTGCCTATTTATTTTTTATACAAGCTAAAGAATGTTTAGTATGTCTGTATTAGTGACGGGTGAATAAATTCACCAGGCGTGAATTCGCTGCGAATTTACACGTTTCGCCACCGACGAATAAATTTGAGAAACTGCCTCAAAAATTTGCTGGCATCAAAACATTTTGGACGTGCATCAGAAAAGTCATGCAAGTCAAAACCGTTACGTGTCAACATTATTTAGACGCCCATTGACTTTAACGCATGAGTCAGAATTGACGTGTGCGTCAAAATTTGCGTTTCATGACAACAGGACAAATTAGCCCATCACTAGTCTGTGTGTGGGGGGTGTATAGTTCTCTAATTACTGACCAATGATTGTTTCCCCTGAAACCATGATTTACACTGGATATAATATGTGAGTGCTCTTCCTGTTTTTCCTTTATGGATGGATGCTACATGGTGATGTCCAGTCAAGACATCCAGAGAACCAAGGCACAGCAGAAAAGCAATTGAGGAGGACTGTGGGTAAGATTTCCATATTCTCCCTATTTACTGAACCTGCTCCCATGTCACATGCCAATTAAGAAACAACAAAACAAGTTTGCATTCTGTATCACTCTAAAAAATTTACCCAAATGTCTAAAAAATTAAAACATTTTTTATACTGATTAGCCCTTGACTTATTTACGTTCCTAATATAAAGTGTGCAGGCCATTCATATAACTGTGTGAGTTCATCTCGGCTTCCAAACGTGAATGTTTGGAAAGTGTTTCAATTCCCGTGCAGTTGGTTAATTTCCTGCTATTATTACAAGATGAAGAGACAGATGGTCAGTGATACATGCTTGGGTGAGCTCAGTTTGTAGTGATTGTGTTTTACATTACTGGGGATTTTTTGGTATGCCATTCAATAGCAAAACATGGCCGAGGGAATCCCCTCATGTAAACATTTCCCCCCTCCCTAGTGCATCTCTAACAGAAAAGGGAACAAAATAGCAACGGCATTCTGCTGGAGTTCCAGTAACTATGGTATGAAGAACTAGGCCTTTGAAGAACACGGCAGCTTAGGAAGAGCTTTGGAAGATTTAGGAACACTTTCCAGATTGTGTTTCTAAACAGCAGGCATAGCGGCTGGGAGTTAGCAACTGGACCATCACACACAATACTGAGGGCACAACTAGGGAAGTGGATCCAAGCAGTGGGCTCAGTCCATTTTGTAGCAGCATTTATAATTCGATGTTACCACTTCCCAGTGTTTAGGTGAGAACATGAGTCACTCCAGTTCCAAAATCAATGTATATTATAGCAGTGGAGCAAAGGATACCACAAGCCAATCTTTAGAACCCAAAATTTACTTTGCACTAGACCAAGGTACCTAGACCAAGACCAGGCCCGGATTAGTGGCAAGGCCACAAAAGACTAGGGCAACAATGTTTTAGGGGCGGCATGCCGCCCAGCTGCAGTGCTTTTAAAGAAAGCACTGGGGATCATGCGCCGCCAGTGTCCGGAAGGCAGACTGCATGCACGTGCTCATGAAGGGAGGTGGGCCTGCTCGCGGGGGGAGGGAGATTCACCCTCCAGCTTAGTGGCAGCCCAGCCACACTCCGCCAGTGTCGAGGAGGCAGACTGCGCATGCACGTGTGCCCTTGTGAGAGGAGGTGGGTGCTCTCAGAAGGGGAGGGGGAGGGAGTTTCACCCTCCGGCCTAGGGACGGCCGAAACGGAAATCCGGTCCTGTCCAAGGCTCTCATCTCAATTCTGTTCCCAGTAATGCGTTCTATCAGCTTCCTGCAACCCTCATTTCACAGCCTCCAACATAAGGTTTAGGGTTTCGTGAAATGGCAAAAGAAACAAAAGCCAAAGGGGCTAGTTTACCATTAGAGATAGGCAAATCTGACTCTTCTAACTCAGCTTGAAAATTTGATAAAAGGTGAAAAAGTCTATGGGTGACAATTTTTTTTTTTTGATGCGCGACAAATTGCGTGATGAATCTTTTTCACCTATTAGAGTCTATGGGCATCATTTTCACAGTGAAATTTGGTGAAAAATTTCGCTCATCGCTATTTATTTATACTAGGTAAAGAAATGGCGAATTTATCATTGCATGCGTATTATTTTGCACTGCTCATATGTCACATGTGATGCCATTATATTACACCACTTCAGACTTTCTACGCAATGGTCAATGGGAAGAATATACAGTGGGCGTCAACTTCCAGAGGAAGCTGTTTATTAATGCAACAATGCCTGGTGATGTGTGTTGTATTCGGTCCAACAACAACACTTTCTTGCTGCACACCACTTACTTATTTATGCAGGGCACATTCAATCCCAGACTGCTTCCAATTCAAAGCACAAGCTTTCGGGGAACAACCCCTTCCTCAGGTTGGAAGGGCTTGTTCCCCGAAAGCTTGTGCTTTGAATTTCTGCAATAAAATGTGATTAAGGCAAAATTGCCGGAACAAAGCTGGTGTGCCTCATCCCTTTACACATCTTGTTATATTTGTTTGCCATTGATTTCACAGTGTGATAAATAGGCCCTTAAATGTATTGTTTAATGAATACAATGTATGAAAAGACAGCCAATACCTGTTTTTACAGCAAACGGGGTGATCCCAACTGTATTCCATGGTGCTATCAACACTTTACATTGATCAAAGTTTCTGGACCGCATGTCCCTTCCTCAGTGATACCCAACCAAAGAGCTTGTACAGATTTATAGACAAAAAACAGCGACTCCTAGTGGTGGTCTTCACAAAGTTCTCTGATATAAATTGAAGAAATGTCCATTTTTCAATTAAAGTCCATGTTCATATTTTTCACACCACATATTACTCTATAGATAAATACTTTTTAGAAAATGCAATATCAGAAAAAAATCTGACATTTTTTTTCTATATGAGAGCACTTTTTTTGTTTGTTTAATGAATAAGCTGATTTGATTCTGAAACAGCCAATTTTTGATAGAAGACAACAACCATGCAGAAACCATTGTTGCTGAAACAATTTGCTGATCTCTATAGGAGGGATATTTTGTTCCATCCTCCATATTAAACCATATAATGTCTAGTAATTCCACTTCTGCTTCAGGGATACAATTATGGGATCCATTATCTGGAAACCTGTTATCCAGAAATCTATGAATTACAGGCTCCCATAGACTCCATTTAATCCAACTAATCCACATTTTTAAAAACTATTTCTCTGTGATAATAAAACAGTACCTTGTACTTGATCCAAGCGAAGATATAATTAATTCCTATTGGAGGCAAAACCAGCCTATTGAATTTATTTAATATTTAAATGATTTTCTAGTTGACTTAAGGCATGAAGATCCAAACTAAGGAAAGATCTATTATCCGGGAAAACCCCAGGTTCCCAGCATTCTGGATAACAGGTAAAAGAAAATATTCCTTATGGTTGTTGGTTCATTTAATATTTAATAATGCAAACATTTAAGCAGTTTCTCAGCATAGTTTCAAATGTGTCATGGGACAGCGAATAGTTTAATTTTTATTTAGGTGCTATGGCATAATTTGCATATTCTATAGTATTTTCTTACCCATTGAGTACTAGTTTAGAAGAGGATAAAGCTCAAAATTGTCACAACAGATACATGCAGTAAGATTTGATGGAACTGTTTCTTAATGTGCATTAGGATATTATTACTTGTACAGTTACTATACCAATGAGTCGCTGATGATAAAGTGATTAAACTAATGGCAATGACCTATAGAGAACTGCATTAGCCATCAGCAAAGGCTGATAATCACTATATACGTATATATTTATAATGTGTTTAAATAATCCTATATAACATAAATGTGAATGCTTATATACCCATATTTTCACCTTGGTACACAGTGTACCTTGTCACCAAACCTTGGGGCCAGAAGGTGACACCAGAGGGTGTAACAGTCGGAAACTAAGAACCGCATGAGATAGAGTTCAGCTAATGAAGCCCTGGCCCACGATCTCTGCTGCTGTGCCATATGTTTGAAGAAATGTTAATCCCTCCAAACACAAATACCTTTAGACAGCGTGGAAAATCGTTATATAAATGGCTTAAAACTATTCAGTCACACTTAGAAGCGTTGTAAAGGAGCTGATGTTGTTTGCACGTGTAATGGTAGTTAACAATTAAAACACAAACGATCTTGCTTAATTACACCTTGTGGAAACTACACAGTCTTTTTCAAGAACCAAAGGCGAAAACAAAGATCAACAATGGAAGAGAGGGGAAAAAAAAAGGACGATATATAACAAATGAATAATTAATCGCTGGGATAATTAGGAAGTCAAACAAAACAATTGTTAGAATATGACTGAGGGCCCGTTCCTCTGATCAGATGAGTAGAGTAGGGTATGATTAAGCACAGATCTCTAAGCGCCGCTGTAGGACCTGATCTAGCAGCTTGCACAAAAACCGTGTCAATTATTATAGTTGACATGAACACTAGTATCTTACATGACATCTTTAAACAGAAAAGAACATTCCTGTAAGCAGACAGCCTACTAATTATGCCCAACAACAATTTCTCTCCTTGGATAATTGAATGGGAAAGCCTTTATCTGATGTCGCCACAGCCTGTGAGTCTTGCTTAACAAAGGAATTCACATTGACTACAATGTATTCTATCTCATCCTTGCTAGACAAGCTTGCTTTAACATTTAATCTACCACGATTTGAAATAGATACAGTGTACTGCCACTGTCATAACTGATAAAAACATGATGGATCTATATTAAAGGGCTACTACCTGCTGTTTTTTTTTTTTATCTTCCCAATGGATTTATTACATTGAAAAACAAGAAATTAATTTTTTTCTGTTTAACTTAAAGGGATACTGTCATGGGAAAAAACATTTTTTTTCAAAATGAATAAGTTTATAGTGCTGCTCCAGCAGAATTCTGCACTGAAATCAATTTCTGAAAAGAGCAAACAGATTTTTTTACATTCAATTTTGAAATCTGACATGGGGCTAGACATTTTGTCAATTTCCCAGCTGCCCCTGGTCATGTGACTTTTGCCTGCACTTTATGAGAGAAATGCTTTCTGGCAGGCTGCTGTTTTTCCTTCTCAATGTAACTGAATGTGTCTCAGTGGGACATGGGTTTTTACTATTGAGTGCTGTTCTTAGATCTACCTGGCAGCTGTTATTTTGTGTTAGGGAGCTGTTATCTGGTTACCTTCCCATTGTTCTTTTGTTTGGCTGCTGGGGGTAAAAGGGAGGGGGGGTGATATCACTACAACTTGCAGTACAGCAGTAAAGAGTGATTGAAGTTTATCAGAGCACAAGTCACATGACTTGGGGCAGCTGGGAAATTGACAATATGTCTAGCCCCGTGTCAGATTTCAAAATTGAATATAAAAAAATCTGTTTGCTCTTTTGAGAAATGGATTTCAGTGTAGAATTCTGCTGGAGCAGCACTATTAACTTATTAATTTTGAAAAAATAATTTTTCCCCATGACAGTATCTCTTTAATTTTAGGAATATACCCTTTCCTTCTGCCTGTCTAATGAATTCATATACACATTTGCAAAGGAAAATATATTTTAAATTTTAGTTCACAGTATTATTTTTTTGTATTCTTCCATAGCAAGAATTACTTTTAAAATAGTAACAGGTTTTATTTTTGAAGTAAAGGCAGCATTGTGCTTAAAGGCACCGAGTGTCATTATTGCTAGCTTTAACACAGCATATTTATGTTTGCTGAGACTTAGTTTATTTTACTCGGGAATACAGTCAACTAATTATCTCCTGAGAACTTGCTATAATTGTAAGGGTTATGCGCAAGATGTTAATTAATCACACAGCTCCCAGATATTTGTAACATGCAGTGTGATGGCGAAGATGCATTTAAATGAAGATAAGGCAGGACTGCAGATGTGTTGTGTTATGTTGCTAAACAACAGGCAAAAATGCTACATTATTGGCAGAAGGCTGTGTGGTATTTGATTGCGAGAAGCAAAATTGAATACATGAAATCCATAAATTGGGAAATCAAAATGTAATATATTAATATATTAAGCGGCAGATTTATCAAGGGTCGGAGTGAAAATTTTAATTTTTGAATTCGAATTTAGAATTTATAATTCAAATTTTCAAGGTTTTTTTTTGTGGCCAAAACAGTGAAATTTCAACTAGGGAATTGTAAAAATGTAATTTGAGTTTTTTTAAAAATTCAAATTTTATTTTCGAGATTTATCCTACACTGACCCTTTAAGAATTCAATTTCGACTATTTGCCACCTTAAACCTGCCGAATTGTTGTTTTAGCCTATGGAAATATCCTGGGATCAATTTGGAGTTGTTTGCAGCCTTAATGACATTCAAGATTTTTTCAGATTTTCGGGTTGATCCTGTTCCCCCGAATTGGCAAAATTTTGACAATTGAGGGCTGTGATTGGCTATTTAGTAACCCCATGTGGACTGGCAGCCTACAGGAGGCTCTATTTGGCAGTACACCTTGTGTTTATGCAACTAAAACTTGCCTACAAGCCAGGAATTTAAAATGAAGCACCTGCTTTCTTGCCACTAAGAGCAACATCCAAGGGGTTGGTGAGCAACATGTTGCTCATGAACCACTGGTTGGGGATCACTGATATAGGTTTTAGTGTAATTGTAAGGGGCAAGAAATAAAATATCAGGAAAAGCACCAAGTCCTTCATTCTCTCCAGGAGGAGTGTGGGTAATTAAGAATACTTGACATAAATAATTTTGACCCATTCTTTCAGGCAGATGTGGTCGGTGAGATCACTCAGCTGATGATCCTATTGTCATCAGGGTTACAGTTTTTTTTAGAAGACAGATGGGTTCCCTTGCAGTATTTAATCAATTTTTTTATTCTTCCTTTTATTCTAAAAAGATGTCCATTCTTATTGGTGCAAATGGCACCTGTACTTGTCTTCCTTGTCTTCACCTACAATCTTCCTCTTATTTTGTTACACTATTTCTCCTTTTTAAACTATTCTTGCATTCATTTTATTGATTGTTGTTATTCTACTCCTGCCTTCATCATAATCAGGCCTCCATCCCTTTTTATATTCCCTCTTCATATTTTTTCTTCTCCTTTCCATCATTTGTTATATTCCAAGGGTAGCTCTTTTTGGTACCTCTTCTAATAGTTCACTTTCTTTCATTGTTTTAAATTTCCCTTTATAACTTTTCTGATTAATTAGTGATTTCTGCTCCTCCCTTATTTTTCCTTTTCATTTTCCACTGCATCAATCTTTTTTTGTACAACTCCATAGTTTAACCCAGTTTCTTTTTTATATCTTATTATTCATTATTAATATATCACAACACAATTATCATTTTCTTTGGTCCTATGTTTTACAGTGTCACTGACATTTTGCATTTGTAAATGTGTTTACTACTTGTCACTAACAAAATTAGCTAAATATGTCAAGGGGTGCTCAAACTTTTACATACAGCTATATACAGTATATGTACCTGTGTGTGTTGATTATTTTTATGCATACTTAATAAAGCTATACAGGTATGGGACCTGTTAAACAGAATCGTCAGGGCTTTGGGATTTCCATATAAGGAATCTTTCTGTAATTCAGATCAGATCATGGAGGTGAACCTTTGCAATACAAAGAGATGGGTTCTGCCGGTGTCTCCCTCTCCCATATGTTCCCACCCATCAACCCTGTGCAAGATCATCTGTTGCATGTTCATAAATGGGCATTGTTCATTGGTCATAGCCCACTGGAATCTTTTTACTCATTGCCCCCCAAGGAACAAGAGCTGCTCTTATTGTTATGTATCATGTATACTATTTTATTAATTGCATAAGTGCTTATAATGGGTCAGCTGGTAAAGTAGCTTTATGCTTATAATTGTGTATTCCAATAAATTACTTTTCTGTGTATGTTCTTTCTATTGTATGTTCTGTAAATGCAATATGAGCTTGGCAGGTGGTATTTCATAAGTACTAAATGCTTGTTTTCTTGTTGTTATGGCTATATTTTAAAATGTTAGATATCAAATAGTACAGATGGGTTATGTACTTTTATTAATCACTCACCCATTCTAAATCTTTTTAAATATTTTGACCCGCTGTCAAGGCTAGAATTGCTTACTAAATTAAACCTGAGAATAAAAATACTTTCCTTTACTCATTTGGATTAGAATTTATTTGGAGGGTTGCCATACCATCCATTTAAAACTGGATACCTCTAAAATACCAATAGCCTCTTTAAGCTATTAAAGACATTTAAACATGGGGACTAGTGATGAGCAAAATTTTTAACCAAGTTTCGCCAGAAAATGATGCCGCAGTTGAGGCAGTTGAACACCTTCTCGGCATCGACACTTAATACTAGGGCACCTTTCTTTTCTGTATTAAGTAGGTCTATTAGGTCAGTGACTCTTCATGTATTATCTCCTGCTTGCCTAAAACAGACAAAGCCCACTTGGTCCTTGTGAATTAATCTAGGGAGAATCTACTTGCTAATAATTTGGTGAATATTTTTAGATCTGCATTTAGGAGAGATATCGGCCTATAACTGGCAACTGTATAGTTGCTTGGGGAAGCATTTATAGTATTTATATGTCAGACCATCCGGCCCTGGTGATTTTTTTAGCTGGGAGGTCCTTCAGTACTAAGGCCAGTTCTTCAACTGTTACTTGGGCATTTAGCAGGTCTAAATCTTGTTTGGTGGGGGTAGGGAGTCCATATTTTTGTAAGAAATGTTTTAAGACCTGTTGATGTTGGTTCGAGTTTCTATTTGGGGTGGGTAGGTTATATCTTTTTTCGTAATAATTTTTAAAACAATAGTGGTCTCCGAAGTATTTTACGGTCTCTTAATTTGTTGGCTAGCATGGTGTGTGCTCTATTACCAAATTCATAATATCTTTGCTTAGTCCACTGTATTGTTTATTCTGCCTCTTGTGTTTGAATGTCCTTATTTTTATTCCTCAGGCTGATGATTTTAGCTAACTGCTGTGTCGTGGGCCTGTTTGAGAAATGTTGCTCTAGGGCGTGTAATGAGCTTTGAAGAGTTTTCAATGTGGCCTGCTTGTTACGTTTTAGTTGGCTAGCCAGAGTTATCAATTCCCCTCGTATAAAGGCCTTGTGTGCTTCCCAGACAGTTGAAAGGTTTTGTACAGATCCTAAATTTATTTTAAAGAATTCTTCTAAATTAGTCTCAAGTAATTTGATATGCTCAGGTGAAGTCAGCAAGGACTTATTCCGTCTCCATTGACATGATTTTGTCCTATGGAGATTTTGTAAGGGTATCTGAACCGTTGTCGGGGTGTGATCCGACCATGTTTTTTGCCCTATATCTGCCTTAAGGTCCGGGTGGCTTAATTGGGGTGAGATCAGTATATGATCTATTCGACTGTGTGTACTATGGGGATGGGAATAGAAAGTATATTGTTTTTGCCTGGGATGTTTAAGCCTCCAAATGTCTAAGACTGGCAATTTCCGTATTAGTTGGCGAAACCATTGTGAGGAGAGCTCCAGGTTTCTCTGGGGTATGGCTGTTTTTACTTTCAAGACATCTTTCGATTGAGAAAGTGCTAGATTAAAGTCTCCCCTTAAAAACTATGGGGTCTCCTGGGTACTTTCTAAGTTTGGTGCATAAATGTTAAGGAGTGTGATTCGGATCCCTTCTAGAACACCATTCAGCAATATATAATGACCATCCGTTTCCACTTCTTTATGAATCAATGAGAAATTAACTTTATTACTTATCGAACGGCCACTCCCGCCTTTTTTTTGGGGTTTGAGGAGAAATAATATTTTGGATATTTAATGTCCTTCAACCTCCAAGTCTCATTTTTTTGTGATGTGTCTCCTGGAGAAAGGCTATATCAGCTTTTAAGTTTTGTAATTCTTTAAATATTAATTTTCTTTTCAGAGGGGAGTTTGCGCCTTTTAGATTCAAAGAAACAAAGTTAGCCATTATGAGTCATATAGATTACTCTCTTAATATCTATTAGAAGTTGACACTGGATGCCTAGTAATACCAAGTCTGTCAAGATTCCAAGCGGCAAGTATGCTTGGGTATATTTACACATATTTAAGTACCACATTTTAAACAGCAAACAAAAATCAAGGCATAATGTTAAGCTGAAAACATTACTAAACATACTTAATATAACTTTTGTAATTAACCAAAAATAAAACTTAGTATGAAGTAAGAGTGGAAAATGTGTGTACTCATCTCCTTCCACCTGGTAAGGCCAACTGGCCGCGTTATGAGTCACGATCCACTGGTTGTTATCCTTCTATATAACTGACTATTTGTTCCAAAGTTTAGGTTTAACCGAGGAAGATGGTAAATAGCCCTCAGATTCTGTCTCGGGGTTTATCTTTGGTCCGGTTGTCAGAGCACGTGGGGGGACAGTTTATGTCCTGCGAATATTTCCTAATTTTCGCTGAGTCCGCTTCTGCGGTATAATGAAAAACTTGTTCTCAGGCGACGACTCCTCACATCTCGGGATCTTTTGAAGTTGTTGTAGCTCTATCCCTTACTCTCTGAGGAAGAGGTTGTCCCACTCCTTCGCTGGTTAGCTTTTGTTTATGTGCTGTCCGTATCTTATCCCACAGGAATTGTATCTTGTTGAGAGTTGGTCGTCTTGCCAGTTGTGTAGTTACATCCACAAGTGGGAGTTCCTGGGCCAATGAGAATTGTTTAATTTGAGAGATGTCCTGTAGTATATATGTCTGCTATTTTAACAGCAATCAGCTTAAAAGGATATCCCCATCTATAAGGGATATTATTGTCCCTTAATTGTTGGGTGAGGGGTTTCAGGGTTCTCCTTTTCGTTAAAGTAATAGCTAACAAACCATTAAAGGAGAAGGAAAGGCAAAACTTACTTATGGTCTCCTTGTGTAGCCCTTCTATAGCCCTCCTCAATCGCTATTTTTTTTTTTTTTAAAAAAAATCATTTATATTTTATTTATAAATGTAACTTGCTCGTTCTCATTGCTGAGGAGGAGACACAGCCGCCATCTTAGTTAGTAAGTGGATTACTACGCATGTGCCAAATTCCTGACCCCAGGCTCTCCTCCTCATTAACATATCATTAAGCAGAGCAGGGAAGTCAGTTTCACAGTCAGTTTACACTGTGCACCAAAATATATTGAGCTCCAAATAGTCTCTACCAGCTCTCCTGATCATACACAGCTCCTGTTCTCTGCTAGCCGGTCCTTATTGGCCCGAGGGCTGAATTTTGTTCCAAGGATACACTGTGACTCTTTTTCTACTATTCTGGACCTTAATAAATTTATTAGAACTCTAACCCTCAAAAGGCACTTTTCTCTCATTAATGATAATAAGGCTGATGTATTAACTCAGAGCCCTAATGAGACTGGTGTGAATGCAACTTCAATTGATATAGAGGATTTGGGGGGTTTAGATGTGAATAAGGAAATGGAAAGTGATTCTGTTGTTTCAAATGATTTTGATTTTAGGGATTATGTAACGTTACAAACCCTTGATGATTTGAAAAATGAGAATTTTTTGGGTGACAGTGTTGATTTGCCAGTAAGACATACATTTTTAAAAAAGGGTTCGAATTTTTATCCAATGCAATCCAAAAGTTACCATATTGAAATGTTTTATAAATTGGTGCAAAGAGATATTGAAGCCCTGGATTGGAAAAATAAAAATAAAAATTGAGTGAAAAATCGATATAGGCAAGATAATAACTTGAGCCCTGGTGAACAAAAAGCCTTAAAGAATTTGGGTAAGAATAAAGATCTGATTGTGAAAAACGCCGATAAAGGGGGGGCAGTAGTCGTTCTTGATTCTACTACCTATGAATCAGAAATTTTGCGACAACTGTCAGATAAAGACACTTATAAGAGTTTGGATAATGATCCCACTTTATTTTTCCAGTCCAAATTAAGAACTTTACTTTTGTCGGCGCTTGATGATGGTGTAATAGATCAGAGAGAATTTGACTTTATCTTCTGTGAGAATCCGGTTTTACCAATTTTTCATGTCCTTCCCAAGGTGCATAAAACACTGGAAAATGTGAAAGGCCGTCCAATAGTAGCCGGTATTGGATCCCTTTTGGAAGGTTTATCCAAATACATAGATCAATTATTACTACCCTTGGTGTTACAGTTACCTACATACTTGAGAGATACCACTATGTGTCTCAATAAAATGTCAAGTTTGGTTTGGGATTCAAAGTACAGATGGTTCTCAATGGATGTAGTATCCCTATATTCGTCAATTGAACATGAGGTGGGAATCCACGCAATACAATTTTGGTTGCAGTTGACTAACATGTTCCCGCAGAGACAAACAGATTTCATCTTAGAGGCAGTAAAATTTTTATTATTTTCAAACTATTTTATGTTTGATGGCCGCTTCTTCCTTCAATGTAGGGGGGCTGCGATGGGTGCTTCGTTTTCTCCCACATATGCTAATTTGGTAATGGGCTGGTGGGAACGTGTTTTTGTCTTTAGTGAACATAATCCATTTAAGAGGCATATTGTCCAATTCTATAGATACATCGACGATTGCATAGGGATTTGGGAGGGAGATGAGTTATCCCTAGCCATGTTTGTTGATTATTGTAACCACACCCTGAGGGGTATTCAATTTACCCATGAGACCAATTCTGTTGAATTACCTTTCCTTGATGTGATGTTTTACATACAGGATGGCAAGGTGGAAACCAATCTTTACCGAAAACCAATCACACGTAATACCCTTTTGCATGCCGACAGTGGGCATCCAGCATCTTGCCTGAGAGGGATCCCAGTGGGACAATTTATGCGTTTGAGACGTATTTGTTCCTCCTGGGATGCTTTTCAGGATCAGGCCATGATCCTTTGGGACAGATTCCTAGAGAGGGGTTACGCTTTTAAAGATATTAAAAATGCCTATGACAGAGCAGTAAGTTTAGATAGGGAAACCCTTCTACACTATAAGCCCAAACCTAAATCCAAAAAAGGACATGACGCTTCGCAAACAAAGGTACGTTTTTGCACCACTTTCAGCAAAGATGCCAATTCAATTAAGAGTAGTGTGCGTAAACATTGGGGGATCTTACTACAAGTACTGAGTACTGAGAAAAACTTTGGATAAAACTCCTAGTTTTGTCTTCAGAAAGGGCAAAAGTATAGCCACGCATATATCTAAAAGCTTATATTCTTCCAAAACCAGGGAAACTGAACCTTCTTGGATTAAATTTAAAGGTGTATATAAGTGTGGAAGAACGAGGTGCAAAACCTGTTTGAGTGTGACACCATCTAAAATATTTTCAAGTTCCGTGACAGGGGCTAATTATACGATAAATAGATATTTCAACTGTATGTCTAAGGGAGTTATATATTTAATTACATGTGAATGCAAATCCCAATATGTGGGTAAGACTACCCGTATGGCAAGCACCCGTTTCTTGGAACATCTGTCGGCGGTGGACAGAAAAGATTTTAGATCCGCAGTGGCTAAACATGTAGTTGAGAAACATGATGGTTATGCAAGGGTTGATTTCCAAGTCATAGATAAGCCAGTGCGAGATGTTAGAGGGGGTGACTATGAAACCAAATTAAGTAGGCTGGAGACCTTCTGGATATATCATTTGAAAACCACTGAGGATTATGGGGGCCTGAATAGGGAGTGTGAGCTCTCGTGCTTTTGTATTTAATGTTATTAATGGCATATTTATATATTCTTGAAATATTTGGTATTATTTAAATTAAATCAATATATTAAATTAATACTTTATCTTATCATATACTGCCTTATTATAGTACTTATATTTGTAATTTCTCTTCCTCCATTCTTTACTCTAATTGTTGGAGGTAGTGATATGTTTTGTCATGTTTAACCCCTTTTGTGCTCTTTTGTAAAAAACTTTTTCATTTAGTGCATTTCTCTAGAATGTTTTTAACCTGTGGGTGACTCTTTAAGGGTTAATTCAATTGATGTTTCTAATTAGCCTAAAGGGGTTTGTTACACTATTTAAGGGTATTATGGGTAAGTTGTTCGTTTATGCTTCTGATGAAGTAGCGTTGAAGCTACGAAACGCGTTAAGCATGGACTGCGTTTGATGCACTGTTGGTGTTTTACTATTATGTATAATATTTAATCTTCAATAAAAGGAAAATTTATCAATCTTCGACCTGGCTTGGTGCTCCGTGGATCAAAGACTTTCATTCTCTGCTAGCCGGCAGCCTCGAGCGTTGTCATGGAGACGAGAGGCGTGTATTCCAATAGGCTGGTGGGCAGGCTAGACTGAATTAGAAACATGCGCAGAAGGTTAAAAAACTGTGAAATGCGACTCTTCTGTGCCAGAGGCAGCGGGGAGAGAAAGCTAAAGAATGTTAGTGACGTCACCCGACCAGGAGACTCAGCTTGTGCAGGCAGTATATTTACAAGAGACAGAAAAGAGACAGCCCGGATTCACTCAGTGCAGTAAGTGCTAAAACAGAAAGCCTTTGATTTAAGCCAACATGTTTATTAACCTTTCCTTCTCCTTTAAAGACTTGTAGCGTTGCTCCTTGGTGTGTGATAGACCGAAGGTTCCTGGTCGTTTGAATAATCAAGTCTTTGCTCTCGAAATAATGTAAGCATAGAATGACATCCTTTGAGAGCTTAGCATCTGGTGGTCTAGCCCCCAAAGCTCTATGAGCTCTGTCCATACGCCATAAATCAGAGGGGTGGTCTGGCACCAGCAAGGTGAAGAAATTATGTAGGTTGGCCTCAAATTTTTTGGCTGCATCTGGTATACCCCTAATACGCTGATTGTTTCTTTGATCGCGATTTTCCAAATCTTCGCAAAGCAATTTGAGCTGGGCATGTTCTGACTGCAGAGCTTTATGTTCCTCCGTCAAAATATTGTAAGAGTCTATCATTTCATCTACAATGTTCTCCACTTTGTCTCTACGATCTCCCAACTCAGCAATGTCGGCTTTTACTGTGGAGAGTGCTTGGGCTACCGTGTCAGTTGTTGTGTAAGGGAGTCTTTTAAGCTGTTCAAATGCTGCAGCAAAATGTCCTCCATTACTGGAAGTATGTCAGGTAATGTATTCATTAGTTCCTGGGTAGCTACGGGTTGTGGGCTTGGGCTCCATGAACCTGTCATGGCTGAAGTGGAAGGGGACTGCGGAATAGGCAAGCATGGTGTCAGGCCTTCCTGCTCTTCGCCATCTTGTTGCCCACACTGGGAGGACAGGCCGGATGGGTCATCGGGTATGGGGACATCGTACCTGCTGCTTCCTTTGTTTTCTTTCACCCCATTGTATGTCGTCGCCACTGTCTTGGTGTGATACCAAGCTTTATTGAGGCTAATTTACTGGGTTTTAAACTGTGAGGTCATGGAGCTCCGCGAAGTTGTGTCTGTCTCACTCTGAGCCATGCATGCGCCCCTGCCCTTCTCATAATTTTAACTATGATAATCAAAAAATAAATCAGAAGACATTAACAAAAAGCACTGTTTTAGAACTCCAAATGATATTATTTAGCATTTATGCAGTTATTGCAGCTAAGGTTTTCTAATGAAATGAAAATATTGTATTATCTGCTAAACAAATCATGTAAAATGTTCATATTAGAGCCCAATATATTGATTTTGCACAAATGTAGGTCAAAAAAGCCCAGTGTATCATTCCAAAAGAAATGTGATATAGCTATACGTCACTCATTTTATACCAGGAACAGCTAAAAATATTTCTTCGAAAAAGCAATCAACCCAATTACACTATAATAACACAGCACCCTAGTGGAAAAGAGCTTCTACTCCTGCTGACAAAAATTATAATAATCACAGATGCTTAATGATCAGAATTAATAATACAGTAACAAGTGTGAATTAAAAAAAGGTCTCTTTCTCAAGTGTAAATACTGGATTTTATGATTTCTGAGATAGGATTACTAGTAATATTGTGATGAATGTGGAAAACAGGTAAGAAACAAAGGAATTTAGGTCATAAATATCCTATATTAGACAATACTCTGTGTATGATATGTATCTCATCATTATAATGATTAAGACAGTTCCTCTACTATATGGTTAAATGGTTACCCCATAGGCAGAGGATACCAGATTCGGAAAAACTGAAAGACGGAGTGGAGCGTAAAGATGGCCATACATGTTACAATTACGATGGTCGTGGGAAAGATTGTTCATTTGTCAGATATGCAGATAAAAACAAAAGAATTCTTCCTCTGTTTGATAATTTAGCATTAACATTTTGCTGATGTTCTAAAACAATTATTGGGGAGACTAAATTATCCTGCTAAGAATAAGGAGACCATGACGAATGATAACTTCATGAATGCACATTACATAAGCAAATTAGTAAAATATTAGGTGTGGTTGGGACAATGCTCAGAACTTTCCAAAGTCACAGGCAACTGTAATAATTTTAGAAAATGTACCACATAACCGCAGATTTATTAAGGGTCAAATAGTAAATTCAAACTCAAATTTTCAAATTGTATTTTTGGTCAAAACTCACAAATTCGAATTGGGAATAATCCAAACTTGATTTGATTTCAAAATTCGAGATTTATCAAACCTTGACCCTGGGAACAATTTAAATTCGATATTCGCCACCTAAAACCTGCCGAGTTTATGTATAAGTCAATGGCAGAGGTCCAGTGACCCATTTGAAGATGTTGATAGCCTTCCTGACATTTGAGTTTTTTTTGAGAAAAAACTTTATTCGAGTTTATTTTTTCTTAAATAACCTCCCATTCGAATTTTGAGTATATTCTTATTTATTAGAGTAAAAAAATTCACATGAATTCGAAATTCGAACTTTGATAAATGTGCCTCTAGGAGGCCTATTTATTAAATGTTGAATTTAGTGGTTTTACAGGGTTTTGCAACAATGATTAAAATCTGTTTCTCTAAAACTACGAATGCCATGAAAGTTTTGAAAACATTTAATATTAAAAGTACAAACAGAAAAAAATGCTGAACAATACACTAAAAAATACAAAAACCTGGACAATAACGACCTACCCATCTTACAAAATACTTGTTTCATAAAAAAGTTAGATATTTAGATATATACACCTGATCAAACTGGGGACTAAATAATTGGATGTAAGGGCACTTGATTCCGTGTGACAGTCCAAGCAGCACTGATATAATGGATTAATCCATTCGATTCAGTTATGGAAATCTGATGAAGTGGTGAGAAATAGAGAATTGGAGCCCAGCTACAATAATAATAATAGTTTATAACAATATGTAATAAGTTTCACAGTATCCAAACATTACGAAGGAAGAAGTAGCTCTACTGCACTGCACCCTAACGCGTAATAAGATTACTTATTACCTTATTGAATTGGTAGATCTGTAGGGGGAAAAACATTTGATAATTTTATTAACACTTGAAATCAAGTCCACCCAGACATCAGTTTTTTTACATCTAGGGGCCGATTCACTAACTTCGAGTGAAAGATTAGAAGTAAAAAAACGTAGAATTTCGAAGTGTTTTTTGGGCTACTTCGACCATCGAATGGGCTACTTCGACCTTCGGCTACGACTTCGGCTTCGAATCGAATGATTCAAAGTAAAAATCGTTCGACTATTCCACCATTTGATAGTCGAAGTACTGTCTCTTTAAGAAAAAAACTTCGACCCCCTAGTTCGCCATCTAAAACCTACCGAACTCAATGTTATCCCATAGGCTTGCCTAAGTTTTTTTGGTCGAAGGATAATCCTTCGATTGATGGATTAAAATCCTTCGAATCGTTCGATTCAAAGGATTTTATCGTTCGACTGAAGGATTATTTTTATATTTATTATATTTGATCGAACAATCGAACTATTTGCGCTAAAATCCTTCGACTTCGATATTCGAAGTCGAAGGATTTTAATTCCCAGTCCAATATCGAGGGTTAATTAACCCTCGATATTCGACCCTTGGTGAATCGGCCCCCTACTATATCTTGCAAGCACAATTTACCATGTGAATATTCTGTAAAAATAATCGGCAAAAAATATTTTTATAAGAAACACTCAAAGTCAAGAATATTTGACATTTGAATGAATTATCAGCGTAGACAAAATAGATAACGCTCAGATATTTTAATGGTAATAACTTTCTCTAAAAGCTAAATTGATATCAAATTATCTTGACATTTCTATCCTATTTAAATATTATTAACTGAGTAGTCATTGAACACCTTTCTATAGACAATTGTAACATTTTTCCATGATACAAAAATGTTTTGTTTTTTTTAAATTGCATTGGTGCAAAATTATTCTGAACCGAAAGAACAGTCATTTTATATTCAGATTTATATAACATGATCTTGAATGTAGACATTCAATTTAAAAAATGACTATGAATCATTAAGTGCACAATGTTTTTATTGGATAAACTTTATTTACCTATAATTTAATGATCAGTTGCTTACATTTTTCATTGTTAAACCCTTGGGCTAGGCCTCTCTGTTACCATAATTAATTATGTTTATAGGCTTCTGTAAACAATTCTGTTCTGTAAGATGTAACATTACCCAAAGTACAGTATATTGTGTGTAACCAGAGCAAGAACAATGTTTTAATATACAATAGACCTGAAAATAAGAAACGTATGGA
Source organism: Xenopus laevis (assembly GCF_017654675.1). Lineage (NCBI taxonomy): Eukaryota > Metazoa > Chordata > Amphibia > Anura > Pipidae > Xenopus > Xenopus laevis. The sequence continues at coordinate 28,735,832 of NC_054382.1, read as the reverse complement.
CTTCAATGCTATTTGGAAGTGTGGATCTATGAAGATGCAGCAATAGGAGTTGGCTTGTATTAGGAGCATAAAGCCTTAAGTTGAAGAAGGTTATACATCCAGCCTATAATTAATCTATGGAAGGCTATTTGTTGCTTATACAAGGAAATAGTCATGTAGTATATTTGAAGAATGCCTTCGATCTCTAAGTACATGATCTATTTGATTCCGATGACTCCATCAAAGGAGCACTAAGTGATTTAACAAATATATTTCTTGAAAGCCAAGTGCTCTTAGTGGTCATTGCAATGCCTATTGATCAGTTTTGTTATCACTTGAAAATGCATGTCTAATATTTTCATTTAGCTTTTCATTGCCTTGCTTATTTACCTTCAGAATCAGCCAACAGTCTACATTTTTTTGTTCTCTGGTTCTCAGATTTCTCCAGATTATAGTTTACACAAGGAGCAACCTATATAGTAACATTTGTATGTTATGAAACCATAGCTTCATTATTGTGTTTCATGGTGATGATTATTAAACAATCATTCTAATGTCACCATAGTGCCTTCTGCCACCATGCCAGTAGACATCCTTCAGGTAAAACTTTTTATATCTGTAACAAAAATGTTATTGAAATTAAATCTGGTACAGGTATAGCACCTGTTTCATTATCACAGAGAAAAGGGAAATGGAGTCTATCAGAGATGGCCTTTAAGTAATTTAGAGCTTTTTGGACAACAGTTTCCAGATAACGGATCCCATATCTGTATGTGAACAAACCTAGGTTTCCATAATATCAAGTTAAATATTGAAATCACCAAGCTTTTTATGTTCATCCCAGTTACCTAACTACCTACCAAAAATATTAACACCTTAAAAAGTGTTTAGCTATTTCACTAGAATGTTAGACCCTTTCAGGTTACATTTAATAAAAGGTATGTCGCCAAAGTGTAATGAACGTTTACCCTGGTGGTCCAGTGGCTTCCTCCTGGGCATGCTGGGGCACCCGCCATGCCTCTGGCGGGGACAACCGCCGCATGCGTCTTGCTCCATCCGTGTCTGGTTCCTCTATGGCGCTCGCGCGTCAGCACGCTTCTGGGTTTCTGCGCCGGTGTCATGCCGTCATCGTGCATTGGCGAGAGATTCAAACTATATAAAAGGGAAATTCAGTGTACTGCAGATTACTTGTTGTTAGGTTCTATTTGTAAAGTTCCTAGGTGCCTTGCCTTCCTGTTTACTATCTGTTAATACTGGTTTGACCCTTGCTTTGCCTGTGACTATTCTGATCCTCTCCAATCTTGACCTTTGCCTGCCTGATTACTCTGACCTCTCTGATCCTGATCCTAGCCTGCTTGTGACTACTCTGACCTCTCCGATCCGGCCTTTGCCTGTCCACTGACTATTCTGCATTCTCCTATCCTGATTCCGGCCTGTCTGATGATTATCTGCTTGTGCTGGCCCGGCCTGCCTATACCTGGTGGTGTTCTTCCTTCTAATATCCTGGTGAGACGATCGTGCCCCTTTGCTCGTCCAGAACCGTTAGCTTTGCTCCTCTCTCAAATAAGACCTGGCGGCATCCGATTAGCCGAGGGCTCCTCCCGAGGTGAAAGGCGTCGGTTAGAGGCAGAAGTGAGAGCCGAGACCAGGGAGCTTAGCTTGAGTTCTGGATATAGGGTGCTGAACGTGACACAAGGGGTGATACAACCCTAAAAAAAAAAAAACAAAAAAAACTTTTTCATTTGCAGTTAGTTTCAAATTATATTTTTATTGAGATTCTTAAGGGTGAAGTGATGTAATTGAACCCTAAAACCCTAAATTCAGTTTACAACCAATATACAGTTTTGGGATATTTTATCCTATTTAACCTGTTATCCAAAAAGCTCTGAAATACAGCCATTTCGCATAGTATCCTGACTGTACTTACAAACAGGATTTTGAGCACTAAATACCCTCAAAACTGAATCTATTGTCACTTTATAACCCTGAAGATTCAGAAATCTACGGAATATAGAACACAGATTTGTACATTTTTGACTGATTTGCTTTTTCCCCTGTAATAACAGTACAGTACCTTGTACTTGATGTTTACTAAGCTAGCATAAATAAATGTTTCTGGCAAAACAAACTTTGGAAGTAAGACAATTACAATCTGCATGAGGAGTAGTTTTGAATAAGTATGATAATTCACTAGTATACAGTGTGTTTCACAATTTGGATAGTGCTCAAAAATTTGTGGTATTATCAGTGTTATTTAACTATTTTAGTGGGTGATTTACCAAATGTATGGGGCATATTTATCAAGGGTCGAGTTTCAAATTGAAAAATTTTGAAATTTGATTTCAAAAAGACCAACCGAAGTGAAGTCGAAGTTCTTCTTGGGTCGAAGAAGTCCATATTCGGACAAATTCTAATCGTATGATAGAAGGAATAGCGCATTAGATCGAATTCGATTTGAAGTTTTTTCCCCAAAAAACGTTGATTTCTCAAACTCCACCAATTGACTCCATGTAGGTTCTAGGAGGTCCTCCATAGGCTAAAACAGCACTTCGGCAGGTTTTAGGTGGCGAATGGTCGAAGTTGAAGTTTTAAAGAGACAGTACATTTCGATATTCGAATTTCGAAGTTTTTTTTCAAATTCGAATCGAAGTTGGACTATTCCCTAGACAAAGTACACAAAAAATAGCTCGAAATTCAAAGTTTTTAACTTCGAAAGCTCACTTCGACCCTTCATAAATCTGCCCTTATGTGTGTTTTACTGTATTGTGATCATTAGGTTCCTATGTTTTGTTTTAATTCACTTAGATGTTAATTGGTTTAATCCGTTTTGCAAGGTTACCTGAAGTGTATTTGTTACGAATAGTAATGGGCAAATAAATTAGACAGGTGCAAATTTGGGTCGAATTTCCGAATACATTCTCTAACTGCAGAAAATATTCACAGACGAAAAATCCACTGCGTCGAAAAAATTTGGGTGCACATCCTCATGGACAAATTAGGCATGCGTATAAAAATTGTCGCAGGCGCCAAAATTGAAACTCGTCAAAATAATTTTGACTCCCTTGACTTCAATGCATTTCCCTAATTTCGCAGGAAATTCATCCATCATTATTTACAAGGGAAATTCTTGAGTTCACATGTTGCAGCATACATTGGTTTAAATATGTAAACTATAACTTCAGCTTATTTAAAAGACAAAGGCCTTGTTTTAATGTTTTTGTTAGTATAATATGTTTCAGAACAAATACAATTCAGGGTGATAAATGCATAATGCGTGACTACTTTTGTATAAGGCTATTATCTAGATGCAAGAGGGGGCAGATTTATCAAGGTTCAAATTAAAATTAGAATTTTGAAATTTATTTTTAAGTTTATTTTAGTGTAAATCGACTAGAGAATAGTCCAAATTCGATTCAAATTGAAAAAAATTTCGAAATTCGAAATGTATCATGTACTATCCCATTGAAGAATTTGAATTTGACATTCGCCGAATTAATGTTTTAGCCTATGGGAGACCTCCTCCAATCAATTTGGAGTCGTTTGGTGGAATTTTGAGATACAATTTTTTTTTTTTGGTGAAAAAACTTGAATCGAATTTGATCCGACTTCGATTCAAGTTTGCGGGTCAATCCTATCCACCCGAATTTAAAATTTTTTAATTTTTTAATAAATTTCGATTGGTAATTTTTTTTCGCATTTTGAGTTTATTGGAGTTTTTAGAAACTCCCATAAAGTCGACCCTTGATAAATATGCCCCTAAGTGTTCTTATTATTGAAAAGAATTTTCACAGACCACTTATAGTCTTAACAAATGCAGTATCAGTATCAGTAGCAAATGGCATAGCACCTCCCTTTTCTATGGAACCCATCAAGCATTATGCATTCCATTCACTGATGCCTTCACTTTAATATGAAATATACTTTTTATACTTCAAAACTAAGCATAATTATGGCAAGGTAATTATGGAGAGCAACATTTTTTATGGTTGAACACTTTCTTCTGCTCTCTGTAATAACATTTTAACATGAGCTCATATAAATCATTTATGGTTTTATTCAGTGTTTATGTTGATATCTTAAGTATCAAGCACAGTGATATGTAGTGACAAGACCAAATGTGCTTTGGCTGAGGTTCAATATAAAAATTAGGAGCTGTTGATTTTATTACCACTTTGTCAATACATTTGATGTAGTGTTAATGACTAGGAATCGCCTAATGATAAGCCAAGAGCTTGTTGACAATTTGAATAGCGTCTCTTTTGATCTCAGACAATGACAATGTATGTTAATTCAATTAGAATGAATATGTCGGTGATGGGGTAGTCATGAACTTTAAATGATTCTTTGGTATGAAAAAGTGTGAAAACTGTTTTGCAGATGTGCATTAATACTGCATTATTATTAGCTTTGTACAAACTTTTAAAGAAAGATGGCCATATTTTATTTTTGAAGGGCTATGCAGAACAGAGTCGATTTCTTTGGACAGGTATAGGATCTGTTATCCAGAATGCTGGGGACCTGTGATTTTCTGGATTGCATGCCAAAATCACTAACTGGCCTTTCTCAGAATGCAGTATGAGACATTACCCAGCAAATAGAAAAAAATCCCACCAGACAAGAACTAATTGGTATTTCCAATTGCAATTATTTGAACATTCCAAACAAAATAATCACTACATCTCCTAGTCTCAACCATAATCCCCCTTCACCAAACACAAGCCAGTCTGGGAGACCTCCTTAATGATATTGAATAAGCAGTGCATAGAGCCCAAAATAGAAAAATAGAAAAATAGTAAAGATAATAAGATAATAAGGTTTTATTAATTCTTGTTTTGATTTTTTGGGGAATCTCACTATAATATACCTCTAAAATGAACTAAATCAAATTCTTTGCAGACCATCTGGGACACCCAGGGCCACCTTTAGAAATCACGGGGTCCCGCACAACAATTTTGGGGCCCCCGCCCACCACAGCCCCCAAGCCTCACCCCAGATCCCACCCACCCCACACCACAGTTAAAAGATATATATATCCATTAAAGATTTCAGACTACTCCGTCGTGGAAAATACAGTGCTTAGGGCACTCACAATTCAACATTAATTAAAGGATAAACAGTTTCTCGACATGAATAAAAAAAAATCAAGATCCACTTGTTGTTTTTATTATTTTTACTTAAATGCTCAAACGCCACATTCATTAATTCCTGTTTCATTACTTTCTGTCATCGACGGGTTTAATCTCTGCTGTTGGATATGTTGTAATGGATTATTGAATTTTTGCTTCGTATTTCATTTGCATGCCAAATGACTAACCGGCCATATTTTGTATTATATGAAAAATAAGGCAGTTGTCTTGTTTGTTTGTTTGTTTGTTTGTTTTTTTTAAATATCCAAATCAATTAAAGATGAGCTGGATCAGAAAACATTTTTCTTATTTGATCTAAAACTTCAAGTGCAATATGGAAATACAAACTGATCCTGATCAAAAACCTGCATTTTTATGCACCTGTTCCTTTTTTCTGTTTTATCAAAGCAACATGTCATTTTCCAAAAATGTATATATTTATTTTAAGCGTAGAGTGAAACAGAGCGGTATTAATTAATGTAATGGTGCCATGGTTATATACTGCCTTGTATGTTAACACTGTAACCAAGGGGTGCATGGGTGTTAATCTGCTAAAGGAGATTGCCTATTAATGTGGCATTCGCAAAAAGCAGACCTTGGTATTCAAACTACTTGGAGATACCAACATCCCTAAATTGCATAAGGTACTACGCAATTTTACCTAGATATGACAGATATTGGCAGAAGAAAAAGGAAAGTCTCCCTCTGAAGCCTTCCACCCTATGAAACTTGTTAAATGGCACCTGAGGCAGCAAACTAAAATAACTAGTCTGCTCCACTGTCCCCTATAAAAATGGGCAGAAAAGGAAGCACCAAAAAGGTCCCATCTAAAAAGGAAAAATAAAAGGATTGCTGACATGACTACAAAAATTCAATTTAACACAAAAGATCCGAAAGATACAGTAATTGTGTGAAGCAGTGATGTACCTGGTATAATCAATCCTCTGAACCTGCTCAGGACTCTGGGGCCTGATAATTCAGAGGAACAGAAAACACATTATATCACAAAGCCTAAAAATTCTTCAATAACCCAAGAAATAATCTGAATATATTTTTAAGCACTAGCCATTGTATGTGCTGCTATATGTCTCATGATACTGAGAAAACACTTTTTGTCCCACCAACAGAGCCCAATGAAGCAGAGATATAAGAGAAACAGGTAGAGGCAATACAGTAAACCTGATGATATTTAAGAATTTGCAAATTTGTTACGTTTACGTTAAGTAAAGTTCCTTTAAATGCTGAGACATCATTGCCCTGCATTGTAGAACACATATCACAGTAGAATGCACAGCCATCTTGGCTCTGACTATATATGATTAAAAGACCTATTCCACCCTGTAACAATCTCTACTAATGTTAATCCAGGCAGCTTTTACTTAGAGATGAAAACGTTCCCCAGTTTAATGTCAACAGAACATATGTTAGCAGGTGAAGCCGCTACAAAACAATACTAGGAAATGCTTATTGTACCAAAGTCATCACATATCATAAATAATTACAAGATATATTGATCTCATACAGAAAATGTTTATGGACTTTACATGTTACAGTAATGTATTTAAAAGCTTCTTAGAAACCAAAATCAGCCATGAGTCTCCTATGCGCATACATAAGTGCTTATGGCAAAGTTATTTCATCTCACACTCCTAGAGTGCACTTTAACATTCACTATCGCATCGCTTAGTACATTCGCTGGGTCACTCTCCATGACTTTCACTAAGGTGTTCCTCTTACCTTTGGTCACGTCACCTTAACAGCGGCCTTTGGACTTTTTGACAGGGTAAGCAACATCCAGCCTTTTTATAGAGTCAGGGCCAGAGAGAACTTTTAAAAACTAGGAAACTCCATAACACCCCTGGGCCAATAGCAACACATCCCTCTCCAAGGGCATAGCTTATACTTAACACAGATGTGACCTCTTCACATACCCTACACCAGGGATCCTCAAACTATGGCCCACGGGCCGGATACGGCCTCAAAGGTCATTTGCCTGGCCCCCACTGGCATCGGTGTGCAGGGCTCTGGTTTTATGCAAAAAAAAATTTCCAACATCTCCAACTCCCCCAGACCTAGTGGGCCCTGCTGCCTCTACTCCCTCTGGCACCTGCTACTGAACTTTCCATGCTGCTCCTTTCCCTGTGACGCTTCAGTTGTGCACATGTTTGTACGCTCTCTCCCCCTGATGATGTCACTAACTGCCTGGCATCCTTCACGTGAGGGAATAAGAGAGGCGCGTCATGGAGGGAGTTGCTGTAGATGTTACTGGCTGGCTGCCTGTTGATCCGCTGGGCATTTTTGGTGGGCTGTCTGCTGGCTTTTACAACCACCTTCTTCACTTCTCCTCTGCCTGCCAATTTGATCCAGAGTGGACAATTATGATCTGCTGCCTGGCACCTGGCTGTGAAAATGACACCCATAGACTCTAATAGGTAAAAAATTGTTGCTCATCAAAAATTTGTCACACAATTTGTTACGCATCAAAAAAATTTGTCGCCCATAGGCTTCAATGCATTTTGGCATATTCTCGCTGGTTCGCTAGTTTTTGTTGAACCAAAAAGGGTCAGACTCTCCATCACTAGTGAGTTTGCCTGTCTGGAGGAGGAAGCAAGCTGTCATTCACAGTGGACCTTAATTACCCCCCATAACCCACACAGTATGTAGAACCATGAGTGCCCGCTACCAAGTTCTTTCATTTTATTTTAACTTAAAATTGTTCTTCATTTTTAAATATTGTATTGTTCTATTGTGGATTTTTTTGCACTAGAAATAAGATATGTGCAGTGTGCATGGGAATTTGTTCATGGTTTTTTTTCAAAAGAGAGTGTCAATGAATGTGAAATGCTTAACAGCTAAACTAAAAATGTAAGATCAGGGGCAATCCTGGCCCCTCTGCCGCCCTTAAGTAGCTTGCTGCTGCCGCCCCCCTACCCTCTCTGTTCACCTTTTTGGCACCAGTGGGGTGCTGCTCAGTTCACCTCATTAGCCCAACGCCACTTAATATGATTCTGCATTAATGTCATAAAGAGAATCCTTGCTTTATAGGATAATGGGGTTCATTCTGCACTTTTTCAGACTTCTCAACCACATTGAAATGTGTAAAAGCATTTTCTATAGCTTTTCAATAGCTTGAACCAAGTCTCACAGAATCTGCTGGTGCAAGGGTTCTGCTGGTGCTATGTTACATACAGTATCTTGGATCAAACTGAATAGAAATATTCCATGACAGGGGTTACTACAAGGGAATATAGAAATAGGTTTGGAGTACTTGAAACAACAAATGCTGCTTCAGAAATCCATTGGGAAATACCTATTTGTCCATTGAAGCAAAGGTTGATAGACATCAATAAGTTGTGCAGGTATAAGAAACTGCAGGTGCTCTGAAATATGACTTAATACTGTGTACTGTATCAACACCAGTTCTAACAATATGAATTATGTACTGCAGGAGCACGAATGTTCTCCACAACCTCTACTTATAACCAGAACACAATTCTAACTGTATCATTTGGGGATATACTCATCAAAAAAGTTATATTTGTTCCTCTATCATTTCTGCTTCTGCCCCTTTCCTGCTACAGTACACTTCCTTTATAAAGCACCACCATGTACAAGTGATTGACAGATAAGGCACACAGGGTGGATGACATAGGTACATACACACTGGTCCTTTTCTATAAAGTAAATGGGTGGTTCTGTATACAAATTCGACATCATTCTGTTTGCATATTGAGTTTTGAAACCACAATTTAAAAAAATCCCGCTGTAAAGGGAAAATGTATCAACGTTCGAATTTGGATCTTTTCAACAAAACTATTTTTTTGGCGTTTAAACTCATGACTTCGAATTATTCTTAGAACGTGCACAATATTTATTAAGCGCAAAGCTCGAATGTAACTTTGCCATCTAAAAGCAGCCCAGCTCATGTAGAAGTCAATGAGAGCAGTCTATGGCAATGTTAATGTGTCTTTTCAATGCAAGTTTTTCTAATTTTTCTACCCATTGAAGTTGATAGAGTAAAAATTCGAGCCATTTGAATTTTTTTTCTATCAGTTTTTTATATACAGATTTTTTTTCTACAAAATAAGCCAGCATTCCATTTTTTTTTACCATTACACAAACTGGAAATTTGACAAATACAGTAAGCCCTATAATGTAGCCTGAATGTAGCCACAAAGTGATACGTATGTTCATCATATTGATAGTGCTCATAATTAATGTTGATGCAATCTCCACATGCCCAATGACACCATCAGGGTCAACAAGAGTTATGTGCCATAGATACCGTACATCAGTGCAATGCCAGAGACCCACCAGAAGTCCTTACATTGTGGGCCCACTTTCCAAACTATTATCAATTTCTTTATTCTTCTAGTCTAGTTTCTGTACATGCTATACGCTATTCTTCCTCCATTAACCCTATTTGTTCAAATATAGAAATATGGAAATGACCCAAATGGTTAGAAGCAGGAGCACCGGCAATTGCTGGTATCCTGGTGGGCCAGTCCAACTCAGCCTTTTATAATAATTTTCTAGTTGGCCATTATTTCAATTTTAAATGTATACAAATCAAAGGACTTCACCATATTAGAATCAATTTGTTTAGCTTATTATCATGAATTTGCAGGACCATTGATTACAATCTTTTTTCTTTTGACAAATAACCCATTGTCATAGCTTCATCTACTTGATAACTTTTGCTCACTGTACATATCCGGAGAAGTTTCAGAGCCACCATAAATTAGTCATCACTGCACTTTTACATTGTTTTCCAGTGTTTTAAGCATCCTAATTAACTCCTTCATTTTTATACAATATAGTACATCTTCCTCAACTAAGCATTGCATTATTTCTCCTCTGGGAATTTTTAGTAGGTTCCAAAGCACTTCTATAAACAATCTCATGTAAGCATAAAATCACTTAATCACTCGCGTATAGACTTGTGCGGAATTAAAGAGGTTTATATGAGAATGTGTATTTTATGTGAAGCTGTTTCCATTTTATTAAACTCATAATTTGAAATGTAAAATAATATTATTTCACTCAACAATTAATTTATCCATCTGGGTGACTAACATACAAACTTCAGCCGTGTTTTTTTTTTTTTTTTCTAATTCATGTATTTTGATTAACTGGAAGTAAGTGTAAACCAGAGAACATATTGATGTACTTCTGTGATATGCTAAAGAGGCAGTTTCGCTTTCTACATTAATTCAATTTATGAATTCACTTTAGTCGTGGTAAGTCCTGCAATATCTGTAGAGGTAGTTTGGCTCCCTCTAGTGTTTTCCATTAAACTAGTATGCTGTTATATTGCATTGTTAGTGTTGGGAATTTGTGGAGCTGAATATGGAAATCTTTTCCAATGCTTTATTTACCCCTTGCTTCTATGGTATTACATGACATGGAATTAGAGGTTGAACTTAATTCATTCTTCCCAAAACCCATCCGCAGAGGTACCATTTGCCTTGTGCCTTCCCCCACTAGTTTCTATGAAGCTAGTATTGAATTGGCTGTAGTTTTAGCCTAAGGTGCTACTGTCTTCACTCTGGCCTCAACTTTTTTATCCAAAATTGACGAAACTACAAGAAAATATGCGAAACTGGGAAAAAATTGTGAAACACATTAAAATCTATGGGCAACATATTTGTCTACCGCGTGACGTTTTTGCCACTGTTACGCTAAACTTTTCACCAGTGGTGAAACTCAGAAATTTGCCGCAATGCCATACTTGCTGAAAAAATTTGCTTATCACTACTAGGAATTTCCCCTGTACTCAGCACAATTCTGCATTATGTTTGAAAGTACAGTGGCCCTTTAATATTTAAAGGAGAAGGAAAGCTACGGAGGCATTTTATTGCCAATAGATTAGCTGCAATAGTGCAAGCTAGAATGCTATATTTATTCTGTAGAATGTTTTACCATACCTGAGTAAAAAGCTCTAGCAGCTCTCTGTTTGTTTAGGATAGCATCTGTAGTATTAGCTTGGTGTGACATCACTTCCTGCCTGAGTCTCTCCCTGTTCTGGGCTCAGATTACAGCAGAGAAGGGAGGGGGGGGGGAGCAAACTGAGCATGCTCTTGCACAGGGAAATGAGGTTTAAACTGAAGGCAGGAAGTCTGATACAGAATCCCATGTGTACACAATAGAAGGAAAGAAATGCTGTGTTTCTTTTGACTGAGGACTCAGAGAAGCTTTACTTTGGGGGTTTACTGGTATATTTAGGTGGACCTTTCTGATAAAGCTTACTTAGTTTTAACCTTTCCTACTCCTTTAAGAGACACTCTGTACGATTTGCTGCCAGGAAATTTCCTTTTGTTCAGTTAACAAATCCATTCCCATTTATTGCAACGCCTTTGACATGCATTACTCTTTAATGTACCTGTGAGTATATAAATGTGTAATGCATATACCTGTGAGTATATTTACGGGTAAAATTAGCTATGATATGCAACAATAATGATTCACTCAGAAATATCAAACGTTTGTTATTCTACTGTTGTGTAATTAGTACAATAAAGCCTTAGATGCTGAAGACTGTATGCACATGTTTCACTAAACAAAGGTGACAGAAAAGTGACAGATTTTGGCATAACTCATATTTTAACAGAAAGCTAAGCTGTAACAAAGATAAATCCATTTATTCTTTCGAAATCCCTCTACAACTTGAAGCAGATAAGGAAGTAGAGTGTCACATACCAAGCACCCTGCTGGCTGCTTCTAATTCTGCCTTACACTTCAGAAAAGTAATTATTATTACTTATTATTAACAGGTAATTGCTGTATATTCATTAATCCTGAATTCACTGAATACATTATGTCTGTATCATCATCAATATAACTTTATTTATGTAATAACCACTTTTTATATCTTTAGAACTTCCACAAACGACACATTGGGCAACTTTTAACTGAGAAATACACACTCGGATCACTGATATTTTCACAACTGCCCTGGTTTACAGAAAAGTAAGGGGCTTCTTTATTTCATATTGCTGCCTTTCAATATATACCGTAAGTGGTATTTAAATGGTATAAAATGTATGCTACAATAAAACACAGTAACATTCTGGGAATCTTTCATTAGGGGACACAGCAGGCGTTTGCATTCACAAGCGTCTTTTGACTGCTTATTTCCACTGTTTGTTAAAAGACTATTGTAAAGTGCTGCATAACTTGCTGGCTCTAGTGATAGGCGAATCTGTGCAGTTTCGCCTCGCCCAAAAATCCGCAAAATTATTGTGAAATTCACCACGAATCGGCGAAAAATTTATTGCATTCAAGTCAATGGGCGTCAAAATAATTTTGACGCAAACGTGATTTTTTTTATAAGGGCAACTATTTGGTCCAAATGCATTAAAGTCAATGGGCGTCCGAATAATTTTGACGCAGGTCAATTTTTTTTTGGATGCGGTGAATTTTTAGTGGGCGAATTGTCGTCGCAGTTTCCCAAATGAATTCGCTTGCAGAAATTCGGTTGCAGAAATTCTCGGCGAATTTGTGTCTGGCGAATTTATTCGCCCGTCACTAGCCTGGCACCATAGATTGTATGTAAATAAATAAATAATAATGACATTTGCACCATTACATCTACATGCCTGCAGGTTCTTTTACACATTACAGAGCTCCTAACAAAAGGCAGTGTACTGACATATTTATCACATTACTGTGGTGTGTAGTTCTACCTTAAGGCAATGGTCATAAATCCAATTGAAGTCAAAGAAAAACTATTTCTCAGTGAAGTCCAAAATGATATACAGTGGCCACGTTCCACAAAACCCCCAGTCCAAGGGTTATACATCATTTGGTGAAGCAAATCAAAAACAAAAAATCGGGAGTGACCTACTGTTTAGTAAAAAAATAGCCCAAATATTTCTTAAAAGTAAAAAATCTTTATTAGGACATACATTAGCCTAATGCATTTCGTGCCAAGATGGACACTTACTTAGCCTATCTCGCCACAAAACGCGTTAGGCTAATATATGTCCTAATAAAGATTTTTTACTTTTAAGCAATGTTTGGGCTACTTTTTTACTAAACAGTAGGTCACTCCCAATTTTTTGTTTTTGATGTACTGAAATATTTCAAATCTGCATACATCTAATTATGGAGGATGATGCATTTGTCTCAGATCAAGTTGGTTTGGTGGTTACCAGTGATTGCTAGCTTTGAGTCAAGACTTCTTTATTCTTATCAGCCAAAGCTTTACTCTTCCAAATATATGTAAACATGATCTGTATTCTGGGACTTATTTGGGCATTGTAGTTGAGCAGCCATGTACCCACCAGGTCCTTAACTAGCCAAAAATACACTCTCCATAATCATGTACAGTTTACAACAAAAGTCTCTTTTTTTTGGGACACCACTGTGAAAATCTACTCACCCTGGTGGTTCAGTGGTGCGGCGGGGACGCCTGCCACGCCAGTCTGTTTCTGCCACCATGTTGGTTCCTTAGGGTGCGCACGCCCATGTCTCGTTGTACTTATTGACACAGATGCGTCTGACGCAAATGCGCAATGGCGCGAAACTGCCGCTATAAAAAGCCCAGTTTGGCTGCTAGACCTTGCCCATGATAGGATTTTGTTCCTGGTGCTTTGTGAGCTGTTTTGATTCTGATTCAGACCCCTGCCTGGCTATACGATTATCCTGACTTCTGTATCTGACCTTTGCCTGAATATCGATTATCCTTCTGCTGAACCCTCATGTCTGATTGATTACCCGGTTTTGACCTTTGCCTGCCTGATTACGATTGACTTCTGCCTGCCTCGACCCTGCCTGTACTGACTACGATTCTGGTTCCCTGTTTTGTACCGTGACCCTCGGCCTAAAGACTCTCTCTAACAGTCGTGCCCCTCTGCCTATCCAGAACCTCTAGTCTTGCACCTCTCGTTAAGTCCTGGTGGCATCCAAGTAGCTGAGGGCTCCTCCCGAGGCCAATGGTGATCACACAACAGGTGAAGCACGAGCCGAGACCAGGGTGCTTGGCATTTGTTCTGGTGTTGGATGCCGACCGTGACAACCACCTCATCTTTGAAAAACATAACAATACAGAGATCAGAGAGAATTGTGTGACTGGCACAAAGAGCCTAAAGCAGAGGAGAGTGGCAGCTTAACCTGAAGGCATTAAAAGTGGCATTTTGCATACAAAAGAACCATAGGCACTTCCACATATCACTGTTAGTTGCTACAATATATCTGATTAAATGTTGGCTTGAACAGAGAGAGCCTGAAAACTTGAGAGAGAAATAATGTGAATTTTATGCACAGGCACATTAAAACTAGCTAAAACGTGATACGGTCATTTACCATTTTATTTTAATTTCTATAGCTCTATGAATTTATTATGACACCCATCATCAGAATATTGTACAGACACCAGTCCCTCCCTTAATTAGGTCCTTTCCTTTGGTTTAATGGGAATACGCAGCTTGGTTGAAATGGTGCCGTACAATAGCTCTCACTTTGCATTAGAGAAAAATAATGTGACAGAACTGAGCACTACTTTCACTTGACGAATTTGTTTTTATTATCATCTAAAGTCACAATGCATATGTAATATTCATTGCATTAAATATTTACTTCTATATAATTGGCATGATTTAGCAATTCAGGACTTGACTTACAGTCCTTGGGAATTGAATGCCCTTTGGTTTAGGCCCTCAAGGAAAATTGAATTTAATGCGCTATTTAGGATGGATTGAAGATGAAAGCGATGAGGAGCGGTGTAGATCACTCACATTATCAACTTTCAAAAGCAATAATTGTGTTAAATTAAGCTACTAATAAAAAATGAAACAGTTGTAGACCAGGGCAATGAGATTAAAAATCAATTTAACTTTCTATTTCCATGTTAAATGCTGCTCAATAAATTCATTTGGATTATTTTAATCGAAATGAAAAACAGTAGGTTTCTCTGTGTGCAAAGGAAGGTATAAGTGTAAGATAATAGGCCTCACAAAGCATATTCTCTGTTGGCATCCCTAACTTCATTTAAAGTCACACTGGATAGGTAACAACAGAACCGAGTAGGATCATAAGTAGTTTCCGAAAAAGCGAGAAAAGCTTCTGTTGCATCTATACTTAGCCACAGCCATTAGAAGTGAAGCTGATGTTTCAACATCCAGTTAATAATTATAATTTCAAACGGCTGGAAAGCACTCCATGCTGAATTTTAGAATTGTCCCCCCATTGATTTCAATGTGAATATCACAATTATCACAAAATGAAAAAATAAACGAGCTTTGCATAAAACCCGATTTGTAAACAACCAATTAAAAATGAATGAGCTCTGAATCTACTAAACGGGTAAATGTGGTTTTTCGTTATTCTGTCTTCCAAGAGAAGAAGATATTGAGGTTAAAAAATATACCAAACTGCAGTGGATATTTAATAATTTCCTAATTCATTATTATTATTGGTAGTAGTAGTATTATTAGAAGGAGATGTAAAATGACAATGGGTGACAAAAACAATAACCTCATAGTATTAAAGGAGTATAAAAGGCTCTGTAAGGCTACAAATTTATTGATGTTGTTACTTTTTATTACTTATCTTTCTGTCCAGACACTCTCTTATTCATATGCCATTCAAATAAATGCATGGTTGCTGTGGAAATTAGGACCATAGCAACCTGATTGCTAAAATTACAAACAGGAGAGCTGCTGAATAACAAGCTAAATACTAAAAAAAACTAAAAATAATAACAAATGAAACCCAATTGCAAATATCACTCTCTATATCATACACAAGTTACATAAAAAGGTGAACAGCCCCTTTAAGCAAAGGCATTTTATGGGGAGTGGATTTCTTTGTTTCCAGTCATTTAGATCAGTGTCCCCAAAAGCTAGGGGTATGGTCATTGGTAAAATGCTGGGATTCTGAGAGACAGATATGCATTATGGGTTGTGCAGTATAGGATAGTCATTCTGGAAAAATGTCACCCTGAGTAAAGGCGGGGGTGCACAGAGTCCTTTTATCCAGGTGAGCAAGGGAAATCCTTTAGTAGTAGCTACAATTAGAGTAAATAGATTAGAATAAATGGAAGTTGGACACATGTATTTGCACAAGGGATTTAAATGGAATGGTTACACATTTCTGTCTGTGCTTTCCTCATACCAACATATTGTATGTAAAGAACATGGACACCAAAACTTCTTAAAAAGGCTTGCATTATTTGGATCCTGGTTCACAGAAAATAAGGAGGAAAGTGCAAAAATATGCCGACTGAGACTTTTGTTTGCATGTTGCAACCAGCCCTTCGCAGATGTAATTGTTGACTGATTATACATGGGCATCTTTGTTGTACATTATGTGTTAGGGTCAATCCACACGAGCAGATTCGGGGAGATTAGTCGCCCCAGCGACAAATCGCCTTTTCTTCGGGGAGCAGGCAGTTTGGGAAGATTGTCGCCCCGAAGAAGAGAGCGATTTGTCACTGGGGAGACTAATCTCCCTGAATTTGCTTGTGTGGACTGACTCTAAAAATCCCTAAAAAACTGACCACAAAAATTGGCCAGATATCGACCGGTCAAGTTTGATTTTTCGTACAATCCAGGACCATATCGGATAGTTGATGCAGTCCTGCGACCAGTCAAAGCCCATTCATAGTATTGTAATCCGATCATTCGGCCCCAGGGCCGCACGTTCGGATTCATCCGTTATTGCCCAGCCGTTAGTGGGCATTTTGGGTTAAGATCCGATTGTTTGGCGACCTTGCCAAACGAGCGGATTTTATAGTGTATGGCTGGCATGTCCAAAGTGCGGCCCGGAGGCCAAATGCGGCCCGTCTTCGAATTTACACCGGCCCTCAGCCTCTATCATGAAATGAATAATAATGCGGCCTGCCAGCACAGTGCAATCAAGAATCGCCTAGCCGTAATATATGGGCACATTAGTGAAATGATCTGCCACTTGGTCTATACTACTGCCTGTGTGCTGAAGGTGTTAGCAATAGACATGTACTCCGAACTGCCTTCCCCTCACGAGGAAACAAAGCACCGCTTGTGCATTGCCGCAGGCAATTTTCATTTTAGCTGGCAGAGGGCAGCGGGAAGGCAGTTCGGGGAGATTGTCGCCCCGAAGAAGAGGCAATTTGTCGCTGGGGCGACTAATCTCCCTGAATTTGCTTGTGTGGACTGACCCTTAGGCTTCTATACCAGCCCAAGGCACCCACAGACCTTTAGCAGTAAAGATCATATAAATATCACAATATAAGGATGATGAGTTAATGGTACATGGCAGCTCAGAAACCTGTGCAAAAAGCATAAGAATTTAATAATCATCCTTGTAACATCAGCTCATTTTCTGCTTGATGATTTGCAACAACCCCTAAGCTTAGCTTCTCATCAGCTGCTCAAAGCACACTTAGCATGTGAGTGTCACTGACACTTGTAACATAATCCAAGATGGGAAACTCCAAATTTTGAAGGCCTCGATCATTACTATAGAGATGCTGCACCATTAGGTTGGTTCCATAAGTTTAATATCTAAAATATGTCATTTCTAATCATATTCATTCCCACGGTTTAATCATAGAGCAGATTCATTGTGAAATTGTCAATGTCAATGCAAAAGTGCTTCATATTGTAAATATATATATATATATATATATATATATATATATATATATATATATATATATATATATATATATACTCATTAAAATGACAACTGATAATTTACTTAATAACTGCATACTAGAGAAAATAATCACCAAATCCACTTTGTCTTTGCTGTCCATTTAATCCAATTGCGTTTGCCTACCAGTCCCATTGATTTATTGGCATATGTTTTTGCATTATCAGACAGAGAAGCCGTAGAATATTTTATAACTGCACCTTATTCCTGTACTTAACGGTAGATGCATTACATTTAACTAATAAATTAAATTGTAAGCATTATAAGTTTTCAAATCAGACACATGTGGCTCATTATTATATCGAGAAAACATTTCTGTGCTGTGCACGGAAGAAGCAGAAATAGCTCCGAGCCAAAACCCATTTCATGTGTTACTTAAAGAAAATCAACGAACAAACCACAGCCCAACATTTCACAGCAGTGCCGTTGACTTTTCAAGGGTATTGGATTGTCTTATTGCAGATCGATGAAGATCTGGCAGGCCCATTTTGGGTTTACGTAGCACATTAGCAGTTAAGTTTCTCCTCAATTAATTGCCGGTGTATTTTGCCCTCTCGTTACAGTAGAGAAGTCTCGTGTCTTGAGTGTGTAAAGTAGAACTTTTTGGAAGAGCCTGTAGCTTCAGAAAACTTCATTGCCGTAATCATAGTTACAGTCGGGCGCCTTCTAGAGGGATATATCATTAATGCAAATTTTTAAAAATGAAATCTATTGCATTTTCATTCATTGGCATCATATAAAAAATCTAGCTGCCCATGGTGATGTTAATATGCTAGATTAATGTAACACCCTTTCTGTCGGTGTATCACTCCACGTGTGGCGCTTATTTGATGGCACAGGACAAACCTGAGCCACTCCGCAGGGGTATTGGGAGAAACTGGGTTCCTGATACTTATTAGAACAGTGCCTCTACCTAGTGGGATCTGGGAATGCACCTAAGGGTGGCCCCACTAAGAGCAGTTTAGTTCAACCAAAACTGTATTTCTAGCTACTCCGAGAGTATTAATAATGATAAGCCTATCCTGCTCATGTACAAGGTGAAATGAAATTGGCATTTTAAAAAGGTAACATTTCTAAATGACTAGATGTTGCTTACTGTAGTTTCTAAATGACTATATGTTGCTTCCTGTAGTTTGGTTACAATTATTAAGGAAGCATAGAATATTAGATGTAGTGCGTGAATTCGCTGCAAATTTCAAATAAATTCACAAAATTGGTGAAAATTGCCTGTGAAAATTTACGGGTGACAATTCCGATGCCGGCGACAATCCAGAAATGGGATTGGCAAAAATGTTGACGCCCGTGAATTGATGCCCTCTGCAAAATTCACATTTCACTAGTTCTTCGCCCGTTTTGCGAATTTCGCTGGAAATTCACGGCAAAGCAAAACTGGACAAACTGGATTTAAAAAAACAAACTAGTATTACACTCCAACACGCAAAGCGGTAATTCGTAACACGTCACGTGTTTTAGAGGATGTGGGGAACGAGGGTCCTTCCTACACACCTGGTGGTCTTACGCAGTGGCCCAAGAATTCTGGAACATGGTAGCTTCTCTGCTTTCCGAGGTTCTACACAGCACTATTCAGGCAACCTCACACACATTTCTTTTAGGCATGAAAATTCAGCCTATCAATTCCAAACCTTCACACAAACTAGCTACACACATCCTGACAGCAGCAAGATCTCTCCTAGCAGCTCATTGGAAAAGACCGCATTTGCCAGGTCGGCAATCACTGATTGGTAAACTGGACCCGAGCAATGGAAGCGATCAGAGACAAACTGTTAGATAGGAGCTACGAAGAGGAGCTGGAGTGGTAAGTGTGGGCCCAATACCTGGAAGGAATCCAAACTGGATCTAATGTTAATGATCCCAGAACTACCTGAGTGCTGCAACAGACAAGAGGTTGGCTGGTAATAATATACTGAAACTAATATGTCTTTCCCCCTTCTCCTTTCTCCCTCCTTTTCCTCTGGGGTTCCCCCCTTTTCTATCTTACTGCCAGCTGCGAGATAATGGTACTAAAATAGAACATCCTGAGTGGCCACTGGAGGTGACCGGTCACATAGGTTAATACATGTAGAATAACCAGATCAGGATAAGCAGCTGAACATATGTTGTAACTTACTGCCTTTATTGTTTGTCGTAATGAAAACCAATAAAACGTCTTAAATATAATAAAAAACTATTGTCAAAAAGCAAGAGAAAACTGTTAATGCAGCATACGTTTTATACTGAATATAACATGCATCCAAAATGCAAGCAAATGAGAATAGAATGCATTAGTGAAAAGGAGAATGAGACCAAACCCCCCCCCCCCCAGCAAAAAGAACTTGTCACATGACTGCATTGTGGAGCTAAACAATGTTTGAGCAACAAAGCAGTCAAAATCACCCCGGCCATGTGCTAATACAAGCAATTCACTATCTACATCGGTTAAGAGAGGTGAAAATCTCTGCCGAATCCAGAACAATTTGTTACTGAGTTTTTTCGCATTACATTCTCTGCCCTGGAGGCTCAGACTGTTGGTACAATGTAAGACAAGGCAGCCGATTAACAGACCAGTCTTTGCTGCTGGGGAACTAACACTTTTGCAACATTGTTTAAAGAGTAACAAGAAGGAGTTGGCAATTGTTTTTTTACAAATAACTTTAAAAGCACTGAAAATGTTTAATACCTGTATATGTATATTGGAAAGTTGCTTAGAATAGAATTTTCTTTTATTAGGCATTTTTTATTTTTTTTGGGGGTTGACATACCGTTTAAGACAAAATACCCTGATTTAAATGAAAGCACTTATTTGTAGGCAATTTTGTTTCTCAATTGAGCTACTGACAATGGTACACCCAGAGGAAAATCTCACACCTTTCTTATAACCAGTGCCAAAATGTTTCTCTACTATAGGTCATTAGGCTTGATAAAGGGCTAGAGGGGTCCGAAATGTGCCTTCTTTGTGAAATGCTTATGGGCTAAATAAATCACCTATTTTCATGTAGCAACTATTTTTGGTGTGCTTCTGGATTTTGTCTATACTGACTTTTGTCCCCATGCAAGGAAGGGGATTACTGGTTGAGCACCCACCATTTTCAACAAGTGGAAACCTCAGGTAGAGCATTTCCATTATCGTGCAGCAAAATGTTTCTCTACTGACATTTTTTGCACAAAATTACGGTTGCCCATATGGCATTACACACAGCATTGGACTGGGGATCTGGGGCCCACCAGGGTTGCTGCCTCAGACCCCTCATCCTCCCAGTACCTTGATTTATCTTTTTGCTGATGTGGTCAGGGCCAATGGGGGAGGTCAGGGAGCAGTGCCTAGGGTCTCGGTGGAGAGCAGTTACAGTATAATGGCAACAGTGGTTTCTGGGGTTCCCTAGAGTCTGGGGAGAAAAATTCACTGGCAAGGGCCTGACCCTGCTTGTATCTGCCACGTGTGCCAGTGAATTTTTCTCCCTATTGGATTGGGAGGGTGCCAATCCATCCATCATTAAGGCTTATACTAATCCGAAGGCTGGGTTGTGTGGGTTTGGATACATTTTGTTGGACTAGAGCAGTGGTCCCCAACCAGTAGCTTGTGAGAAACATGTTGCTCTCCAACCCCTTGGATGTTGCTCCCAGTGGCCTCAAAGCTTGGCTTGGAGGCAAGTTTTGGTTGTATAAAAACCAGATGCACTGCCAAACAGAGCCTCAATGTAGGTTGATAATCCACATAGGGGCTACTAAATGGCCAATCACAGCACTTATTTGGCACCCCGGGAACATTTTTCATGCTTGTGTTGCTCCCCAACTTCTTTTACTTCTGAATGTTGCTCACGGGTTCTAAAGGTTAGGGATCCCTGGACTAGAGCATGAGGAGCCAAGTTAGCGCCCAACTGATGCCACATTTCAATAAATATGAGTGTATGCAAAATAAATAATTTTCCCCAAAGTCTGAGGGATGGTTAAAAGATAACACATGATAGAGGGTTGGAGAGAGAATACAAAAATAATGGAAAACCAGGAAGGTAAAGTTACAGTAAAACAATATGCAAAAGATAAAAATAGAGAAAGTTGCAGCCCCAGTAAAGACAATGCAGGAAACCAATGTTATAGGGACAGAGATGCAGGACTAGTATCCAAATGCCACTGCCCTTCTGGGGCCCTGTACGGCTAATACACTTGATCCCAGTAAAAATTGTACCATTGGCTGCCCCAGATGTTAAAAGTGCAAAGCTGCAGCTGCTGAATCGTAATTCTCAACTAGGAAGCTTGGAATTCAATGGCACCAAGTTGATCATTGCTATAGAACAGCAGAGGGAAGTGGGGCGAAAGGAAACAAAGCAGAGAGGTCAAGCAAATAAGAGATTTAAGGATAATCCTTGCATCACTGATTAGCCAGAGATTAAGACTCAGTCCTCTAATGATGCACCTATTTTTAGGAGCTGCATGTATCCCAGGCATGTGACTCCTTTGGCCTCCATACAGGAAGGATTATACATTTACGCATTCTAGCAATTTGTTGACGACAGAAGCCCTACATATTTATGCTCAGTGTTTGCCGTAATTAAGTCAATCCCCATCTTAAAGGCAAAGCATGACTTATATGCAAGTGGTTTCTATACATGTGTTACTTACATAACTCATTTGGTTTGACAACTCTTTATTTTGTTGATATGGCCCTGTGGTGGCAGTTTCACACTGATCTGGAGACGGAGACGATGAAGATGGAGCCCCATGGAATGTAGGTCCCTTGAATTAAAGGGGAATAAACAAACTCAGGGGTGAATAGTATGTCTGGTGATAAAATACAATTAGCAGCATTCTTCATGGAATTTTGGGAGCTGTCATTCAACAACAGTTGGTGGGCCACAGGTTGGGCATACCTCATATGGATTCTAAAATAATGGGCTCATTTATAAACACTGGGCAAATTTCCGCCTGGGCAGCAACCCATCAGCTTTTTTCAGCTGGCTGCAGGTTGAACGCTGAAAGCAGTCATCTGATTGGTTGCCATGGGTTACTGCCCAGGTGCAAATTTGCCCAGTGTTTGTAAATGACCCCCACTGTTCTGTGTAGTAACATGTCATTTGAATTTGCACCAGGAGACTGGGTCTAAGAAATGTCCCCCCTGTCTTTGTCTACATCCAGCTCTGGTTCTACACTTATTACTCTTCATAGTTCAGTAAGTTCATTAATTAATTAAATAAAACATTGCGTTTGCAACTTAAAATAGCTTTTGGTGGATAACTTTGCCGAAGGAAACCTGATTCCTTCTAATTAGCATTTGCGTGTGTGATAATCAGGCACATTAAGAATATTAGTGCCGTTGATTTTAATTAAATAAGTGTCAAGGATAACCTGTAAGGCTTTAATTCCAAGCACAGTATCCAATCAGCAGGTGGCATTTGCCACTAATCGAAGTCACTGATCTGATTGGTTGTTAGGGTTTCCAGACACTTCAGAATTTGTTATTGTCTTATAACTATTGTACATTCGGCTGCTGATACCTGCATGTTTGATATGTACAACTTTCTCATCTGGAAAAATTCCCCACAAAAAGACGCCCATAGACATTAAGAATGGTCACACACGTGAAGATTCGGTGAGATTCATCTTCGGCGACTAATCTCCCTGAAATGCGGCAAGAATACGAATCACGGGCGGGGTGGCATAAGAAATGCTTCGGACTTCCGAAGTTGCCTGAATTTTCCTCGTGAGGCAAATTCGGGTGACTTCGGAAATGTATGCCACCCGGCCGACTATTCGTATTCTTGCCGTAGGCATTTGGGGAGATTAGTCACCCGAAGTAGGAGAGATTTGTCGCTCGGCGACTAATCTTCCTGTATGCCACTACCCTAATGCATTAGGACAAAAAAAGTCGCCATAAGAAAAAGCGCCCATTGACTTTAATTAATTTGAGAAAAAAGTTGCCATAAGAAAAAGCGCCCATTGACTTTAATTAATTTGAGAAAAAAGTTGCCATAAGAAAAAGCGCCCGTTGACTTTAATGCATTTGGAGCGAGAAAAATTGTCCCGCGTGTAAAATTTGTTGCGAGTAAAAATGCCCATTGACTTCAATGCGTTTCGAGAAATTTCGCAGTTTTGCTAAATTTTTCACAGTTTCAAAATGGGACAGATTCGCTCATCACTAGTAACAACAGCATAGAGCACGTTCAGTGAATGAACAAAGTAGATGGGGAGCTACTGGGGCATCTTTGGAGACAGATCTTTACTGCGAAAGGGCTGTGGTTTCCTCGGTGTGGTATAGAAGTCCAAAACATAATGTACAACATTCCTAGCTACTTTTTTAGTTAAATTTACATTCACATTTGTGGCTCAGCTCATTTCTCTCAGTTCTGTTAGTAATAAAGTTGTATGCATGAGGATCCAATTGTTTTGAGACCAATGACTGAGATGACATTTAGCAAACATAGACAGTACAACTTTGGCCTCATTGTGAAATGTGGAAGCAACCTTTGGTTCTCTATCAATATTGTATAAAGAGGGATAAAAGTGGGGGGTTCGGGTTTGGGAAAATCTGTGATTGAGGCCTAAAGAGTGATGGCACAATAGTTTGTCTTTTATGTAGAATATGCTGCAATGAGAAGTGCAAGTAGGGTCAGTGCATTAGGGGTACCCACCTGTACAGGCACCCAGAAAAGATAGGTATCAGGATAGTGCAGGACAATCCCTATGAAATTATGCAGTACAGAGTCACCAGTACTGGAGTACTATATAAATATATCATTTTGGTAAACTATGCTATTGCATGTCAATCAAGTATTACCCCACTGTCCCCTGTCGTATTAATAATTCCTCTGCAGCACAGATGAAATTATAGGTATAGGATCCATTATCGGAAATCTATTATCCACAAAGCTCTGAATTACAGAAAAGCCGTCCCCATAGACTCCATTTTATCCAAATAATCCACATTTTTAAAAATGATTCCCTTTTTTCTGTAATAATAAAACAGTAACTTGTACTTGATCCCAACCAAGATATAATTAATGCTTATTGGAAGCAAAACCAGCCTATTGGGTTTATTTAATGTTTAAATGAATTTCTAGTAGACTTATTGTATGAAGATTCATTATCTGGAAAACAGAGCATTTTGGATAACAGGTCCCTTATCTGTAACATTGTTCACTATGATGAATTATAGCCAGTGATTGGTGAATTTGTCCAGAAAAACTTGCAAAACGCCGATTTTGGCGCCCATTAATGTCAATGGGCGTCCGTTAATCACCCGTTCATCGCCGCCGAAACTTGGAAATTCGCCCACGAATTCGCTCCTGCCGAATAGATTTGCCCATCACTAATTAAAGCTATTCAAGGTGCATTAAACTCCCTTATATACAAATACCACTTGACATGCTGTTATGAATAGCAAGTATAATTTATGATTATAATGATTGGTCGATCTCTAGATACCACCTGCCTGAGATGATGGACAGGTTCCCAATGTGTGTAGTTGCCCCCTGCCCCTTGAAGTTCAAAGTATCAACTAGGGGTTCATCCTGTAGGCAAGCAGGGGTGAGAATTAGGGAGAACGCAGATTTCTTCTACTAATTATTACTGGAAGCTCAAATGAAGTTCATGGTAAGGATGAAGATATTCTGTTTGCTGATTACAAAGAGGGTCTTACATTTAAAAATTCTGAAGGGCCCATAAGGCTGCATGCTAATATTCTTAAACTGGCCATAGACGCAAAGATCTGATCGCACAAATCAAGGTTTCGTACGATTTTCGGACCGTGTGTGGAGAGTCCCGACATTTTTCGTCCGACGGAGATCAGTTGTTTGGTCGATTGGACAGGTTAAAAGATTTCTGTCGGCTGCGGGTAATATCTCTGCATGTATTGCCGATTGTACGATTTTCAGTCGGAGACTGTCACCAGCTTTGGTCAGACATAACTTTCGTGCGATTGCTGTCAGGGGCAGAACATTGGCTGATCTGTTCTTTTACTACTTAATTTGATCTGAATGTTTAGTGGCAGGTCGGGAGATGGGGAAGTCCGATCGTACGTTGATTCGTGCGATCGGATCTTTGCGTCTGTGGCCATCTTAAGTTCCAGGGAAAATTGTAGGAATTTTTTATTCATTGTAACCATTATTTGTGACCAATTCAAGGCAACTGTTTGTGAACTGTTTTATCAATCTGTCTAAACAAACAGTAGGTAAAGTCTACAGGGATTATAATTTAATTCAATGTGTATATGTTCCAATACTGCATTTTCACTGTATGATCAATGAGCATTTAGTATACAGGTATAGGATTCATTATCCGGAAACCCTTTATTTAACAAAACACTTCTCCCCAGGATGTTTGTGCGCTGATAGAATTCTGTCCAACCTCCATCAAACCAACGGTAATGAATAGCTGTGCATCTTATTGTGCGATTGTTTTTCTTTTTTGTAAATGTTACTGGAGAGACTATTTTGCTAGTGTGGTATAATATCACCACCTGGTGGATTTTAGGTAGATAACATATGAGATAATAATGGCACATAACGGGCCAGATTCAATTCAGTGTGAAAACGTTTTATCACATGAAAACTCATGGACGAGATTAAATTTGAAATGCAATTTAATTCAGAAAAATTTATCTCGCAGTTTATCATGTGAAAACCTATTGAAGTCTATGGGGGCAGTGGCGTAACTATAGAGGAAGTGGACCCTGCTGTAGAAGGGGGCCTGGACTATGGGGTCTGCTTTCTCCATATCTAACAGTGTCGGACTGTGCCAGCGGGACACTGGGAAAATACCCGGTGGGCCCCGGTCCTCATGGGCCCCCTTTGGCCCACACCTGCTCCCCCCAGCTGGCGCATGAAAAAATAAGCCTGCGTGAATTATTCACGCATGCGCGCATGGCGTGCCGTGTTTGCACATGTGCACAGAATGTGTTGTGTTCGGGAGGGGCCCCGAAGGCTCCAGTCTAACCCTAATAGCTAATAAAAAAACCCTCCTCCCAGCCGCTCTCTCACCTGCGGCGAGAAAGGGGGACACAAGTCAGTTGAGAATGGGCGGAGTCGGGTGGGGAGTGGGTGGGGCAGAGGCTGGCGGGAAGTAGGTGGGAGGATGGGGATTGGAGAGGGCCAGGCCCCTCTGAATATTTTTTTGGAGGGGGGCCCGAAGCACTCTAGTTATGCCCCTGTATGGGGGGGTAAAACTGGAACTGATTTTAGAGAAAAGTTTCTCCTTGAAATGACTTTTGTCCATGAGTTTTTACATGATAAACCATGAGATACGTTTTCAGTGTCGGACTGGGACAGCAGGGGCCCACCCAAAAACCTTAGACCAGGGGCCCACTCTCAGTATTATTACTCTTCCTCTCTACACTCAACCTCTATTCTTCTAGTCTCTATTCTTTACATTCTGTAAACTATTGTTCCATCTATTTAGCTTCATAAAAATAAGGAATGGCCAAGAAATAGGCCAAATGTTTAGTTGCATAAGGGCCCACAGACACCTGGGCACACCGGGAGTTTTCCTGGTATCCCGGTGGGCCAGTCCGACAATGTACGTTTTTGTCGGTGAATTTAATATGGCCCACTGAGCGATAATACCCAGGAGACTGGACCCCACTAAGGACCTATTTACGATCTTGTGTAAAACGAATATTGCCGAAAAAAAGATGGAAAAACAGTATAAAATAAATGGTGAATTTAGCAAGGTGTGTGTGTTTTATTTTACGCCATCTGAGCGCCGCGTTTGATGTCAGTATTATACGCCACTGCAGACCCAGTGTAATCCATGAAAGTCAATGGGGAAAAATAGGAAAAACTGTGTAAAAAGCTGTGATGGATGATCGCTGTTCAAGTATTTTCAGGCTGCTGTTGATTTGTGAAGGTACACAGTTGTCAAAAATCAGTACAAAACGTAATAAGTACACATTTTTTTTACACTGCATAATAGCTCCCTAAGTATTATTTCACAACTATGGCCAGTGCAAGCTGTGCTCTGTGCTTTCTACTGGATGCAGGGAATCCCTGTTATAATCGCCTGTCCTGAGCAAGTGCAGCTATGGGACCTGTTATCCAGAATGGGACATGGCATTTTCCAGATAAGAGATCTTTCTCTGATTTGGATCACTATATATGTCTACTAAAAAATTACTTAACATTAATTAAGAATTAATAGGTTTGTTTTTATTAAAAGGGTAGTTCACCTTCAAACTACTAGTTGTCTTCACATAGATCACCAGAAATAACGACTTTTTTCAATGGCTTTCTATTTTCTATGTGTGACGTTTTTTCTAATATTGAAGTGAAAAGTGTCATTTTTCACCTTCTGAAGCAGCTCAGGGAGGGGGGGGGTCGCCGACCCTGTAAACTGTTCTAAATTGATACTTTTAGTTGATACATTTCTTATGTTTGTCCGTGCTGAGCAGAATCTCTGGGTTTCATTACAGGCAGCTGTTAGAATTGATACAATAGTTGCTAATACTTCAGAGATGCTCCTGAGAAAAATATCAACTAAATATTGCTAAATTGTAACAGTTCAGATTCTGCGCCTGAATTACTGAGCTGACTGTTACACCAGGGACAGGAACATTCAAATAATGAGTAACCCCAACAGTGAGATGGTGAGACAAAGTGAGAGTGATACATATAAAAACAGATGAGCAACTAATGAAAAAAGTCCCAAAGCACACAAGATTAGGCTATTCTTGGATGAGGAACCTCAAAGAACAGTTGAGTTTATCGGATCCAGTGGACAAAGGAGCAAGAGCATTTTTTAAGTCCAAAACTTGGAGTATATAAATGCAAAGGTTGTGTGATCTGTAGCAGCATTATAATACACAAAAGCCATGAATATCTTGTAAATTATATCCTTATAAATGGTGAGTTCTGATGTCATCCGTTATAAACGGTGAGTTTTGATGTAATTTCTGTCACATGACTCACTGAAATTTGTGTATTATAATAAATAAAGTACCCCCAGTTGCAAAATATGAGGATATTAGAAGTTACCTTGGAGTTCCATGACCTGTATAAAAACACTCGGCCTTCGGCCTCGTGTTTTTATATGGTCATGAAACTCCTCGGTAACTTATAATATCCTTATAATTTACAAGAGGGGGTACTTTATTCACTATATATTGGGCACACACTTCACACACACTTGTACTGGAAAGAGATACAGGATCAAGCATAGGATGACATGTGAAATGACGATGGTAGTATATATTATCAAATGCCCGCATGGATTAATATACTGCTGTAAAACGGTGAGACAATTGAAAGAGAGGATAGGAATGCATAGGGCGAGCATTCAGGCAGCCCTTAATCCAACCAAAAAAATGTGATTAGGGAAGGCAAAAAGAAACAAGATTTAGCACAAAAACAGTGGCGAAACACTGGGCTGAATGCAAACATGATGCTTCAGCATGCAGATGTATGCCTATAGATTTAGTTAAACCTCGACATAGAGGGGGAGATATTAAAAATGAATTGTTACAGAGAGAGGCCTTCTGGATCCACCAATTAGATTGTATAGCACCAAAGGGCCTAAACGAGCAAGTAGCATATAATTGCTTCTTAACTTAAGTACCTTAAAATTGAGGAAAATTTTCCTTCCAATAGATCATCCAGTTAAAGTAGTAAACTGAATAATAGCGACATATTTAACGAAAATGGAAAAGGAAGCTTGGAATTTGAAACATATTATGCACTTTATATATATAATTTTTATTGTAACATTGTATTTTATAAATGTTTGTATCTTACAGGATACAAAGTGATGCCTTCTGGAATCAGAAGATATTTACTTGTCTCATAACAAACAAGGGAAAGTTGTGCTCACCACTAATTTTTAAAACCATTAGGCGGGGGTGCAATGCGGGTGTGACTACAAAATACATATAGACAAATACAAGATTTCTCTGCACTCAACCCATTATCAATATATTTAAGACAGACACATTTTGTACAAACTGCTACTGAAAAATGCCTTACCCATAAAAACTGTGTAAATAGAGAGGCTGTGCAAAATAAAAAAATGTTTCTAATATAGTTAGATACAGTATAAGTTATAGTTAGTTAGCCAAAAATGTAATGTATAAAGGCTGGAGTGACTGGATGTCTAACATAATAGCCAGAACACTACTTCCTGCTTTTCAGCTCTCTTGGTTTACACTGACTGGTTACCGTGGTTACCAGGCAGTAACCAATCAGAGACTTGAGGGGGGGCCACATGGGTCATAATTGTTGCTTTTGAATCTGAGCTGAATGCTAAGGATCAATTGCAAACTCACTAAACAGATATGTACCATGTGGCCCCCTTCAAGTCGCTGACTATAGAGCTGAAAAGCAGTAAATTCACCGAAATGCATTGAAGTCTATGGGCAAAAACATTTTTTCCACCCATTAGAATTTATGGGTGTAATTTTCGTGGCGTTACGGTATTTAGTAATCAGCCAGAGGCTCAGACGAGGAGACCAGGAGGGTTAGTACCCTGCATTGACAAGGCCACCAGCTTAGGGACCCAAGTGGTTAGGCTCAGGGATAGAGAGATCCTTGGAGCGTGGGACCCCTGAGAGATTCGCCTTCAGTGGGGATTGTGCACCAAAGGCAGGCAATTCTACCTCTGAGGTGTCGTGAACACTCATCCTGAAGCTTGTGAGTATGTACTGGATGATTATTTTTTGGAAACACTTAATGATCATCTGTATCACTATAAACAGCACCCACCTAAGAGAGACTGTGAAGAGATATGTATGTCTGAATGTTAATTAAAATTATAGTGCTCTACAAATAAATCTTTCAACCATATCCCTGTGTGTGATTATTGATCAGAGAAGGAAGGGGTATAACAGCACAGTCTGTCCTAACCCTGGAGGGAGACACACTAAATTATAGTGTACCTGCTCTCCCATATAGCAGAGGCACAGGACTCCTTTTTTGCGGTAGCAGAAAAGGGCTATAATAGTTAATAGATTTAAACAGTTAGATTTTTTATAGTTTCCCACAACATAATCAGGAAATAAGCTGCTGCTCTTAGTCAGTTGTAGGCTTAGACCAGATTTCCTTTTTGGCACAGACAAATGCCACATTTGATAAGTGTAGTGAGCTTGTCCCTGCAATGGAAATATTAGATCAGTACATTAACAGTGCACCATTTTAAAAATATAAAAGTTAGATTCTGTCTTTTCTTCTGGGGAAGTTTGGCTTTCTACTGCACATGTACCTGCCCTGCTCAGAATGAAGAGAATATGGGAGAAGCCAAAGGGGATGGTGACGATGGACTTCTACAGTACCCTGGGCTGGTGCAGTTTTTTTAGCAAATAGGAGCTGCCCCAAGGGTATCAGGTGGGCAATGATAATCCCTGGAATGGGGCCTACTATTTCTCGCACCCACCCAACTTTGTTTAATGCATATATAGTTACATTTACCACGGTGCACCCATCAAAGTCATATCAATATACAGAAACTACATGGGAGATTTTCGGTGCACGTCCATTCGTTCCGACACGACGCAACGAAGCGCAGGTGTCACCTCGGATGTGCCGAATCTAATGTAAGTAACACAAATGTCGCAATACAAGCTGATTGCATCAGACTCAGACTGTCGGATGCAAACGCTGCATGTTGCGTCTTTGTCCTACAGTTGTGTCATGTCGGATGCAATATGCTTGTATGTGCGACATTTGTATTACTTACATTACATTAGGCGAATCTGACGTGATGCCTGCGCTTCCTCACGTTGCGTTGGAACGGATGGATGTGCACCAAAAATCGCCTGTGCAGTTCTACCTTAAGGTTGGTGGCACACGCTGCTAATCGGGGAGATTAGTCATCCAGCAACAAATCTCCTCTTCTTTGAGTGACTAATCTCCCGAAATCCCTTCCCGTCGGCGGGATGTCACTCAGATCGCTTTAGTTTTCTTAAGACTTCACAAGGCAACTGCGGGCGACTTTGGAAAACAAAGCCATCCGGGTGCCAACCCACCGGCAATTTACATTCTAGCAGGCAAGAAGGCATTTCGGGAGATTATTCGCCCGAGGGAGAGGAGATTTGTTGCTGGGCGACTAATCCCCCCCAATAGCAGTGTGTTCCACCACCCTAAAGCTCCTGTCAATAAGAGTCTATTGTGATTTTAGAGTATCAGATCAGGATATTTTTTTTACTTTGTGAGCACCACTAACCACTAGATGGCAGTAACAATCTGCAGCCCAACTAAACAAGAGCGGAAAATCAGAATTATTCCCCTCTGTTTAAAATTCAAATGATTTTTTAATGCTACTGAGAAATACCCTGAATCCAAACTTCAATACATGATTTGGATCAGATCCTGGGGTTTGCTGAAGCACCTCATGACTAATCTCCTAACCCGTAGAGAACACACACTCTCAGTGCATGCATACATAAATACACTGTTTGATGAATGGCTTCTTGGATCTGGTGCTGAAGAATAATGATGAGCCTGATATAAAGATGTCTTATAAATGTGCAGAACTGGGCTCTGAACAGACACAACATTAAAATGATTGCCTTGTCTTTATTCGTGTTATTTACCAGTTCAGTGTGCAGAGGATCTGTGACGACTCACTTTCATTTGATTTGTCACCGTTGTTTAACTCTGTGCCCACAATACATGCGGCTCTGTGCCCTTACCTGATTTGCAGAGGACAGACCCTGCTGTGAATCCTCTTTGTTTTCTCATCTCATATTCCCTAGTAGCGAATCAATAGCAACTTGTCACCAACAAACTGTTTCCAATCAAAATTGTCTCCCAACAAAGGATTTCTCTCCTAAGAAATGTCTTACAATTGTCTCAATAATAAAGATTTTTCCTGCCACAGACTATCACTAATATTTTATTTCTTCAGATAGGATAGATCACAGCAGCCCATATTTAAAGGGATACTGTCATGGGAAAACATGTTTTTTTCCAAAATGCATCAGTTAATAGTGCTGCTCCAGCAGGATTCTGCACTGAAATCCATTTCTCAAAAGAGCAAACAGGTTTTTTTATATTCAATTTTGAAATCTGACATGGGGCTAGACATTGTCAGTTTCCCAGCTGCCCTAGTCATGTGACTGTGCCTGCACTTGAGGATGGAACTACTTTCTGGCAGGCTGTAATCTCTCCTACTTAATGTAACTGAATCAGTCTTAGTGGGACTTGGCTTTTACTATTGAGTGTTGTTCTTAGATCTTCCAGGGAGCTGTTATCTTGTGTTAGGGAGCTGCTCTCTCGTTACCTTCCCATTGTTATGTTGTTAGGCTGCTGGGGGGAAAAGGGAGGGGGGTGATATCACTCCAACTTGCAGTACAGCAGTAAAGAGTGATTGAAGTTTATCAGAGCACATGACTGGGGGCAGCTGGGAAACTGACAATATGTCTAGCCCCATGTCAGATTTCAAAATTGAATAAAAAAAAAAAAATCTGTTTGCTCCTTTGAAAAATGGATTTCAGTGCAGAATTCTGCTGGAACAGCACTATTAACTGATGCATTTTGAAATAAACATGTTTTCCCATGAAAGTATTCCTTTAATACCCAGCTGCCATGGATTAGTAAGGCAGTCATTAAGTAAACCTTTGAAACCATTAAGGCCCTCCACAATTCCTACTCTCTGCTACCTGTGTAACTGGGAAAAAAACTGCACAAGAATGGTGTCTTCCAGCTACTCAAATAAGTGCACCTTGCTTAAGGTCCAAGGAAGTTGGGCAGGCAGTGGGGATTAAGAGGCGCTGAAAGTTCCAACTTTCTAGCTTTATGATTTCAGAGGTTTCCTTGTCCTTTAATATTAAAGGGGTAGTTAAATTTTAAGTTAATTTTTCGATATGTTATAGAATGGCTAACTCTAAACATCTTTTCAATTGACCTTCTTTTTTTATATAGTTTTTGAATTATATCTTCTTCAGGCTCTTTTCAGCTTTCAAGTGGGGGGTCACTGACCCCATCTAAAAAAAACAAATGCTCTGTAAGGCTACAAACGTATTGTTATTGCTACATTTTTATTACTCATCTTTCTGGGCTCTCTCCTATTCATACAGTTTCTTATTCAAATCAATGTATGGTTGTTATGGATCCTAGCAACCAGATCTTGATAGGATCATAAGCACTTCATGCAATTGGCCACACGTCACAAATCAGAATGTATGACCTGGAGAATTTCAACCAATCTATATATTTTGTGCTTCTTGATTAGGGATGTAGCGAACTGTTCGCCGGCGAACTTGTTCGCGCAAACTTCGACCGTTCGCGTCCGCCGAATGTTCGCGAACGTCGCGCGACGTTCGCATTTTGAATTCGCGTTCGATTCGAATACAAATCGTTCGACCATTCGACCATTCGAATTCCTTCGACCGCTAAAAATCTAACGATTTCCATTCGTTCGAACGATTGTAAGCATTCGATCGAATGAAAAGCATTCGATCGAATGCTTCGATCGTTCGATTCGAATGAAAATCGTTCGATCGAAAGATTAAAATCCTTCGATCGTTCGAATCTAACGATTTTAGCGGGTGTTCGAAGTTCGCGAACTGTTCGCGAACGTTCGCATTTTTTGCCGGTGTTCGCGAACGGCGTTCGCGAACACCAAATCGGCAGTTCGCTACATCCCTATTCTTGATGAACAGATGACCTGAGGGTTGAACTGGGCTGGTAGGTCACCGGGAAAAATCCTGGTGGACCCAGGCTGTAGTGGGCTAAGACCCATGGGCGCTTGAGACTGTGCGCTAATCCCTGGCCTCCCCCTATCCCAATTGCGGCCACACAAAGAGATAAGAAGGTACATGCTGGCAGTGGGGGAAGGGGGGCAGAGAGGGGGCTTGTGACTGGGGTGGGGGGGCATGTGGGGTGGAGGGGGTGCCAGGGATGTGTGCAGGACCCTGATGCTTTTTGGATGAAAGGGTTTATGGATAAAGGATCTCATACATGTATAGTGAACTTCCCAAAGAATTTTGACCCTTGACCAATCACAGGCTGTACAGTTAAATGGTTTTCTCTAAAGGAAAGTAAATTAGTGAAACATTGTTTTATGCTACAATCATGCTATAAATGTGACCGCCAAGTTTTCATAACTTTTAGAGTCACATTTTGCAGCAGAAACAACATATTTAAAGGAGAACTTAAGCTTAACTAGAGAAGTAGGGTAGAACTGTTGTACATTATGTTTAGGCTTCTGTACCAGCCCAACGCAACCACAGCCTTTTAGCAGTAAAGATCTGTGTCTCCAAAGATGCCCCAGTAGCTCCCCATCTTCTTTTCTGCTGATTCACTGCACATGCTCTGTGCTGCTGTCATTTACTGAGCTTAGGGACCCACTCACAATATACAGTACACATAGAATAGAAATTTTACAATATAAGGCTGATTAGTAATTAATACAGATAACTACTACATGGCAGCACAAAAACTAGTGCAACTAGAATCAGAATATAATAAGCAGCCTTAAAGGAGAACTAAGCATCAGCTTATATATAACAGACAAACCTCATTTTCTGCTTTATAATTAGTGACGACCCCTAAACTTAGCTTCTCAACAGCTGCTCAGAGCCCATTGAGAATGTGAGTGTCACAGACACTTTCCAAGATGGTAACCCCCTGTGACAAGTTTGAAGTCCTGGATCATTGCTGCTATTGACAAGCTGAAACTTTAGGCTGGTGCAATAAGTTCAATATGTAAAACCATATACATTTTTAGGGATAAGTTTTCCTTTAAGTCTTTGTAATGAGTTTTTTGGCCCATACTCGCAGGAAGATTTGCTCCGGGTTTTTGTGGTTAGTCAGATGATGCTTCCGTTTTCAAGTTCTGCCAGACATTGTCATTTGTACTGAGATCAGGGCTCTGACTATTGTAGGACATTTACCTTTATGTTCTTAAGTCACTCCACTGTTTGAGGTCATTGTCCTGCTGAAAGTGGAACTTTAGCCCAAGCTTTTTAGCAGCCTGAAACAAGGCTCTTACAGTATCACCCTGCTTTCTTTTTGCAGAAGCAAAGGCCGTGTTCTGCATTCTGTTGGACCAGTTGACTTGTTCAATTTTTTATCAGTATATTCATAAGTTCTTTCAGAATTCTTGGATTTAAACAGAAAAAAGGGTTCATTTACAAATACAGGTATGGGATCTGTTATCCAGAATGCTGGGGACCTGGGGTTTTACAGATGACAGATCTTTCTGTAATTTGGATCTTAATACCTTCAAGTCTACTAAAAAAAAACATTTAAACATTAAATTAACCCAATTGGCTGGGTTTTGCCTACATTAATGATTAATTATATCTTAGTTGGGATCAAGTACAATGTAATGTTTTATTATTACAGAGAAAAATAAATTAATTTTTAAAAATACTAATTATTTGGATAAAATGGTGTCTATCGTTCCTGTTATTAGGAACTTTCTAGATAGCAGATTTCTGGATAACAGATCCCATAACTGTACATTTTTTTTGGACACACTAAACCACATGATTTTTTACTCCGTACAGCAGAACCCCCATTTTACGTTTTCCAGGGGATCAG
The DNA here is from genome assembly GCF_017654675.1 of Xenopus laevis. Lineage (NCBI taxonomy): Eukaryota > Metazoa > Chordata > Amphibia > Anura > Pipidae > Xenopus > Xenopus laevis. Next base: position 28,699,633 of record NC_054382.1, on the reverse strand, counting down.
GAAAAAAATATATGAAATCAAGGTAAATGTAAATTCAGGGAAATGTATTATGCGTAATATATAGGGGGCACCACAAGACAATTATATAAATGAGGAAATACTTAAAATCAGGGCATGTGAAATTAAGGTTTCATTGTATTTTTGCCTGAACCCCAGCATAATAGCGGTTGGCCTCTAAGTAGCTTCCACCAGAACCTGTACACAGGAACCTGTACACCAACACAGACACCAATAAATGACAGTTTTGGTAGCACATGTTTTTTTGCAGTTGGTGGTTTCACGTGTGGTGCACCAATGTGGAGTCAGTGATGACACTACCAGTCGAATCACCTGACACATCTATGGACACACGCTGCTAAGAGAACTTTAATCATGGGATATGGAAATCAGAGGCAAACAGCAGAATACCTGCTAATCAGTGCTTTATTGTGCGTCCACACAACATGTTTCGGGCAGCAAAAGGCCCTTTTTCAAGCTAAGAGAACTTTGGTATTACTGTCAGCCTGCTAATTCTACGATTCATTTACATCCATCAGAGCAGGCTGATGTAAGGATACAAATACTGTTTGTGATATACTAGTACAGCTACAGATTCCAGTAAAATGGGAAGGGCTATGAAAGTCACATAGTGTATTTACTGCTCAAGCTAAAATCCATTCCTACATATGTATCCTTTATTTAGTGCCCCTTTTTTCGAAGCCTGTTTGCAGATATCAGTATATATTTTGCATATCTTTGCTAGCACTCAATCCCTTTAAGGTTTTCCCTTAGGTATCCCCTTAAAGGATAAGGAAAGATTAAAATTAAGTAAGCCTTATCAGAAAGATCCACCTAAATATACCAGTAAACCCTCAAAGTAATGCTGCTCTGAATCCTCTGTCAAAAGAAACACTGCATTTATTTCCTTCTATTGTGTACACATGGGCTTCTGTATCAGACTTCCTGCCTTCAGCTTAAACCTTCTTGCCCCAGGCGCGAGCATGCTCAGTTTGCTCCTCTTCCTCCCCCTTCCCTTCTCTACTGTAATCTGAGCCCAGAGCTATGAGTGGGCAGGGAGAGACTCAGACAGGAAGTTAAACCAAGCTAAAACTGCAGCTCCTATCCTAAACAAACAGAGCTTCTACAGCTTTTTACTCAGGTATGGTAAAACATTCTACAGAATAAATAGAGCATTCTATCTTGCACTATTGCAACTAATCTATTGGCAATAAAATGCCTCCGTAGCTTTCCTTCTCCTTTAACAGAGAAATGTCAGTAAACACAGTAACTGTGCCAAAGGGACAATTCCTGGAAACCAGCTCCAACGCTACTTCCTGCCATGATGTAACAGGTGCAAAAAAGTGCTTATTGTTGCAAAACTGTGATGTGACTGTATACATGTGCGTACTGAGCTGACAAATATGGAAATGAATAACTAAATCCAAATATCAGAAAGTCTTGACTTTCAGGCTACAATTTTTTTTTAGTCATTCTCCAATTTATCTTCCCTTTTATTCCCTTTTGCCCAGTTGCTGGGCTGGATATTTTAAGGCAATATACTAACCCACCCCCATTTTTACATGAGCATTTGGTCTTATGTAGAAATGTTGCATAAACAAAATCAACTTCGAGAAATAAATAAAAAATAATAACTAATAAATATGAATATTTTTTTTTTCTGCCATGATAACATACCTAGTTGCATAGATTGCGACGAAACCATGATATACGCTGACAAAATAATTTCCCAACATCCTTTAGGCACACAGGGTAATGCAACCCCTCTCTGTTCCATTGTGAAGTGATGGATTCTGGGACTTGAAGTCTCTCTGCTTTCCATAGTGAGTGCTACACAGGTTCTCCAGAAAGCAGAGGGACGTCAAGTCTCAGAATCCATCACTTGTTAATGGATCAAGATAAAGGGGTGTTGCAAAGTGAATTTAAGGGCAGAGACACACGCTCAGATTCGGGGAGATTAGTGGCCCGGCGACAAATCTCCTCTTCTTCGGTGCGACTTATCTCCCCGAACTGTCTCCCGCTGGCTAGAATGTAAACCGCCGGCGGATTGGCACTCGTAGAGCTTTGATTTCTGAAGTCCTCCGAAGTTTCCTCTTCTAGCCGGCGGGAGGCAGTTCTGGGAGATTAGTCGCCCCAAAAAAGACGAGATTTATTGCCGGACCGGGCAAACAGAGGTAGAATATCAAGGTTTCCTCTCAATCTGTGCAATCACGTATGTCTGAATAAACCAATAAATGTACATTTATTTCTGTAAGTTCAGATAGTATTTATACACCTTTTACTACATTAGCCCAATTGTGCAATTTTTTTTCTCTCCCTCATAAGAGTTCATTTTTAAGGTAAGCTGTACTTTTAAATGGGAAGGATGATATATACCAACTAGAAGTCTTAACAAATAAAATGTAACAAAAGTCCAATATGAAAACAATGACATGCTGGTCATATAATATATGCAGTACTTGTAACTTCATTAGTTCGTCTTTAGATCAGTATCACCCAACAATAAAGGGTTGATAGGTATTCTGAAGAAAATTGAATGAGATATATTTGAGAGAAAATTTAATTTAAAAACAGGCTGAGTTCTGGGTAGAATTATCTAGTTTGAGAAAAAGAGATAGATTTGGGGAAGAACAAGGAATACTAAGGAAATTACAGGTGTTTATTGAATAACATTGGGTCCATTTGTCCTGGTGCAGTAACCCATAGCAATCAATCAGTGATCTGCTTTCAGTATTTTGCATGTAGCAGAGTGATTAAAGCTTATTGCTGTTCTGGGTAAAGATAGACATACACTAGCCAATAAAAGCTGCCAATGGACCAAGTCGGCAGCTTATTAGGCAGTGTATGGGCCCTCCAACGGGCCTACCAGATCGATATCTGACCAAAAATAGGGCAGATGTCATTTGGGCAGGTTTAACAATCCAATCGTAGCAAGGACTACATTGGATCATTGATGTGGTCATTGCCCTGACAGCAGGGGCGGTTTAGAAGTAAAGGGCGAAGTGGCTAACGCTAGCGACTTTTCGCCAGAAATCACATCCACAGGGACATCGGCAATTCACTTACAGGCGCAGATGACAATTCACTAGTGAAAGAGACTGTCGCTAGCGTTCGTTCTCACTCTATCGCCAGGCGACTTTTCACTGAGGCGAATGGTCATTGCTCCGCAAATTTACTAAAGTGCAGATTTTACTGAACGTTGCCTCTTTCGCCAGAGTTGACTTCGCCACCTCAGACCAAGCGAACTGCTAAAATGCTTATGTCACTTACATCATATCCTGTCTTTCCCGAAAATGCATTAAAGTTGAAAAAACAATGGCGACTTTTCCTTTTTTTAAGCACGATTGCCTGCAGAATTCCTTACAAACTGTTTTGGGTTAACATTTTTCCCCTAACATTTAAAGGCCATGGAACATTCATTTTACAGTGGGCTCATATCTAGGGCATTATATGATCTATTTTGTCCTTTTAAGGTTCCTTGGAAATTTGTATTAAAAAGTGGCCACTTCAAGCATTTGCACCAATATCTCTAATAAAGACGTCCATACAACTTAATGTACCCGCCCTATTCAAATTGACCTAAGCGTAAGATTACTAGCGACTTTTCGCTATGTATAAACGAATGCTAGCAAATCTTCGATATGAAATGCTCGCACTGAAGAAGTATCGCTAGCAAAAAGACGCAAGCCTTCAGCGCCCATTTTATTGAATTAGTGTAGTGGTAACGAATTTGTGCCTGGCGAAATGGTGAGAAGTGTGCGAAGCGGTCCCTTGAAACAATTCGTCCTTTAGTAAATCTGCCCCTTGGACTCCCTGAGACAACCTTTTGGATGCCGCCCCCTATCAATTGCACTCTGAGCTGAAATTCATACGAGTCTGAATTTCTGCTCTTTAAGTCGCCTGTATACCCATCTCAGGGGCAAATTCACTAAACGCTGAAGCGCCTAACGCTAGCGTGAATTCGCCAGCGTTGGGCATTTTCGTTAATTCGCCAATTCACTAACGAACGCTGGCGAAAATTCGATAGTGTTACTTCACACCCTTACGCCTGGCGAATTTGCGCAACGGACGTAACTACGCAAATTCACTAACGCGCGAATGATTCTGAACGCTACCTTGTACGCCAGACTTCCTTCGCTACCTCAGACCAGGCGAAGCGCAATAGAGTAGATAGGGATTGCTTCAAAAAAAGTTAAAAAATTTTCTAAGTCCCAAAAAACGCTGGCGTTTTTTCATTTTTTATGGGTGATAGGCTGAAAAAGATCGAAATTTTTTTTGGGGCTACCCTCCGTCCCCCCTACATTTCCTAACTCATGACAACTTAACTATATAGTGGGCACATGTGTAGGGCAAAATAAAAATGTTATTTGCTGTTTTGAAGGTTTCCCAGGCTTGTGTAGTGATGCTACATATACCTCCATTGTAACTTGAATTTGGCGCCGTATGCAAATTAAGCATCGCTTTGCTTGGCGAATTAACGCTAGCGCAACTTCGCAACCTTACGCTACCCCTGAGCACAACTTCGGATTTTAGTGAATTTGCGGAGCGCTGGTGAAAATACGCCTGGCGAAGTGCGGCGAAGCGGACCAGCGCAACTACGAATCTTAGTGAATGTCCCACTCATTGATTTGATTGTTTTGCCTCAGGGCCAAATAAATATCAGGGAAAGAGCCGCTCATTTTACAACCAGGCTAAATGAGCGAAACTTTCAATGTATGGCCTCCTTTACTTAATGCCTGTTTCAAGACGGATGATTAGCGTTTTGTGTGGGGGAATTAAGGTTGTAAAAATGGGGAAAAGGTAGACAAGTTTTAGTGAAGCAAAGGGAGAAGATGTGGAGAAGATGTGGACAGATGTGGACAGTTTGGAGGAACAGTGTCAGAGTGATTAGGCAAGTATTTGGGAAAGGTGAGAAAGGAGTAGAAAAATTCAAACCCAACAAATAGGTTTCAGTATAGTTCTCTGCTCATAAACAAACAATATGAATATCAGAAATAGATTCCATATTATTTCATATAGTGGCTGGGGTGAACAAATTGTTTAAAAAAATAATTATGGATATCTATTTCCTTTATGTCATTCCAGTATAACTTATTGTTTCATTTTTAAACATTTGTTATTTATTATAAATACACATTATACACATATAATTTTTTTTCAAATTGTTTCATTTGAAAACATTAGGCTTTAATTGGTTCCTCTGCCATGTGTACTGTATATTGCTATGCCTATATTCATTACTCGCCTGCATTTCCAACAGCTGCAGCACAACTGTTGCGCATTCCATCGGAGGGCCATTAAAATGAATGTACGGAGAACAGACTGCGCAGAGATGTAGGAATACATCAAATAGTTTGCATTTTAACTGCCCACTTGATCTGTGATCCAACCAGTGCCTTTCCATTTGTGTAAACTTTACAGTGGGTTCAAGAGCCTCAAAAGTGAGAAAGAGAAATAATGTAAATCAAATACACCGTGGTAGCATTTCACTAGAGGATTGTCTGGGAAGAATAATATTTTCAATTTGGAACCACGCAGATTAAAAGTGGAAACCAGCATGTGCGCTGTGCTGAGAATCCCACCTATCCCTATAATGTTCACCATAAACAATGACTTTTTTCAATTGCTTTCCATTTTTTATTTTTCTGTTAGCGTCTCAGTCTGGCAGCTCCGTGATCCAGGAACATTCTGAACTGTTACAATTTGCTACATTAGTTGACTTATCAGCAGTATCTGAGGAATTATAGCAACTATTGTATCATGTCTAACAGCTGTCTTTACTGAAACTCAGGGATGCTGCTCAGCAGCAACAAAGATAACAAATGTATCAACTAAATGTATTAATTTAAAAAAAGTTTACAGGGTCGGCAACCCCCCCCCCAGAGCTGCTTTAGAAGGTGAAAAAAGACACTTTACACTTCAATATTAGAAAAACGGTGACACATAGAAATTAAAAAGTAATTGGAAAAAAGCTTTATTTCTGATAAACTGTCTGAAACACTGGAAAAGTGTTTGAAGGGGAACAACCCTTTTAAGGTATCGAGATCCAAATTACATAAAGATCCCATATCCAGTAAACCCCAGGTCCTGAGCATTCTGAATAACAGATCATCTATCTCTGTAGCATAGAATAAAAACATCAGCTCATACAACAGCCAGCATATTATATAATAACTGAAAGCTGTTTCTAATTCAATCTGCAAAACAAATTTCACTTCTGCTAAAAATATTCCAGAGCAGATTGTTTATTGCCGAGCTGCGATACGTTCTCCAGCTGCAGCCCTTGGAAGTCTCTCATGCTTCTCTTTCCCTCTTCGCTGCTGGTAAAATTGCTATGTGTTTCACTTTTCATTCCCTTACAGTCAGCTGCAATTAAAACTGCACATGCCATGTCTTTCAGGCTGTGGGAATAAATCTTTCAGTAATAGATGTATTTATGCACATTCATCTGGCCTGTCCCATTGTACTGCTGTATATTCTATTTCTGTCAAACATGAGCTGTTTGTTACATTTTACTAGTGGTTTGTCACCCCCTTAAAGGAGGCGTGGGGCTGCATTCCATAAGGGTCGAGAGAGAGCAGGCTTTTAATGATGCTTCACAGGTGCTTGTTTGCTTTTAGTGGAGCATTTGCACAGAATGTAGAATATCTGTAAAATGTCTCCTCCCTATTCACAAAGCCCAGAGACACCCTGTCCCACCAATGTACTTACAGAGGGAAAACAACATATTATGTAGCAGCTGGGAATATGCGTGTCCCATGGAAATCTTTTCTTTTTTTTTTTTTACAAAACTATTTTATTCTCAAATATTTATTTTTATCTTCTGCAGAGCATTGTTCACATGGCTCTTACAATGGCTCTGAATGAAGTGGAGGGTTCTGTGAACTTACTGCTGTCTCCAAAGTGTTTGTCATCAATGTTATTTATTGCACAGTGCTAGCATTCTAATGTGGATTCCTTCCATGACACTTCAACAGTTTTTAAGAGCTCATTTCACTTCTCTTAAATAACATACTGCATAGCCTCAACAGCCCTCAATCATTCACTTTAAACCTGCTACACTATTCCCACTATTGTCAGTAATCCCTCTTTTTGTACTCTTATCCAATGTCCCATTACCACCCAAGCAAACACTCCATTTTTTTATTTCAACCATCAGCAAAAATTCCTGTCTGTCAGGAGTCCCCTTCAAATCAAAATCCTCATCAGTCACCCTGCTATAGTTTAAAGGAACAGTTACACCAAAAAAATGAAAGTCTTTTAAAGTAATGAAAATGTAATGTACTGTTGCCCTGTAGTGACACCAATTCGCGTGCAATTGTCTGATTTTCGCTGCAAGCGAAATAATTGAGAAACTGTGGCGACAATTCGCAGATGAAAAATACCAATTACCGTTAAATGGTTCTAGTCGTATCCAAGACTGTATATATCCTTCACCTTCAGATATCAACCCAACTGGCTTTAAGACTGGGCCCTCTGTTCTCTCCACTGGATACCCTAGGAGTAACGAGCATCCACAGAGCTATGGGCTTCAATGCTCTCCAGTAGGAAGAGATGCCTGTGTTCTGTAGTATAATATCTCTTAACACCTTTGCTTGATATGTTCCAGCAAATTCATGCAGGAGATCTACTATTCCTAAGAAAAGTGTATTCAAAGTGTATTTATAGGAGAAAATATCAGTGGTTAGTTCTGACTTTCTACTTAAAGGGAGACTGTCATGGGAAAACTAACGGGAAAACATGTTTTTTTCAAAAAACATCAGTTAATAGTGCTGCTGCAGCAGAATTCTGCACTGAAATGTTTTTCAAAAGAGCAGACTTTTGAAATCCGACATGGGGCTAGACATATTGTCAGTTTCCCAGGAGCCCTCAGTCAAGTGACTTGTGCAAGTTTGAGTGATATCACCCCCTCCCTTCCCCCCCAGCAGAACAATGGTAACCAGACAGCAGCTCCCTGACACAAGATAACAGCTCACTGGTAGATCTAAAGCTGGGCATAGACGCAAAGATCTGATCCTCAATTTGTGCGATTTTCGGACCGTGTGTGGAGAGTTCCGTAATTTTTCGTCCGGTGGAGATCGACGTTTGTTTGATCAGACAGGTTAAAAGATTTCAGTTGGCTGCCGATAATATCTCTGCATGTTGCGATCGTACGATTTTCAGAGGGAGACTGTCACTAGCTTTTGTGATGATTCGTACGATCGGATCTTTGTGTCTATGGCCAGCTTTAGAACAGCACTCAATAGTAAAAATCCAGGCCCCACTGCGACCTCTTCAATTATATTGAGTAAGAGAAACAATAGGAAACATAAATAATGGATATGTGGGAAGACAACCGGAGCTCACCCTTCCATGCTGTGCACCGTCTCCTTGCCTGTCGCTGCTCTCGCTGGAATCCGGCAACTTCAATCCAGAACTCTCTCACTCTCAGAATTACCCGCAGTCCGGCGCTGACAAAAGGTATCCAGAGACCTAACCCGTTTCGTGCCTTCCAAACTGGCACTTCTTCAGAGAACTCTGAAAAAGTGCCAGTTTGGAAGGCATGAAACGCGTTAGTTCTATTAATCTCACCCATTGTTAATGTCACAAAGTGTTGGTTATTAAAAGCCGTCAAATCAATACAGCAGCGTCTCTGGATACCTTTTGTCAGCGCCGGACTGCGGGTAATTCTGAGAGTAGGAGAAACAATAACCTGTCAAAAAGCAGTTCCATAGTGCAGCACTGGCTCTTTCTGAAAGCACATGACCAGGCAAACTGACCTGAGATGGCTGCTAGCGATGGGCGAAATACATTTGGCAGGAATGGATTTGCGGCAAAATTCCACGTTTCGCCGCCATCTAATAAATTCTCAGCGACAAAAAAAAATTGTTGCATGTCAAAATTATTCGGACGCCCATTGACTTTAATGCATTTGGACAAAATAGTCACACATCAAAATTGACGTGCTTTAAAATTACTTTGACGCCCATTAACTTCAATACGTTTCGCAAATTTTTCGCCGTTTCACAAATTTCTTGGTAAAATTTTTCGGCGAAACGCCACAAATTCACCCATCCCTAATGGCTGCCTACACACCAATATTACAACTACCAACTACAACACCAACCAACTACAACTACACTTGTTGGTTCAGGAATGACATTTTATTTGGTAGACTCAATCATGCGGAGCGCTCACCTCCCCAATTCACACTTTTGTAGTGTCAGGTGCTGTACTGTGAGACCCACCCCTGTCACCGGGTCAAATTAATATCCAGAAGAAAGCCAGCAGCACACTGAATCTGGTTGTAGTTGTGTTCAAAGATGAAAATTTTATTTAGCCCATATGCAAAAAAGGCAACGTTTCGAGCCTACCAGGCCCTTTATCAAGCTTGATAAAGGGCCTGGTAGGCTCGAAACGTTGCCTTCGATCGAACGATTAAATCCTTCGAATCGAACGATTCGAAGGATTTTAATCCAACGATCGAAGGAAAATCCTTCGATCAAAAAAAGGTTAGCAAACCTATGGGGACCTTCCCCATAGGCTAACATTGACTTCGGTAGGTTTTACCTGCCGAAGTAGGGGGTCGAAGTTTTTTTTAAAGGGAAAGTACTTCGACTATCGAATGGTCGAATAGTCAAACGATTTTTAAAGGCAACGTTTCGAGCCTACCAGGCCCTTTATCAAGCTTGATAAAGGGCCTGGTAGGCTCGAAACGTTGCCTTTTTTGCATATGGGCTAAATAAAATTTTCATCTTTGAACACAACTACAACCAGATTTAGGGGCAGATTCATTAAGGGTCGAATTTCGAAGTTAAAAATACTTAGAAATTCGACCCTCGGATTGAAATCCTTCGACTTCGAATATCGAAGTCGAAGGATTTAGCGCTAATCCTTCGATCGATCGATCGAAAGATTTTTCGTTCGATCGAATGATTAAATCCTTCGAATCGAACGATTCGAAGGATTTTAATCCAACGATCGAAGGAAAATCCTTCGATCAAAAAAAGGTTAGCAAACCTATGGGGACCTTCCCCATAGGCTAACATTGACTTCGGTAGGTTTTACCTGCCGAAGTAGGGGGTCGAAGTTTTTTTTAAAGGGAAAGTACTTCGACTATCGAATGGTCGAATAGTCGAACGATTTTTACTTCGATTCGTTCGATTTCGTTCGAATTCGAACGAATTTAACCAATTCGATGGTCGAAGTACCAAAAAAATACTTCGAAATTCGAATTTTTTTCATTCGAATCCTTCACTCGAGCTTAGTGAATCGGCCCCTTAGTGTGCTGCTGCCTTTTTTCTGGATTTTATTTGGTAGAGTGAATTATTTGCAGTGCAAACAGTGTAATTTAGAAATAAAAACAACACCATAAAAATCATGACAGAATCCCTTTAAAGCGACTGGGGTCAGAAGTGGTCATGAGAATAAAATGGTTTAATTGCTCTCAACCAGACCTATGACCAACCTCCTGAGCTAGGATTTAGGAGATTATAGTCTCATCTCTGACCTCTTAGTCCACTGGCACTTTGGAGGGGTCGCATTACCCTTTTCCTCACAGCCCTTTCCAATAATTCTTTTTTGTGACATTGCAGCACCAATTCATCATACTGTACATCATATGTGGTGCTAGACTCAGCTCTATGCCAAGGAAACACTCTTGCCTAAATCTATATATTCGATTTGGGGGAACAAACTTTGAAAGGGATACTGTTTTACCAAATACCTACACCTTATTTCCCAATACCACACAGTGTTGTTTCCATACTTATAAAACGATTGAGTTGTATTTTCTGGATTTAAGTTCACTATACAGATGGATGGTAAGGTTTGTTGCACTGACATGAAGTTTTCCTTTTAAAGGTACAAATTAAGTCACCAGAATTTGTACATTTGGGACCAATGGCAATTTTTAACTGCACATGTAATCCTCTGATTAGTGATGGGTAGTGATGGGCGAATAAATTCGCCTGGCACGAATTTGCAGCGAATTCCCGCGTTTCACCGCCAGTGAATAAATTTGCGAATCTCCCGCGAAAATTTGCCGGTGAAAATTCGCCGGCGTCAATTTCCGCTTTTCAGTATTTTTTTCTGAAAACCTTCAAATTTCACGAATTTTGAGTGAAATCCTTCAAATTTCACAATTTTTGAGTGAAATCCTTCAAATTTCACAATTTTTTGTGAAAACCTTCAAATTTCTTGATTTTTGAGTAAAATCCTTCAAATTTCACGATTTTTAAGTGAAAACCTTCTAATTTCACGATTTTTTTGTGAAAACCTTCAAATTTCAAGATTTTTGAGTGAAATCCTTCAAATTCAACAATTTTTTAGTGAAACCTTCAAAGTTCATGATTTTTGAGTGAAATCCTTCAAATTTCACCATTTTTTGTGAAAACCTTCAAATTTCATGATTTTTGAGTAAAATCCTTAAAATTTCACGATTTTTAAGTGAAATCCTTCAAATTTCACGATTTTTTAGTGAAAACCATCAAATTTCAAATTTTTTGAGTGAAAACGTCCGAATTTCAAGATTTTTTCGTGAAACCGATTCACGATTTTTCGCCGTTTCGCGAATTTTGCGGGACATTCGCATTTTTCGGCTAAGCAAAATGGGACAAATTCACCCATCACTAATGATGGGCGCATCTGTCCTATTTCTCTTCACAGAGAAATTTGCGAAAACAGCAAACAATTTGCATAACACATTGAAGTCAACCGAAATTAAGTCAAAGTTTTTTTTTGGTTGAATAGGTCCGTTTTCTATCAAATAGGTCAGTATTCGGCCGAATTCTAAGGGGCAGATTCACTAAGGGTCGAATTTCGAAGTAAAAATACTTCGAAATTCGACCCTCGAATTGAAATCCTTCGACTTCGAATATCTAAGTCGAAGGATTTAGCGCTAATCCTTCGATCGATCGATCAAAGGATTTTTCGTTCGATCGAACGATTAAATCCTTCGAATCAAAAAAAGGTTAGCAAGCCTATGGGGACCTTCCCCATAGGCTAACATTGACTTCGGTAGGTTTTACCTGCCGAAGTAGGGGGTCGAAGTTTTTTTTAAAGGGCAAGTACTTCGACTATCGAATGGTCGAATAGTCGAACGATTTTTCGTTCGATTCGTTCGATTTCGTTCGAATTCGAACGAATTTAACCAATTCGATGGTCGAAGTACCAAAAAAATACTTCGAAATTCGAAGTATTTTTCATTCGAATCCTTCACTCGAGCTTAGTGAATCTGCCCCTAAATGTATGAATCAAAGGAATAGCTCATTCGATCAAATTCGATTCAAAGTTTTTCCCCAAAGAACTTTGATTTTTTAAAGTCCACCAATTGACTCCAAATAGGTTCTAGGAGGTCCCCTATAGGCTAAAACAGCAATTCGGCAGGTTTTAGATGGCAAATGGTCGAAGTCAATTTTTTAAAGAGACTGTACATGATAAATTTCAATATTCGAGTACACAAAAATAGCTCGAAATTCGAATTTTTTTCAATCGAAAATTCACCTCGACCGTTGATAAATCTGCCCCTTAATATCTGGTGCTATATAAAGTTTGCACATTTAATTTAAACCACATAGAAACAGTTTTACTCTTGCTTTAAATTCCTTTCAAATAATTTCTTACCATCTTCTAAAATTCAGATCTGTGACTGCTTTTTACATGTTATTATTAAATCTTATTATATCAGTCTCAAATGTGGTAAAAAATTATATGTTGCAGAACCACAATTAAAAGATTTTTTTTCAGAGTAAAATAAAGAATGCTTATAATTAAGTTAAAGCCAAAGTTAAATGTGAATATTTGCTTCCTCCTGACATTTTCCCTTAGAGTTGCCAAGTTTTGTAATTACATTTTGCAGCTAGAGAAGATAACTGTGGTATGAAAACCAGAAAGCTTCATGGAAGTCATAGTGGGGAGGAACAAAACTGGGGACCTTACGTTAATAAAGAGATTTCGAATTTTGTTTTAAAATGAGAAACATTTTATATGTTTTTATATGATTTGCATATCTCCACCCATAATGCCTTATGTGAGAGTTAGACGCTCATTTTGGGTATTAAGGCAGTGCTATGTATATGACATATAGATACCTTCTATTTTCAGAAGACTTTACACTGCATGTCTTGTATGTGAAGGGCTTTTGGCTCCTTTAAGCCCAATGCAGCTTATTTCTGCCTTAGTAACATTTCGTTCTGTTCCCATATAGAAGCATATCGAAGTATAGACGCATATTCAGCACACACTGAAGAGTTGATGTGACCTTTTTAAATAAAAATGAAAAATGTCATCGGTATACAAAAAAGTGTGCTTTTTTTTGTTGCAGAATAAATATATATATATATATATATATATATATATATATATATATATATATATATATATATAAAATATATATATATATATATATATATATATATATATATATATATATATATATATATATATATATATAATATATATAGACAAATATAAGAGTCCTCTGCACTCAACCCATTATCAATATATTTAAGACAGAGACATTTTGTGCATACTGCTACTGAAAAATGCCTTACCTGTCAGGCTTACCGGTGTGATCCAGGCGGAGAAGGAGCTGGAGCTGAAGATCTTGAACTCACAAGCGCCTCACACAACCACTACCCACCTGGAATGGAACAGGGAGCAGGGTTGTGGAGAGTAGCCAATGAGACTATCAAAACACGGTACAGAGGATGAGACAAGGCCGTAGTCAGGAAGTCCGAGGTCAGGGCAGGCAGCGAGGTTCGTAACGATAAGACAAGCAGAAGAGTCGAGGCAGGCAGCAGAAATCGTAGTCCAGGTTCAGGCAGGGTCACAACAGGCAATTCAAGAAGTAAGAGATGCTAGGGTTTCAGTAATAAACCTAATAACCAGGCAATGCATGTCAGTCTGGATCTGGTTTAAATGCATATCTTTTGGCGCCAAACTAGCGTCCTCACGCTGACGTCGCGGAACTGACGCCAGCGCGTCCGTCACAGGCGTTTCCGCCTACGTTCCTGCGACCGTCGCCGTCGCCACCGCGTCTGCGACCGTCGCCGGCGTCCGCGTCACGCGCCGGCGCGCATTACCGCGCCCGCGCCTGCGCCGAACGGAACGCATGCGTATGTTCTTACATTACCCTTTAAACAAAACAGGGATTGTTTGTCCATATATTGCAATATATTTAAGCTGGCCAACTACGTCAAAGTCATCCCATATCTGGCCAGTCCTATGCTCAATTTTCATCTGATTCATTAAGAATTCTATTGCTTCATTATACATTTTACAAAGGAACTAAGTTTTACCTGCAACTTACTAGCTGCTTTCAAAGTAAAACTTCCAAACTTGGTTGCCCTTTTATTAGACACCAGTGGGATCACCTGACTATAGCTGGGAAGGGTGGGAGCTACAACATGGAGCTGGAAAGGGGTAATAATGGGTGTAGCTTATTTCTTATAAGCTACAAAAGTCAATATTTTGATTGGGGAAGGAAATTGATGTATAAATACTGAACAAGTCCTTCAGGGGCTGGGGAATGAAGCTGAACACGAGAAACCAGATAGAATCGCTAGCTTTTTCAGCAAGCTGTTGAGCAATGGCTGTTTAGGCAGGTCAGACACTTCTTCTTCAGATGAGGTAGAGAGTCCTGTTGGTAAACAGAGAAAGGAAGAAGAGGATCAGTAGGTGTATACTGATCTCATAAGAGCAATAAGGATTGATTTACAGAGCAGCTGGATCCAATTAAATGAGCTTTATAGAGGCCGGAAAGGAGTAAGCTCCTTTTTGAGCTGGGCCCTCTCTACCGCTTGTATTTTTGTATGCAATCTGTATGTTCAGTGTATACACTTATTTAGAGCACATCATTCTGACCCTTTAAACATACAGTACATGTTAATTACACTTTGGATATGGAATGGGTAGATATGGGAATGGAGTGGATAGAAAAATAATGACTGTAAATCCTTGTAAGGTTTAGACAAGTCCAACAGTCTTTACAACTATTGATAAGAGCAAGCTCAGGCACCATGTACCATGTCATCTTCATTTGCCTGGTTCATCAACTATTTCTTATGGACCTTATTCAATGTACTGTATATAGATGCTTAGATGATGGATTTTCAGGACACAGACATATGGTTTTTTCAGTAGCTCAGAATTGAATGAATGGCTCTCATAACAATCCCGCTTATGTCAATAAATGGCCCTAACCCTTAGTTTGAAAAACGCTGCACTAAACATCTGTGGAAGAGAACAAACCGTTAATGCTCAGACAATTGAAGTTACATCTGTGCTGCAGCTCAGCTCAAAAGCATCCATGAAATTCACATCAACCATGAGTTAATTTGGGGCCTGTAATTCCTGTACTGTAAAACTGTGACATGCTGTAAATTGTATACATACATTTAATTGTAAACATGTTTGCTTTGCTTGTATTATGCCCTGTTAAAGTAGGATGAAGAAATTACATGCCTTTCCTTTTTTCTGTTGTTACTTTAATCCATTTAATAATTGTTCTCTTGTATTTCATGTCCCAATTGTTTACACACAGAAGCACTTAATTTTCAATTATCAGAATAGTATTCACTAAATATTGGAATACTGTCATGGGAAAATGTTTTTTTTTCAAAACGCATCAGTTAATAGTGCTGCTCCAGCAGAATTCTGCACTGAAAACAGTCTCAAAATCTCAAAAGAGCAAACAGATTTTTTTATATTTAATTTGAAAAATTAGATGTGGCTAGACATATTGTCAGTTTTCTATCTGTCCCCAGTCATGTGACTTGTGCGCAGATAAGCTTCAGTCACTCTTTACTGCTGTACTGCAAGTTGCAGTGATATCACCCCCTCCCTTTTCCCCCCAGCAGCCAAACAACAGAACAATGGGAAGTTAACCAGATAGCAGCTCCCTGATACAAGATAACAGCTGCCTGGTAGATCTAAGAACAACACTCAATAGTAAAAAACCAAGTCCCACTGAGACACATTCAGTTACATTAAGTAGGAGAAACAACAGCCTGCAAGAAAGCAGTTCCATCCTAAGTGCTGGCTCTTTCTGAATGCACATGACCAGGCAAAATGACCTGAGATGGCTGCCTACACACTAATATTATAAATTTAAAAAAAAATACACTTGCTGGTTCAGGAATGAAATTTTACATGGTAGAGTGAATTATTTGCAGTGTAAACAGTTTAATTTAGAAATAAAAACTACACCATAAAAATCCCTTTAAGCTTCTCAGTATTATACATGATGGAGCTCATTTAGCAAGCAACATGGTGACGCAAGGCATAAAACTGGGGTTAATTCTGCATTAGCAGCTATGGGCGAATTTTTCCCGTTTTGCCGAAAAATTTGTGAAAATGCGAATTTTCCAAATAGTTGTTGACACGCAATGGTTTTTACGCAAGCGACTTTTCCAATGTGTGTCCAAAATTTTCAGGCAAGTTTTGCGAATTTACGCCTGTCTAATTTATTCGCCCATCGCTATGCATCAGTGAAAATGCTAAACGTGACAAGCGTAGAGTCAAGCTCTGCAGTCCCCTCCCCTCATTTACACTCACACCCAATAACTGAGCACTGCACATCACAATTGGGAAAAGAGGGGGCAGTAGTTTATTAACATGATATTTAACATAAATAAACATATTTAAACAACCAAAGATTATTGCAACAAAACTGTTCTACAAACATTAAACAGTAATAACAACAACACCACCACAAGAAGAGGCTCCTATTCAAAACCCCATTCAAGGTTATCTACCTCCCCCCAGGACACCAGGACTACCCAATTACTTTAGCAACTGCTCCTGATGCTCAGGGTTGAGCCTGCACCTGCCATCTGCAACACAGAACATCTCAATAACCTGTAGGGAGACAAGGAGGACTATTGTGCCTTGTTAGTCCTGCACCCTGGGAGGAACTAGTAAGATAACTTCCTAGCTCATCCTTAGTTCCCTAATCCTAGAAACCCCATGCCAATCAAAACTTCAAGGAAAGAAAAAGTGGAGTTGGGTTTGTGCTTCTCTCACCATTATGTCCTAATTTCCTCCACTAGTCTCTAGCTCATTGGACCCCTAAAGATTTGCTTTATGCTATTAGAGCCAGGTCCGGATTTGTGGCAAATGTACCTCTCTGTTGATGCAGGGGAACCCTGGCATTACTGCCCCCCTTGAAGTTGGAGATAGTTCCAGGATTCCTACAGAAGCCTGCATCCATGAAGAATCACATGAAGATTTCATTTTGACACAATCACAGCAATTCTGACACTAAAGATTCTTACCGCGCTTGCATCCAATCTATATATAGCTACAATTATACAGGAAAAACTGCTGCATTGTGGGTAAAAAGCATGGTGATTGTTGGGCGAAATTGCACTTTAAACATTGCACATGTGTTCCAAAAGAGCCCTGTAGTTTCGCCATTTTAATCAATCAGCATCTCCCTAATTGCCCCCTCGCTCTGCGCCTGGATTACATGAAAAGTCGCCGGCGATAATCACACACGGCGATTCATTTTCATTTTCTGAAGTTGCCTCACGAGGAAACTTCGGCCGACTTTGGAAAACGAATCGCCGTGTGTGATAAGCGCAGGCGATTTTTCATTTTAGCTAGGCGCAGAGCGAGGGAAGGCATTCGTGGAAGATTGGTCTCGGAAAGTCACGGCGATTAGTCGCCAGACGACTAAATTTCCCCAAATCGCCCAGTGTGACCCAGACCTAAAGATGAAGCTTAAACAAACATGCAGGGTTGCACTTAAGCAGATGTTCTTAACAAAACAGGGGGAAGGTAAAACAATTACTATACACCTGCCAACTATGGTGAGCGTTTTAAAATATATGGGAGCCAAAGTTTATGTAGGTTGTACTCAGAAAACGTATTTGTGCTTGTATAAATAACGTGTAAAGTGTATAAAAACTTGTTCTTTTGATCATTTTAAACACAGGAAACTTTATAACACGTCAAAATATACAATGAACTTTGTCTGCCTATAGAAATTGTTTTGCATATGTTTGGTTTTCCATGAATGGTCCTGGTTATTTAATCCTGTCCTACTGCCTTTCTGACTCAGCCTGGGCAATCCTTCTTTTCCTTCAATTTCTGTTTAGTCTTGTCACTCTGTGTTTTATCTGACATCAACCATGAAATTCACGTCCTGCACTTGTCTGACACCTGTTTGTACAGCGAGACTCTGGCAGACGTGTATACTTGTTTTGTCAGCTCAAGTCTTGTCCTTTCAATTTGCTCTAAAAAAGATTTATCAGCCTTACTTCACCAAAGGTTCTGTTTTTCAGCTCTTGAAATAAGAGGTCTGCCATTTCTCAAAATGTTTCATTGGCACATTATTTTATTACAAACCTCAATGTCTTATCAGAAAATCACAACATGTCACTGTTTTATTGCGGCCCTATGGAGCAAAAGTACCCTTGTGGCAAGTGACAGTATGCAATATTTATTATTAGCAATTCTAATTCTAATAACTAATCTCCAAAAATGAATATGTCTAGAAATGCCATATTTTATATACTTATTGCACCAGTTTAAAGGTTCAACATTCGCAGGAGTTTACCATCTTGGATAGTGATGGGCGAATTTCTCCCGTTTCGTCTCGCAGAAAAATTAGAGAATTTCCCATGAAATTTGTGAAATGGTCAAAAATTAGCGAAACACAAATTTGACGCCGGTGACAGTATCGAAGCCAGGATAATTCTGATGCCAGTGAAATTTCCAATGCACATTAAAGTCAATGGGTGTCTATTAATTTTCGCCAGAGTCGAAATTGTCGATTTTGGAAATGTTTTCAACGGCGTCGAAACGCGGAAGTTCACCGCAAAATCCCGCCTGCCGAAAAAAATCCGCCCATCACTAATCTTGGATTTTATTAAGAGTTTTTGCAAAATGCTCAGTGTGTTGTGAACAGCTGAGGTTAGGGGTCGTCACAAATTGTCAAGCAGAAAATAAGATTTCCCTGTACTAATAATCTGGATTATTTACCAATCAGCATTATATTTTGTCATTTCTAAGATCTATATTCTTTATATTGTGAGTTGGTCCCTAAGCTCCGTAAGTGACAGCCGGGGCCAGATTTACACAGCGGGTGCCCCTAGGCCTGCTGCCATTCATTGCCCAGATGCGCAAATTTTCATCAATGGGTCCGGAGCACTGGGGATTGGCGCATGGGAAATTAAAAAAACTATAGTATTTTCTGCCCATATCCAGTGCTTCTGAACCAGTGCAGATGTGGTTGGGCAGCATGCCACCCAGAGGCCAACCTGGCTGGCCATGCACAAAATGACGCATGCGCATGCGCAGAAGTGATAATCGATGGGGAAACCGCAGGGAGAGAGGGGACCAGACATGGGGTAGGTGACAGAGAAGGTATGTGCCTGGTGCCCCCCCAGCTTTGCGCCCTAGGCACATGCCTACCCCTAGTTCAGGCCCTGATGCTACCCCCAAAAATTCTGCAGCCCTAGGCCTTGGCCTTTGAGGCCTTTCCACAAATCCTGGCCTGGTGACAGCAGCAAAGAGCTACTGGACTCCGATCTTTACTGCTAAAGAGCTGTGGTTGCTTTGCACTGGTATTGAGGCCCAAAACACAATGTACAACATTTCTGCCCTACTTTCTTGGTTAAGCTTTTGTTTTCATTTAACATGCAATTCAATTTCCAGATAATAAGAAATAGAGAGCTTTGGGATTGACTGGGGCCTTTACCATTCTGTGTAAAGGACAAACTCCCACTTTTCACTTTGAAATCAAAATCAAATCAAAATATAGTTTTCTAATTTAGTAAGAAAAATAAGTGAATGGTTACTATATGGACAGAGCAAGAGGGAGTGCTTTTGCTGGTGTCTTAGTTCCTGCACCATCATAGTCTTAAAACGAGACAGTGTTGAGGTTTGAAGTCTGGTGTTGTTTCTTCCACAGGGCATGGCACCATAACTTGATTGCTGCTCTGTTTTTAGTTGTGCTCTCTGTAGGGTTTAATTATTTCAGGCACTTCACGTTCCTTTTTTATCTCTCAATGCCCAAGGCTTTGGCATCATTGCAAGTTGAAACAAACACTCCTAGACCTGGCCATAATTACCTATTATATCATTCACAGGGTAATTGAGTTCTTATAGTCTGAGATGCAGCCAGAACATGTTTATTTGCAATTTCTCACTGACTGCACATAAATATAATACTCTGTTATACTGCACCTTTGTTCTTTTCCTTATCTGTCGGAAATTCATGGCTTTAACCCTTGTATGGTTTACTGATTCCAAACTATTGGATACTTCTTTACAGTAGACAAAAAGCAACATTTTGCTTCTGGATAAACTGTTAGAAATATGTTACAGAAATGTTGGGTGATGTGGCCAAAATAGCTTTCATTTACAATTACACAAAGGTATTTCATTTTATCAGCAGATACATGTGTCTATGGTGGGACTCATTTATTAAGTTTGGGGCAAAGTATATATAGAGTAGAGAGCAGTGAAGTGCCCTCACTGTATTTGCAGAACTGCATACAAAGGGGTAGTACATAGGCAGCAGCATGTGGGCAGCCCCAGCATGGGTCAAAACCAGACTGGTCAAGTATTCATTCTACCATAATCAATGTTACATTGGAACAACATGGTTGTGAAGTTTCCTATGGACTGTGGTCGTAGCCTGTTGACCATTCTGTACACTTAGGTTTCCTTTTAGTATTCATATTTATAATATTGAAGTGCACAAGCATACAGTTTGTTTCCATGTTGATGTGGGGTTTCTTCTTTTTGCTTAGCAGAAAAGTAAACAAATGAGATTAAGAGACATGCCCATAATGTGTGTGTTTGATTGGACATCCCAGAAGTGGCATCATTAGCCTTGAGACCCATGCCTATTTTCCTTATGGCTGGTCTCAGACTACTCAAGTCCATTTTGTAATATTGGTGGTGGAGTGATCAAGTTCTGCCTATTTGCCAACTGTAGCCAACTTGTTCATGGCCCAACTCAAGGGCCCAGCTGTTGTGACATCCTTCTTATCCAAAAAGTTTTAGTATTAAGGAATTAATTGTACCCACAGTTGGAAGGGAAGAAATTGCACTAATGGGAAATTTGTAATGTTTCATCTTTGTTATAACTTTTGATGCTTAGGATATTAAATTGTTCCTGATTTGTGCTCTACAGATGACTTGGGATACTCCTATCTGGTAAACTATGAGTAACAAATTTCATATCTGGAATATCAGACCTCATTTGCCCAGTCAAAAGACTAATTTTTAGATAGCACTTCTGCAGATGACCCATTTGATTGGCAAAACCCTAAAGGGATACTGTCATGGGAAAAAAACATTTTTTTCAAAATGAATCAGTTAATAGTGCTGCTCCAGCAGAATTCTGCACTGAAATCCATTTCTCAAAAGAGCAAACAGATTTTTTTATATTCAATTTTGAAAAATGACATGGGGCTAGACATTTTGTCAGGTGCCCCTGGTCGTGTGACTTGTGCCTGCACTTTAGGGGGTACATTTATCAAAGAGTGAAGTTCCGCCACTAGAGTGAAATTCCGCAACTCTCAATTAATTTCTATGGGATTTTGAAAGGCGTATTTATCAATGGGTGAAAGTGAAAGTTCACCCTTTGATAAATACGCCTATAAAAATACCATAGAAATGAAAGGAGAGTGGCGGAATTTCACTCTAGTGGCGGAACTTCACAATTAACTTCACTCTTTGATAAATATACCCACAGGAGAGAAATGCTTTCTGGCAGGCTGCTGTTTTTCCTTCTCAATGTAACTGAATGTGTCTCAGTGGGAAATGGGTTTTTACTATTGAGTGTTGTTCTTAGATCTACCAGGCAGCTGTTATCTTGTGTTAGGGAGCTGTTATCTGGTTACCTTACATTGTTCTTTTGTTTTGGCTGCTGGGAGGGGGGATGGGGGGGTGATATCACTCCAACTTGCAGTACAGCAGTAAAGAGTAGAGCGATCGAAGTTTACATGACTTGGGGCAGCTGGGAAATTGACAATATGTCTAGCCCCATGTCAGATTTCAAAATTGAATATAAAAAAATCTGTTTGCTCTTTTGAGAAATGGATTTCAGTGCAGAATTCTGCTGGAGCAGCACTATTAACTGATTCATTTTGAAAAAAAAATTTTCCCCATGACAGTATCCCTTAAATACTGACCAAGATTAGAGCTTGTTGCATTTCATGTCGTGAGTTACTCATAAGTAGGGATTCACCAAATTCTGTAATCAATTCAGGGTTTGGCCAAACTGAATCTGAAACTTTAAAATCACATGACTTTGTTTATGATGAAGGAAATTACTTTTTTTTCTGTGATCTACATAGTGCCTGGTTTCTTTGTGCTCTTCCTTAACCCTATTTATGTGTATGCAAATTTTGCTAAACATTATTGTTTTTATTTGTAGTTTCCTAAAATCCATTTCATTACATATCACTCACAATAGGTTTATTACATGTATGTAAATGCTTTTAAGTAAAAAAATACTGTATCACAAAAAGCCTATATTGTCCATCCCCTTAAACACCTATTTATTCATTACAATCGTCTTTATATAGACTTACTTTCTGTTCAAGTTTTCTAACATACAACCATATCTAGCATATGACCATATTGATTGGAAGGAACATGATAGGTCAAAATGGAGTTTAAGAAGAGCCAGGGGTTCACATCCTTGCAGGGGCAACGTTACATTATCAATCCCCTGAATCATAAGCTCTGTATGCCACATTATTTTGCAAGTTAATATATTTTATTCAGACAATTCAGAACTTTACCCAGCAGTTTCCTGTAGGTAAGCATTATGCCGAGTTATGCAGAGGTGATCTGGAAAGTGGAAAACTGAATTGCAAAAATCCCTACAGCTTGGGATATGTGACAACTAAATTCTTTGAACAGAGAAGACATTCTCTGTTTTGCAACACCTTTCGTGGAGTTTACATCTTCTACTATGGAGACAAAACTCACCTTCTGACATTGTTGGTTCCTAACATATTGTCACTGCCCAGCAGATGAGGCTTTCTTTGAGCTTTAATTACATCTTTGACTCTATACTTTACATTTTACTGGCATATTTTAAGATGAAGGCATTTCTACAGTCAGTTTTTAGATCTTAATTTCTCAAGTAAGTGCTTGTGTGCTAGCAGGGCTATGGATACATTCACCAAGCACTGATTTTAATTGGACGAATAACATAAAAGTGAATGGTGAAAAATGTTATTCGAAGTAGCAGCCATATAATAAGGCTTGACAAATTATAATCCACTGCTAAAATAAAAGAACATAAAAAGAGAAATGACAGTTGCAATGCAGTGCAGCAGGGATCAGAAGAAGAATGCCGACTGTTAGGGCATAGCCTTAAGAATGGCATCTGACTTTATTTTCTAATTAACATTTGTGGCATAACTCACATTGCTGCATAACACTGGGTAATATGAAAGGGTTGAGAAAAGGAAAACTAGAAATTGTGAAGCTTTTGTGTACGTGCGCTCGCGATGGAGGGGGGTTCGCGGTCATGTGCTAGGACCACGGACTTCTGTGAAGGAAGTCCGGTCCTGTTTGTTCCCAAACTGTTCAGATACAGATTGTCTCTATTCTAATGCAATGGTTACAGTATAATATTCTCTGCCACTACAATTAACACCTTTGCTTTGGAAATCTCTCTCATCTCAAATAATTCCATCATCAGGTATAAGTTTGTTTTATACATTTTTATATCTGGGTCCATTATACAGACTCCTTCCCAGTAAGGGCCAGGCACCCCTGCAAAAAAAGGGGCCTGGCGCACAGCACTAACTAACCTGGCACCCATCTGTTCATTCCCTGCTTAACACTTGCTTCCCACCGGCATCTTCAGGCCATCTACATCCTCCTTCCCAGCTCAGAGGTAGGAGAGCAGCTGGGGAGGAAGAATAATTACCAGATATAGAGCAAGCAGACCCTGCAGTCCCAGCCCCCCTGTTTCCCGGGCTCTCTTCTACCGTAAAGTCTGCTCCCTCTATAGTTACTCCACTGCCCCTTGCGATTTCAACAAATCATTCTCCTTTTCTGAAGGTGGCCAAAACATGGCAACTAACCACCGTTTTTAATTTATCAGCCAGAGGAAAGATAATAGACAATAAGGAAGCATTTGTGCTTCCATACCCAGGCCTTTCTGTGACGAGCGATCTCTAAGGGGCCCATTTACTTAGTTCGAGTGAAGGAATAAAAGAAAAAAAACTTTTAATTTTGAATGGTTTTTTTTGGCTACTTCGACCATCGAATGAGTTACTTCGACCTTCAACTTCGACTTTGAATCGAATGTTTCGAACTAAAAATCATTCGACTATTCGACCATTCGATAGTCGAAGGACTGTCTCTTTAAGAAAAAACTTCGACCCCCTAGTTCGCCACCTAAAAGCTACCGAAGTCAATGTTAGCCTATGGGGAAGGTCCCCATAGGCTTAGCAATCTTTTTTTGGTCGAACAAAAATCGTTCGATCGATAGCGCTAATAGCGCTAAATCCTTCAAATTCGATATTCGAAGTCAACCGATTTAACTTCGACAGTCGAATATCGAGGGTAAGTAAATTTGCCCCCAAGTGTAGGTCACAGGAAGGCTAAAAAAACAATTATACCCTAACACTTTATTTCTATGTTATTTAGGGTCTGAAGAAAACTTTCAAGATAGGGTCTCAACCAAGAATAACTGAATAAATTAGTCTTTGGCAAATGTTTTTACTGAAAAACACCCATTTGCAGCCATGTGAGTTGAGATGAGACACTGATGCTCCTGTGAATGGTACCTGTATAAGGTATATGCTTAGCTCATATGTTCATTTCTGCTAATGATGTATAGTAGACATAGTTAATGTATTTATTTGATCACAAATTACAACCAGAAAAAGGTTCTGGTGTTAAAAGCACCTTGTGAGTTTAGCAGGAGCAGTTGCATAAAACTTGCAATAGTTCAGGAGACAAATCCATTTCAATTCTTAAAGCAACAGCAAAATAAAAATTCTGGATAAAGGTGGTGGAAATAATATGGAAATCAGAAGTCTGATTTCTCTGTAAATAATACAGTTCTCAGTTGAAAGTACTAAATGAATACACTTGTATTGTTGACAAGGCATAAGCATTTATGTGCAACATTTCTAATATTTGAACTGAAATAATTATAATTAGAATTAGTTTCTAATAGTTTCGCAGAAAAATTTGCGAATCTCCGCGAAATTTGCGAAACGACGAATTTCTCGCAGAACGGCGCCGGCATCTCGTTTTTGATGCTGGCGTCCATTTTTTTTTTAGCTGGTGAATTTTCGCGCCCATTTCACAAATTTATTCACCGCAAATTCACGCCTGGCGAATAAATTCGCCCATCACTATTTCTTACTCAGGCAGCCAGAAAAGAGAATAATACAGCAATACAGCCAGACTTTGAGAAATGTTACTTTCAGCAGCCTCAGTAACAGATTTACTTCTTGTAGTGATAATGACAAGTACTTAGCAATATGAAACAATAATACAGTCAGGGGAAATCTTTGGATCGGTCAAAAACACCTAGAAGGGCATTTCCTCAGTGGGAGGTTGGTAATTCCTTCTGTTGGTGATCATGTGGAGGGCATTATATGTACTTAAGAGCTGTGCCAGGAAAAGCAATTGGAAATGCAATTTTCCCTCTTCTCTCCTATATATTGTATGTTTGTGTGTCTACAGTATATAAATATACCTACAGACACATATACATACCTCATTGTAGGCAAAGTGCTAACTGATACTTGTGCTTATAAAGCTGTGTAATAATTTTATGCAAATGTGTAGAAGAGAAAAAAAAAGTAAAAAAAAACAAACAATGTCTTGCTCTGTTTTATACAGTTCATAACAAAAATTCTTGCCATGCCAGCTGAATTTGCCCCATTGATTTGAATGGTCCGTAGCCACCTGCCTATTTTGAAATACTACTGAAATTATTTTTTTTGCATGTGACATGCTTGTATTAACCTTTATTATTATCCCTTTTGTAACCTTTATTATTATTATCCCTTCTCATTTTCTATTCTTAACACCTTAAAATGTCTACGAAAATAAACGTTTTCTTTGAAGAAACGCCCTTTCTTCCTCTGCACAGTACTTTCGCATGACTACAGATGCAAAAGTTGACTTAACGAGAAAAAGCCGGAGCTGCATATTTTAACAGATGAGGGTTTTTGGCATTACTTGTAACAAAATGTTCAACAGCCATAACACATACAAAGATAATTTTAGAATTAGCCAAAGATTAATTGACTTAAGGTTTATTTTAAAGTTGAACTAGTGGTAAATGATGCAATAATGTGCAATACATTTTGACTCCCTTGGCCATTGAGATACATAGAGATTTTGGCACTATCAGAACCAATGAATAAACCACTGGGGCCGCATACACAATTCATCATGCACTTCAGTTAGAGATCGTATACATTGTAGGAGTAATCTGTTTTTGGTAATGATAGTAAATGATGGAAATTTTATTGATATGAGGTATGCTTTTATGTTATTTTGGTCATATATTTTGGTAAGAGACACCGAAACTTGATAATGGTTAAATTAAAAACCTGGGATAGACTTCCTAATATTTGTGGTACATGAATGGCTGCTCAAGAAGCCTGTACTACCTCAATATTCCAGTGCTGGAGCTGGAGCTGCTCCTCTGAAGGTGGAGGAGAAAGGGAACTGTGCCTGAAACAACGTGAAGTTGTTACATAAGATAAAGGCCCTACAACCTAAAGGATTAAATAGGGATTATAACCTATATCTTTTCCTGTAATTTGTTGTAATAGATCTTTGCCTTTGTTTCCCCTATGGTATTATCAATAGGTATATATAAATAATAACGTGGGTCAGTCCATGTATATATTACCACGCTTTAAAAGCGTATGTGAATATCTGTATACTATTTTTTGGCTTGATAAAGGGCACGTTGCTTGCCTAAAACGTAGCCTGTAACTTTTATATTTTTCACTTAATACACTTTTGCAATTTGTATATATACACAAACATAACAAATACATATAACATCTAGTAAATATACTGTATGGTACATATACGATTTCTAACTCAAATTAACTGCAGCGTTTATAAAGAATATAAGAAGTACAGTGATTCCTCAATATACACAAGCAAAAGATGGCATTTTAAAGTACAGTAAGTTGTGTAATAAAGAGGGGAGACTCTCTTTGAATGAAGAGATATAGTCTAGTGCACATACAGTATGTCAAAAGACCTGATGGGCCATAAGTAGTGATGAGAAAACATTTTTTTTTTGTGGTGGGGTTTTGTGGTGTTTTGCGCAGCCACACTAGAATAGTGTAATATTGATTCTATAATGCTTAAAGGGACAGTAACACAAAGAAATAAAAGTGTTTTAAGGGAAAGAGAATATAATGTACTGGCAGTGTACTGGTTCGTTTGCTTCAGAAACACTATTATAGTTTATACAAACAAGCAGAAGTGTAGCCATGGGGGCTGCAATTCAGGATACACAGTAGATAACAGATACGTTTTGAAGAATCCCATTGTATACTACAGAGCGTATCTGTTATCTGCTGTGTATCCTGTGCCTTTTCTCCTTTTTCAGCTTTGAATGGCTGCCCCATGGCTACAGAGCACAGTGTTTATATAAACTATAGTAGAGTTTCTGAAGCAAACATGTTTTACCACTGCAGCACAACAGTAAATTATATTTTCATTACTTTAAACACTTTTCATTTTTTGTCTTACTGTTCCTTTAAACCAGGGATCTCCAATCTTTAGAACCCGTGAGCAACATTCAGAAGTAAAAGGAGTTGGGGAGCAACACAGGCATAAAAAATGTGTTCCCAAATAAGGGCTGTGATTGGCCATTTAGTAGCCCCTATGTGAATTGTCAACCTACATTGAGGCTCTGTTTGGCAGTACACCTGGTTTTTAATGCAGCCAAAACTTGCCTGGAATTGAAAAATAAGCACCTGCTTTGAGGCCAATGGGAGCAACATCCAAGGGGTTGGAGAGCAACATGTTGCTCACGAGTTACTTGTTGGGGATCACTACTTTAAACCTTGCAACACTGTAAATATTGTATTTCAAAATAAAACCATATCCTATGCTTATATCCTTGTATACTTGAAGAATAAGTTACTTTAACACATTTCCTTGAGTTTACATTTCCATAGATATTACACAATTTTTCATACCTCCCAACTGTCCCTTTTTCGGAGGGACAGTCCCTCTTTTGACAATCAACCCGCAGTCCCTCATTTGTACTGGAAAGTCCCTCTTTTCTCTGCACTGAACAGCCAGAAAAAGAAACAAAGTTTCTCACTTAATTGGCTTTTAGCAGAGAGCCCAGAACAGCTAACAGGTGCAAATAAGATACTTTGTAACAATTTTGAGACACAAAAACACAGTTTAGATAAGGAGAAATATTTTCAAACTTTCATAACCTGCCAAATTTTGTAAAACAAACATGGTAATTAGGGGGTGTGGCCACAGAAAGGGGTGTGGTCAAAAAATTGCTGCGCTACGTGCGGGAAAAAAAATTTTGTCCCTCTTTTTACTTCCAAAATGTTGGGAGGTATGAATTTTTGTGTGAACATAACAACCCTTTTCAGCCCTGGCTCAAATAACCTATGGCCCGACCACTTCAAAGCACCAGTTCTAGCCACTGTGCGACCCTACATTATATGAGATTGTAGCAGACAATATTTGCTTCATTTTAATGTACAAATTCAAAATAAATGGAAGCACATCTTTAATTCTCATTAGCTTAACTTTGCTGGTGCTGAAAGTAGGCCCTTTTAAACAATGCTGGAATATATTCAAATAGAAAAAGCATTTGGCAAGAAATCTGAGCTCTGCGAAGCTTTCATTTGCTTGGGATGTCAATACTCTGCCATTCTGTTCTCCTAGAGATTATCATCACTGTCGAGAGGTTACTTGAAAACACTTTTTGCCTCTGACAATTTGCCTTTGATGTGAATTCATGGCTTTTTTCCAAAAATCTCCAGGTTCATACTGCATCTTGGGACTGATCTATTCTTGCCGAGTTGCCTAATATACTAGAATTAAATCCCAAAAAAACAGTAATTTGCCTGTTGAATGGTAAACACACTTTTATTTTCCAATACAAGCAGCCTATCATTTTATTTGGATTAAATAAGATCATGAGCCAACAGGGCAACACCCTTCATGGAATTTATCCAGTACTTTTCTAGGTGTATATTTGTAAATTTCTATTTGAATTTTTAAAACAATATTTCTCCTTTTTGTAAACCAGTTAAATGTCATCATGTTTGTAAGGGTTATTTAGGAAAAGGCAGGTATACATTCTAAAGCTAGAATAAGATTCTAAAACAGTATTGGGGGAATGCAGGGCAGCCATCAGGAGGGGACAGGGGGGAGAGTTGTAGGGGGCCCCGAGGGTAAGGGGGGCCCAGCCACGCCACACTTACTTGATTAGTAGGGCCCCCAATCTTTCTGAGAGCTGCGGACTTCGGGAAGGCATGGACGTTTAAGGGGCCCTGGCCACCAATTTTCTTATAATGTGGGGGGGGGGCTGGGCCCCGGGCCCTGGCCACCAATTTTGGCCACCAATTTTGGCCACCAATTATTTTTTTCTCATGTGGGGTCCTAGTCACCAATATTTTTTAATGGGGAGCCCTGGCCACAAATGTTTTTTTTATGGGGGGCCCTGACCACCAATATCTTTTTATATGTGGGAACCCTAGCCACCAATATTTTTTTTACTGTGTGGTGGGGGGCGGTCCTGTGGGGAGGGCGGACCTGTAGGTGGGGCTTGCGGTGGGTGCAGCCCAGGGGGCCAAGGAAATTTTGTCGTATGGGGCCCTGCGATTTCTGATGGCGGTCCTGGGGGAATGCAATATTGGTTACTAATGCAAAAATGTGCGCCCCATCCCAGATCATGGCTTCAGGACTTCAACTTTAGCTCCTTTCGTGGCTTCGGGTCTTTTAGCGGCCTCAGGACTTTAACTTTAGGTCTGTTTGCGGCTTTGGCTCCGTTCACGGCTTCGGGACTTTGACTCTTCAGGACTTTGGCTATTTGGGACTTCAGTGGTTCGGCACAACTTCGGCTATGTCAAGGGGGGCCCGGCTATTTCGAAAAGTGGAGCACAACCAAGCCTCCCTTTAGGCCCGGGCCTGGTACAACTGTACTCCCTATGCTCCCCTGATGGCAGCCCTGAGTGTATCTAATAAAACTTCTTAATGAAAAATTTGTTAAATTTGCTCCAAAAATATACACAACCTTCAAGTAGGTGTTAAAGGTTCGCAATGCGTAATTATGATTCGCAATGCAATAAAAGCCTAACAAAGAAAATATAATTGCACAGAGCCAACATTTTCCATTGAATTACGAAAAGGAAATTGAGGAAGAGCAGAAAGACTAAAGCAGATAAAGACTAAATAGTGTATAAAGCTGACAAAGAAAATAAATAAATGTAGATTAAAGTGGCTCCTAAATGATAAAGTACGAACAGAACAGGAATGGTTTGTGCCTAAAAAAGTAAATAGTACTGAGTTTCACACCTTTCAACCAACACACAGACTTCCGATCCTACAAATACTACAGTCATAACGTTGTTTTTTTGGTATGAAAAATGGATTTTCAGTGCCAAAAGTAAATTGAACTGTGTGTGGAATTATCCGCAAACACATCATTTCCCAAAGATGGCTCGTGGCCCTGCATCCTGTTCTGAGCTTGTTTTTCTGAAAACAGAGTCTGCATGAATGCCAGTAAATGACGTTTGGTCATGTGTGTTTTTTGGAAAAAGAAGAATAATCACTTATCAAAGGGTTGAAATAAAAACATTTTGTGCTAGTCCTTGTATTATTCATTTGCAGGGGGCAGCTGGCATTACTTGTGGTGGATACAGTACACTAGATGGCCAGTGTATATATACACCTGCCTGCCAGTCAAAAATCTCATTCAAAAGAAAGGATATAAATATAAAGTTGTCCTCTGCTGCTGAAATAGTCTTTACCTTCTACTCTTCTGGGAAGGCTTCCACTAAACGGAGCAACATTGTTGGTGGGACTTGTTGAGGGATCAGGCCTGGCTCACAGCAGAGTTACTATTTATCCTGTTGGTGTTCAGTTGGGTTGAGTTCAGAGATCTTTGCAAACCAATTCTGTATGAACCTTACGTTATGTAAATTAACATGCAATGTCCTCAAAAAAACTGCCCTGAGTTGCCAACATACTGTAACTAATATATACTTACGTAACTTACGTAGCAAGCAATGACAATGCAGCAGTGATCCCCAACCAGTAGCTTGTAAGCACCATGTTGCTCACCAACCTCTTGGATGTTGCACCAAGAAGCCTCAAAGCAGATGCTTATTTTTGAATTCTTGGCTTGAAGGCAAGTTTTCGTTGCATAACAACCAGGTGTACTGCCAAACAGAGTCTCCTGTAGGCTGCCAGTCCACGTAGGGGCTATCAAATAGCCAATCATTGCCCTTATTTGGCACCTAGGGAACTTTTTTTCATGCCTGTGTTGCTACTCAAATGTTTTTACATTTCAATGTGGCTTTCAAGTGCCAATACGGAGACAGGAGCAGGCAGGGGCACTCTCCTTTGACCAGCAATGAATTAAAAACTCAAAGTAAATTCCACTGATCCCCAATGAACTGACTGACTTATTAGATATGAACTACTTACTGTATTATAGGGTGACTTCAGTTGTTTATATTGAGGTCTATTCAATTGAATTATATGAGCTAAATTACATTTTCAGCAGTGGACTAGTTATTGGGCCCACAGCAAGATCGTTGGGCCCCTAAATTTATGCAAATTACATAATTAATGTACATTACTTTTGTAGAAACTTGCTTAAAGGAGAAGTCAACCTGTACAGGGAAATAACCCTTCCCCCTCCCCTGTGTAGGAAAAAAAACCCGGAAACTTCGTGACTTTCAGGCGCATGCACAATTGGAGGTATTTGCCGGTACGGAGCTATTGCGCATGCGCCCAAAAGTCACAAAGTTTTCGATATTTCTTTTGGAAACTTCGTGACTTTCGGCGCATGCGCAGAAGATCCTTACCAGTAAATGCCTCATACTGCACATGTGCCAAAAAAGGCTGGTCAAAGCAGGAAGAAGAGCGCTCGGGAGAAGATGTCGTCTGTGAACTCGACAGCAGAGGACCTGTGCCGAGGGGTGAGTAACAAGTTAGGGACATTTGCCCGGGGGGGCAGGTAGGCCGGGGGGAGGAGGGAGGGGGGCCTACACAGGGGAGAGTTGAGGGATTTTTACCCGTACAGGTTGACTTCTCCTTTAAGTAACTTAAGCAATGACAATGCAGAGCAGTGTCACAGAGGCAGGCAGGTTGGAAGGGGTTAAACTTAGTGCAAACTCACTTACCCCCCAATGAACTGACTTAGCACATTAATTAATGCAATTATTTATATGAAGAACTTATTATAAAGTAAAATCAACTGTTTATATTGGGATATATTCACCTATCTTATATGACTAGTTATTGGGCACCACAGAAAAATCATTAGACAATCATCAAGAATTTTTTCATGAATATATATATAGAATATATATATATATATAGAATCTGAGAATATATATATATATATATATATAGAATCTGCTTTTAGTCTAAAAGAGGCCTCCTATAGATTCTGGGTTTCCTCTATAGTTCTACAGCCAGGCTTTTCAGTAAAATGATTGGTAAGCATGTACCATAGTAACTATGGTTGGAAAAAATACATCCTTAAGGTATTGTTTCCCAGCAAATCCTACCTGCCTGGAGAGGAAAGAGTCTGAATAGAAAGATACGTTATAAAAAGTATAAGAATGTTTTTTTGGTTGCTGGTTCCCATTGACTCCCATTTAAATGCAACAAAAGGCAAATAATTCATAAACTATAAAAAATAAAAATTGAGACAAACTGACAAGTTGCTAAAAATAACATACTAAGAGTTAACTTAAAGTTGAACCAACCTTAAGTAGAGTAAGTAACAATGGGTGTAAGGATTTCAATTGCATTAAACAGATTACCAAAATTACAGTAAAAGTCAGTAGGAGTAATAGAGTATGGATCACAAAGCCTTCATGTTTTTAGTAGTAGTGATGGGCAAATTTGTCCCTTTTTGCTTTTACCGCAAAATTCGTGAAATGGTGAAAAATTTGCGAATTGCATTGAAGTCAATGAGCGTAAAAATTATTTTAATTTCGTCGCCCACGACAATTTTTATAAGCGTGACTATTTAGTCCAAATGCATTAAAGTCAATGGGTGTCCTAATAATTTTGACGCAAGGCAATTTTTATGCGCGTGACTATTCTGGCGTCTGCCAAAATTATATGACGCGGTGTTTTCGTGAATTTATTCGCCGTCGGCAAAATGCGGAAATCCCTATTTAGTAGTCCTTTGTTTTTATGTGTCATGTAATTAGCCATAGTTCCAGTATTAAGTAAAGGATATTGCACACCCTTAAAAAAGGTTCTTCATGCTATGTCCCGAGTGATGTACATTACTACTAGAGATATGAGATCTAGTATTCGGAATACTTGGGACCGAACATGAAAAAAATAAACCCAACATGACTGTTGCCACCAATATTGTCACGGTCAGCACCCAGAATCCAGAACCAATGCTAGCCTCCCTGGTCTCGGCTGTTGAATCCATATTTGTAAGAGCTGGGCAGGCAGGGGTCAAACCAGGAATCTGCCTTTAACAGCCGCCTTTCACCTCGGGAGGAGCCCTCGGCTAATTAGATGCCACCAGGTCTTATTAAGAGAGGTGCCAAGCGAAGGGTTCTGGACG
This sequence comes from Xenopus laevis, assembly GCF_017654675.1. Taxonomy (NCBI): domain Eukaryota; kingdom Metazoa; phylum Chordata; class Amphibia; order Anura; family Pipidae; genus Xenopus; species Xenopus laevis. The sequence goes on along the minus strand of NC_054382.1, from coordinate 28,665,879 downwards.
AGCAGAGGGGTACGATCGTTAGCAAAGTCTTTTGGGCAAAAGGTCATAGTTCAAGGAACAGGCAGAAAGCGTAGTCAAAACCAGGCCGGGTTGGTGCAGGCGGAATACAATCGGAGTCAGACAGGCAAGGGTAAAAACCAGGGTATCAATCAAGAAGAGTCAGACAGGCACTGGTCAGAATACAGATTTCAGAATAGTTCATTACCAGGCAGGGGTCAGGATCATAGAAGACAGATTGATCAGGCAGGGATCAAACCAGGAATCAGATTCAAGATACAAACAGGTAAAGCACTCAGGAACTCTTGGAGAAGAACCTATAACGGGTAATGAAAAAATACAAAAGGCCCCTTTAAATATCTTTGAATTTCGCGCAAAAGTCAAGAGGATGCACGCCGCGCACACCCAAGGGAACCGGCGCACAGGAAGATGAGAAACGCTGTGGCGGGCTTCCCCGCCGAACGCTAGACCACCACGGTGAGTAGCTCTTACAAATATGGATTCATGCAGCTTAGTTAACATCAAGTGCAAGAAATAGTTGCTGAAAATGGACTATATGAGAGATGGCTTTCCTGTAATTCAGAGCTTTCTGGATAATGGGTTTGCGGCTAAGGGATCCCATACCTTTTCTAGAAAAATCCAAAATCTTCTGTAATTTTCACTGGTCCTAAAATGTTTTTAGCATATCAACACTTCCATGTCCAGAGTCATCTTCATCAGGACATACTGCTGATTTTATTGGATTTCCTGCTCATGCCTGTGGGTCTTTAGTTGAAAGGGTTAATATGGCAGGCACATCGAGCAGCCCTTTATTTGATTTATTTAAATAGAAGAAACATTATATGTTGTCAGTAGAGAAAAGAAAATCATTTGCAGATTTGTATTTCACCTGTTACGGTATTTGTTTATTGGCTTATTGCGTAGTGAAATATGAATTATTTTAGCTAAATAAAAGGAGAATTTCATCTTGCAGCTGTGAAATGTGTATTTGATGATTTGTATAATAAAATATGACTGTTCTGGCATTTTCGTTTCTCTGATCTTCTAATGTTCCTTTCACATAACGGCTTGACTCGGCGATGTGGTAAATCTTCAAGTAAATCCTAATTTTGTTTTGATGGTGACATTTGTATCAGGCATGCAAAAAGAAAATAAATGGATGAAGTGGTGGAACAAGATTTCATGGGAAGTATTAGTGGAGACAGAAGGGCAATATTATCATCGCAAGGATTTTTCTGTCTTGAAATGGAGAAGCTATCTCTGTAAGAGAAATATTGCTGTAGAAAACAAAGTTAGATTTACAGAACATGCAAAATAATGTTTGCTATAAGATAACTAAAGGCATGGGAACTTTTATCTAGAATGCTTGGGGCATGGGAGCACCGTGTCTAAAATGTACTAATGCAATGAAACAGTTAAAGATTCCAATACAAAGGGTTCTTCCAACCATCATGGATTTATATTGGGATCATTAACATCAATTAGAAGACACTGTCTCATTATTACAGAGTCAGGGGTTTAGCTATAGACATTGCATGGTTGTGGCTGCATCCTCACCCTAAAGCTGGCCATAGATGCAAAGATCCGATCGTACGAATCATCGTACGATCGGACTTTCCCATCTCCCGACCCGCCACTAACCATTCAGATCAAAGTCTTACCAGTCAGATTAGTTAAAGAACAGATCAGCAATGTTCTGCCCCTGACAGCAATTGTACGATATCTATGTCCAACCAAAGCTAGTGACGGTCTCCTTCTGAAAATCGTACGATAGGCAATACACGCAGAGATATTATCGGCAGCCAACAGAAATTTTGTCGGGACTCTCCACACACGGTTCGAAAATCGTACGAATCCTCGATTAGTACGATCAGAACTTTGCGTCTATGGTCAGCTTAAGGGGCAACCTTAAAATGAAAAAACTGTGTAAGGGACAAATTGGAGAGGCTTCAAATGAATTTTTTTTGCCTTCCTTTGGATCAACTAGCAGTTAGGCTAAGCGGGTTAAATATAGACTTGAACTTGTTGGACGTTTGTCTTTTTTCAACCCAACTTAAGGAGGCCATAAACAGGTGATGTTGTCAAACAAGCGGATCTCTCCCCTATATGCCCACATTGAGGTTGGCGATATCTGCCTGTTCCGATTGTGGGCCCCAGGGCCCAAAGATTGGATCAGATTGGAGGTGATATGGGCGGTCGGATCATGGGGCCGCATCAACAGATGGGGGCACAATCCAACTAGATTTTTTACCCTGCCCGATCAACATCTGGCCGACTTTCGCCCAGATATCGATCGGGGAAGCCCGGTTGAGGGCCCCACACACAGGCCAATAAGCTGCTGACTCTGTCTTTTGGCAGCTTTTATCGGCCCGTGTATATGGGCATTTACTATGTTACTATGTTACCAGTTTACTAGATATGTACATAAAGAAATGGGTTGGGATAAATAGATGGCCAAAAGAAACATTGGTAATGATAATAGGAGGGCAATGCATTTACCCCTATATACCCCTAGCTCAGGTATTAGCAATTTGAAGTTTTACCCAATCTGCTCTAAACTTATATGTACAATTAATGATTCTGTTCTTGATAAACTGCGACTCTCCTATTGATACTAACGAGTTCAATAGAATCAACTATATACAGTACAAACTCAAACGATACAATGGGCCATTTACCAGGTTAGAGCTCATTTATATCAGAACACCAGTTCCGACCTTCATGGGCCTCCGCTGGGCCAGACCCCCTCTCCCGATATTCCGCGGAGCACCGTCTGTGCATGGCGTAGTTTGCACATGCGCGCCGAGCAGCACCTTCAAGCCGAGCGGTGCATCACAGTAGGGGGGCGGGGGGCCCTGGACAGCAGTCCCTGTGGGCTCCAGGCCCCCCAGTCCGACACTGATGATATCACTTCAACTTGCAGTATAGCAGTAAAGAGTGACTGAAGTTTATCAGAGCACAAGTCACATGCCTGGGGGTAGCTGGGAAACTGACAATATGTCTAGACCCATGTCAGATTTCAAAATTAAATATGAAAAGATTTTGCTCTTTTGAAAAAAAAAGGATTTTAGTGCAGAATTCTGCTAGAGCAGCACTATTAACTGATGCATAAAAAAAAAAAAATTTCCCCATGACAGTATCCCTTTAACTATCTGAGCTCCTTCATCTTCTCGACATGCATGCTATGTTCCTCAACTGTTACACACAGCTCTACAGCAAAATCATTGTGTTGTATCTGCCAAGAAATTGATCTTTGCTTGAAACTTTTGGCTGCTAATAACAAGTGAGAAATATTTGTGTTGACTTGTGAAGAACCTGAGCAGAAAAGGAACAATCAGTAGCTTTAAGGAGTCAAGCAACAGAGACAGACTACAGATAATGCCGCACAGAATACTAGAATGTTTAAATAAAGATGTTTGCTTGAAACAACTAGGAACTCACATTCTGTCATGCATGACTGGCATTTTAAAACACTGAATCCATATGGCGTGAAATAAATTCACAGCTAAAAAATGTTGGTGATGGTGATGTGTCATAGATGTAAGACCTTTGTCTACTTTTGTGTTTTTCTTTGCATTAAACATAATCCATTGTATGTTGTATGTTTTAACAGACGAGTTTTTTTCATTCTTGTTTGTAAATGCTTGGATAATCTGTCTCGACAAAGTGGTGCCCAACTCTCGCCACATTAGCTCATTATATACTGTACAGGCTTTGGATCCTTTATTCGGAAACCCATTAACCAGAAAGCCCCAAATTAGGGAATTTTCATCTTCCATAGACTCCCTTTTATCCAAATAATCCAAATTTTTAAAAACAATTTCCTTTTTCTCTGTAATAATAAAACAGTAGCTTGTATGTGATCTAAACTAAGATATAATTAATCCTTATTATTGAAAGCAAAACCAGCCAACTGGGTTTATTTAAGGTTTACATTAATTTCTAGTAGACTTAAGGTACGAAGATCCAAATTACAGAAAAATCTGTTATCTGGAAAACTCCAGGGCCCGAGCATTCTGGATTAGTGATGGGCTTCGCCTAAAAAATTGCGAATTTCCCGCGAAATTCACAAAACCGAAAAATCTGCGGAAAAATTTGAAAATTCTTACGCTGGTGTTAAAGTCAATGGGCGTCCGAATAGTGTTGACACGCGTCGTTTTTGACGCAAGTGACTTTTCAGACGCGCGTCCATAATTCCTTGACGCTGTCAAAATCTTTTTGCGCGAGTTTCACAAATTTATTTGCCAGCGACGAAGCGTGGAATTTCACCGCAAATTCACGCCAGGCGAATTTATTCACCCATCAATATTCTGGATAACAGGTCCCATGCCTGTACATTATTTGTCAAATACCAGCTAATATAGTATTGCTTTAAATATACATAGTTTTGTCCCTCTGAAGCCTTGAATCTTTGTCAATTTTAATGGCTTTGTAAGTAATCTCATATAAGAACGTTATATTTAGTGGGTACATTTTATGGAAATAATAGCATAGTCAATTTAGCAAGAGGACACTTCTTATAAGCTGTTATTAACCAATCACTGAGATGCTGGTTTGCTACAGAAAATAATGTCAACTAAGTATTTATTCAGCCTACATGTTTTTCTCTTCTTCCATTTCATCATTTGGCTTTCTTTAAATTGATTCCTTTAACCATTCTTCATTTCACAGGAAAACTGTACCACTGAAATACATTATAGAAATATATGCTCTGGTATGGAACCTGTTATAAAGAATGCCCAGGACCTTTTTTTTTTCCAAATAACAGATCTTTCCAGAATTTGGCTCACCATACATTAAGGAGCAGATTTATCAAGGTTCGAATTTCAAAGTAATGGGAGTTTTTTTTTCCTCCCATAACTTTGAAATTCAAATAAAAAAAGACCAACCGAAATTTATTAAAAAATTCAACGTTTTTTTCTGAGGGGGAAGAGGCCGTATTTGAATTGAAGTAACATCGTATTTGATCTAATTCGATTTGATTTTTCAAATTCCACCAATTGACTCCAAGTAGGTTCTAGGGGTCCCCCATAGGCTAAAACAGCAATTCGGTAGGTTTCAGATGGCGCGAATGGTCGATGGCGAATTTCTAAAAAGACAGTACATAATAAATTTCGATATTCAAATTTTTTTTAAATTTTTTTCAAATTTGAATCGAATTTGGACTATTCCCTAGTCAAAGTACACACAAATAGCTCGAAATTCGAATTTTTATACTTAGAATTTTCAATTCGATCCTTGATAAATCTGCCCCTAAAAGTGGCCATACACGGGCCGATAAAAGATGCCGACAGATAGTGTCGGCAGCTTATTGGCCCGTGTATGGGGCCCCCCGACGGGCTTCACCGATCGAGATCTGGCCGAAAGTCGGCCAGATCTCGATCGGATGGGACGAAAAATCCCGTCGCATCTATTCGTTGATATATATATATATACTGCTACCAATAAGTATTAATTCTATCTCAGTTTGGATCAAGTACAAGAATAATGTGAATTTCAATCCGCATGCACTCACCCTCATACATCCACGGGTCCTGTTCCACCAGTGCTACAACATATAAAGCGTCCCCGGATCCAGACGTATGTGCATAGCTTCAACGATTAGGAATATGGAGCACACAGGTGGTTTGGAAAAATCACTTTACGCGTTTCGTGGCATCTCGCCACTTCCTCAGAGGAAGTGGCGAGATGCCACGAAACGCGTAAAGTGTGGGGGTTGTCATGTCCACATTTGTACTGCACGGATGATTTTACTATTACTTTTTCAATAAAGAAGGCGTGATTTTTCCAAACCACCTGTGTGCTCCATATTCCTAATCGTTGGATCAAGTACAAGGTACTGTTTTATTATTACAGAGAAAAAGCATATCCTTTTTAAAAATGTGTATTACTTGGATAAAATTAAGTCTATGGGAGATAGCCTTTCTGTAATTTGGAGCTTTCTGGATAACGGGTTTCCTGATAACTGATCCCAGACTGGTATTTCTTTCTGTATGTATTATGTATGTGGTCTAACTGGCTGAATCTTCTTGTGGCATATTTGGCCTATTCATTATGCCTTAGTGATAATGTTTTCTGTGTGATAAGCAGCCAAGAAAAAAACCTTTAAAAAAAAGTGTACTTTGTACTGAAACATAAGCTCAATGTAAATTCATTATCACTATCACGTACAAATGCAAGTTTTGAATTGCAAGACTAACCAGTCACTCATGCAGCAAATAAACAAAAACAAACAAGGGACATCTGCCCCCAGGTCAGCAGCTGCACATACTGTATAAGTTCCTGGCACATCCTAGGACTTCCCTTTACTAATTACTATCATAAACTTCGCTGGAGGTCAGGTTTTAGGACTGCTTTTATAGAAAGCATGTGCCTTTTGTAGAAGTCACATAGTCAGAAGATTCCCTACAAAAGAAAACCCCATTGTGAAAATATAATTAATAAAATCAGCTTCACTTTTACCTTAACAGAAAGGAACATTTGTAACTATCATAAGCAAATAGTGAACTAAAATCTGATGTATATACTATGCAAGGGAATGGCACCCAGATATAGCAGAACTATTACTCCCAGTATATAGTGATGAGCGAATTTGCGAATTGGTGAAAAATTCTCGAAACGGCGCCGGTGTCTTGTTTTTGAGACATTTTTTTTTACGCTGGCAAATTTTCGCGGCCGTTTTTCGAATTTATTCGTCTGCGGTGAATCGCGCAAATTTGCCTCAAATTCGCGCCTGGCGAATAAATTTGCCCATCACTGCCAGTATACACTAGTTCAGCTGCTGTATTACTGCTGAGGGTGTTGCTAATTAATAGTGATGGGCGAATTTGCGCCAGCGCCCATTTTTGACGCCGGCGTCCGTTTTTTGATGCCGGAGTCCGTTTTTTTTTACGCCGGCGTCCGTTTTTGACGGAATTTTGAATTTTTTCGGGCGAATTTTCGCGGGCGTTTCGCAAATTTATTTGCTGGCGGCGAATAGCGCAAATTCGCCACAAATTCGCCCATCACTACTTATTAATTAACCCTCGATATTCGACCCTTGATGAATTTGCCCCTTATACTTCCAAATAAGAGGTCTTTCGGTAGTTTGGTTCCATTCTTCAAGTCTACTAAAGAATCATTTAAACATTAAGGGGTAGATTTATCAAAAATGGATTGTAATTCTTTTCACGATTCAAATTTTTGGCACCAAAACACACACATTCGAGTTATATTTTTAAGAACTCGAATGTCTGTAAGTTAAGAAAAAAATGTGAAAATTCTAATGTAAAAATTTGGTTTATATCCAAAAACGCAATCAATTTGAGTTTCGGGACATAAATTCGATCAATTCAAGTTTATTCAGGACATGTACTCAATCATCAGAGTATTTTCTCTGTTGTTTTTCGTCCGAGTTTTTGACATTCGGATATTTCCTTTAAACTCACAAACATTCAAAATTAGATTTTATCCAAGGTAGAAAAACCCTAACATAACTCATCCAATTGTTTCCTGATGAATATTCCCCTAAATAAACCCAATAACATTGTTTTGCTTCCAATAAGAATTCGTTAGGATCAAGTACAAGGTAAAAGGAAATTGTTTTTAAAAATTAGAATTATTGATTAAAATCTAAAAAGAGTCGGGAGATGGCCTTTCCATAATTCGGAACTTTCTGCATAAGGGAACTCATACCTGTACATGTTTTTTTTAAAGGCTTCTTAACAAATCAATAATTTATTTTTTGCGTCAAATACATCTGCTGTAATGTTTCAATAAAGTGAGCAAAAACACAAACCAACGGGGATAAAATGCTGCCACAGATTACAGTCCCAGCTCCGATGAGATGTTTCCAGAAAGTTGGTTATCAAGTGACACGAGGCCACTTTAAGAAAACACCCAATAATTTTATCTTTATATTTTTGAATGCCAGAGGCGCCATCTGTATTAACATCTGTTGCGTTGCCTGAGCAGTTGTCTGGAGTTTTTAAAAGATACATTTAAATGACAAATTACAAGACATAAAACAGTAAGAAATAAAAAAGATAAGATGTGTTTGGTGTCATATTTAGTTTTATTTACTGATAACTTATTTTTTTCTACAGAAAGATACAGAGAATCTAAAATATAGAACGGTTAGCAGGCAAGAAATAGGAGCCAATTGTTTTGTAGTAGAATCAATTGTGTAACATTAAGCCCATTTGCGCCAATATGGCTTTTTCATGGGAACGGTTATCACTAGGGATTCACCAAATTCAGAATTCGTTTCTGGATTTGGCTAGGATTCGCCCTTTTTCAGCAGGATTCGGATTCGGTCGAATCCTTCTGCCCGGCCGAACCGAATCCTAATTTGCATATGCAAATTAGGGGCGGGGAGGGAAATCGCATGACTTTTTCTCACAAAACAAGAAAGTAAAAATGTTATACCCCTTCCAACCCCTAATTTACATATGCAAATTCGGGTTCGGATCCGGTTCGGTATTCGGCCGAATCTTTCGCAAAGGATTCGGGGGTTTGGCCGAATCCAAAATTGTGGATTCGGTGCATCTCTAGTTATCACATAATCAGTGTTTCTCACGGTGGTAAAAAGGATGAATCACTCTACCTTACTTGTGTCTGCATAATGAGCGCATTAGTTGGTTCAGTCTTAGCACAATACACATCCATGATCTTCATTATGTTTCCTAATATGAGGAGATTACTGCTAATTGAATTTCCACGTTTCGCAGCTGGTGAATAAATTAGTGAATCTCCTGCGAAAATTCGCTGGTTAAAATTCGCCGGTGTTAATTGCTGATTGTCACAATTTTTTCGTGAAAATGTTCGAATTTCAAGATTTTTATGTGAAAACGTTCACATTTCACAATTTTTTTGTGAAGACGTTTGAATTTCACGATTTTTTTGTGAAAACATTTGGATTTCACAATTTTTTAGTGAAAACATTAGAATTTCACGATTTTTTCGTGAAAACGTCCGAATTTCACGATTTTTTCGTGAACTTTACGATTTCGCGATTTTTCCCAAATTTTTCGGGAGAAATTCGTCCATCGCTAATTAGTATGATATGCTACAAATATTTGTATGTATATTTTTATTTTTATAGTGGTACCTGTATATTTAGCACTATATATGGCATAATATTTATAAATACACTGTGAACAGAGACCAATTATCCTATAGGATCTATCTGATTTTTAAGTGCCAAACTCCAGCCAAAATTATTTCACCCATTAGATTTGGCTGATGGCACAGCAGTCTTAAAAGCACCCAATATTGCCTTCTGCTCCATCCTGACCTGAATAAAGATGGCCATAAATAGTCACACAACTTTGGACTAAATAGATTCATCTGATGCGGCCAATGATCATGCAGTAGCCACCAGAAGAATACCACATGTGGTCCTCACCATCAAGATTTTCATAACTGGCCTAAAATTTTATGTCATATGTCGGGGATAGGATAATAAACTGCCAAATTTAGTCTGGAGGGGCCAAGTTGGCGGCTTTTTGCAGCCACTGTAAGGCCAGTTTAAGAAACAACCAAGATACCAGTTTATTACTGACAGTTTCTGGCATGCCACATTCAAATCAGTGAGAGGCAACAGGGGCCAGTTACGTGTGAATTGCCAGAAAAAAGGTATTGGGGAAGAAATAAACCAACATAGTGCCCACATATACCTAGAGATGTTCTTTAAATAAGGTACTGAATTGAGTGATTTTAGGTTTTTTTTAACACTTCATTAAAACGTTTTTATTTATTGCTCTTTGTTACCAGATGTCACCACGGGGGTCTCTCTTTTCTGGATACAGTGACTTTTGTTTTTGCCGAAATAATAAGAAGCGTCGAAAAAAATGGCCGCCGGCGTAAAAAAAACGGAAGCCGGTGTCAAAAACTAGACAACATGCGCCGTTTCACGAATTTTTCAGTGAAGTGAAACAGCGCAAATTAGCCCATCACTAATTATCAGGTACTAGTGATGGGCAAATTTGTCCAGTTTTGCCACAAATTTTGTCAATTTCCTGCGAAATTTTCGAAAGTGGCGAAAAATTCTTGAAACAGCGATTTTGATAGTCTAAATTGGCGCCGTTGCCGGCGTAGAAAAAACTTTGATGCCGGCATAGAAATCGTTGCTGGCGTCAAAATCTTTCGGACGCCGGTGAATTTTCACTAATTTATTCGCCGGCGGTGAAACTGGCAAATTAGCCGCAAATTCACACCTGCTGAATAAATTCACTCATCACTATCAGGTACCCCACAGGGTCAGCCAGTGTATGTCTAGTTAACTTCACTAAGCCCCCAAAACATTGTGACGCAATAAACGCACCAGGGGTCTGACCCCGATTTGAATCGCTTTGTGTGCCAGCTTGTACTTTTAGCTTACTTCACTAACCTCCTTATTAATATTTGTCTGCACTGTCTACCACACAAGCCACTCTAATAATCTATGGCTAGAACAAGTACAATCATGATTAAAGACTAATGAACTGATACCATTAAATTATGGACCACAGATGACATCAATGTGGCTACTGTATAAGAAATACCAGTGAGGTTTGATTGTCCCACTAATGTCAGGTGATTTTGTGAGACCTGAATCTTCTGAATATGTAGGTCGGTTCAGATCATCTATTTTATCAGTTATTTGATATTTTATGGATGGAGGCATCACCAACAACTTTTATCATGGAGAAGACCGAGGTGTCCTAAGTGACTTTGTGACACATGCTTAATACAATGAGGAATACAAATTTCAGCACTCAGTATCGGTGATTTAACTAATGGGGGTGCAGGGGCCTGCCGGAGCTGAGATAAGCTATATTGTGGTCAGCAGGGCAAGGACATTTTTATGTGCAAGTGACAGCTCACTAAATGCATTATGAGAATCATTTTCTGTATTATCTCATGGCTACCATGTGCTCCACCACTTATTAGTTGGATTATGCTTACATTCAATAAGGACTCAAATTAATTTGCTTCACTTTAGCCTTAAGTCTTAAGGCCTTACATGAAGCCTCAGCCTAAGGTGGGATTTAGCCTCCTTTTGGTTTGTTAATTGGTGAGTGAAAGGTTTGTAGATGTTTAATTAGCTCAATTTCTTTGTCTTATGACAAAAGGAGGCTTGTCCTCACCCAAAATATGTGTCACACTCCATGGCATTTAATAAACAGGTTAAGCAACCTTACTGCATCCATTTTATATGGTCCCCATCCCCCATACCTCATTGATCTGCCAATTTCATTGTTGTTATCAGAAATAATGAGACTGATGAATGGATGTTCTGTAGTGATAGGCATAAAATTTGCAAAATGTTGTCGCCCGCAACAATTTTTATACGCTTGCCTATTTTGTCCAAATGCATTAAAGTCAATGGGTGTCCGAATAATTTTTATCCACGTGACTATTCTGACACACGCCAACATTTTTTGCTTGACTCCAGGGCAAAGTCTATCTAATTGGGGGTCGGCCACTGAGCGAGGAGTTTGGGGCCGCGGGGATCCCTCACTTTAGCTGCGGAGCTGACCTCATGACCGACACCCGCAAGGACTGGGAGACGGACCCGAGGTGAAGACTATGGTGGTCGGATTCGATGAGCATTCCAGTTGCAAGAAACTCACCCGGGCACTTAAGTACATGCAGGATCCTCTTCATTGCCACCAACTGCTGTCCCAGTGTGGGAGCTAATGGGGAGCTAATGGGGAGCCCGCTGACATCGCCTTCCTCTGTGGCAGTCGTCACGGTACATGAACACACACACCGTCAGTAGAATATGGGAGAAGAAATTGAGCGCCGCATGATGGATCGTTGTTGCCCTGTTGCCTTTTCTGTAGAGGACAGGAAGCAGAGTTTCTGTAAGTTATTTCTTAATAAAGGCTTTTCTATTTTAGGGCTATTCCACATGGGGAGATAGCGACGCGTTTGCGGTCGCGGCGACAAAGCGCCGCGACAGTCGCCGCGACCGGCGCAGGCGACAGTTTTGTATGGGCGCCTATGTAAAAACGCCTGTGCTAACCACACGAGGCGATGCGCTTTTCAACAGTCGCCTGAAAATGCCTCGGCTTTTTCAGGCGACTGTTGAAAAGCGCATCGCCTCGTGTGTTAGCACAGGCGTTTTTACATAGGCGCCCATACAAAACTGTCGCCTGCGCCGGTCGCGGCGACTGTCGCGGCGCTTTGTCGCCGCGACTGCAAACGCGTCGCTATCTCCCCGTGTGGACTAGCCCTTAAAGTTTAATTTGTCTTGGTCTTTTTCTTTCATTCTATACTAACTAACTAATGTTACTGGTCCTTTAAGGTAGAATAAAGTGAAGGACAGCTCCTGTGTTCAGCCTTTCTTCTCTCTAATAAACAAATGGAAAGGGGTCGTACATGTTATCAGTAGAAGTATCAAGAAACAAAAGGCGCAGCAGACACAAAGACCGGAGCCCAGATACTATATACAATTAAAAACACAGACACAGTGGAGCATCACTTCACACCTTCAGCCTCTCATATTTCACAGCCATTAACACAAAACCATCCACAAAACAGACAACAATATGCTATCCCAGCCCCTCCACACACAAACATATACTATAGATAATAGGGCGACACTATCCAGAAACAGGGAGACATGTCTGACATCTAGTTTCATTATCTTCAACTGGTGCAATGCATATTGCTCTACCTACAGGGTCCAAACAATATAAAAGTATAAACACATTTAATTTCATCTGTGTCAGGATGTGGGTTAAATGGGTCTGTTAAAGTTTGGAAATCACTGCCATAAGGGCAGAGACACACGCTCAGATTCGGGGAGATTTAGTCGCACGTCGATAAATCGCCTCTTTCTTTGGGGCTAATAATCTCTGAACTGCCTAACGCTGGCTAGAATGTAAATCGCTGACGGGATGGCACTCAGAAAGATTCGTTATCGAAGTCGCCCGAAGTTTCCGCGTGAATCGATTTACGTTTTACCCAACGGGAGTCAGTTAGGGGAGATTAGTCGCCCCGAAGAAGAGGAGATTTGGCACTGGGCGACTGATCTCCCTGAATCTGAGCATGTGTCTCTGCCGTAAAAAGGGGACAAAACAAAAATGTTCAGTACGGGGGTAATCAGTCCAATATTTTCTTCGTTTTTTTTCTTGCTTTTAAAGGCTTCTAAAGGGGTTGTTTTCACCTTTAAATTATTTAGTAGTATGATATACAGAGAAATATTCTGAGCTAATTTGCAATTGGTTTTCATTTTTTTTCATTATTTGTGGTTTTTTAGCTTTTTAGCTTTTTATTCAGCAGCTCTCCAGGTTGCAATTTCAGCCATTTCGTTGCTAGTATCCAAATGATCCTAGCAACAATGGCTTGATTTGAATGAGAGGCTGGAATATGACTAGCAAAGGGCCTAAATAGAAAGATGAGTAAGAAAAAGTAGCAATAACAATTAGTAAAAAAACTTCAAAATTTGACCATCGAATACTGTAGGTGTAGTAAGATAGTTGAAGTCAAAGGTTTTTTCCTTATAATTAAAATCGTTGAAATCCTTTGAATCGTCCTATTCGATGGTCGAAGTACCCCAAAATTACTTTGAAATTTGAAGTTTTTGAATTCGAAAATTCACTTCGACCCTTAGTAAATGGGCCCCTAAATGTGTAGCTTTGTAGAGCATTTGTTTTTAGATGGAGTCAGTAACGCCTGTTTTAAAGCTGGAAAGAGTGAGAAAAAGGAGGCAAATAATACATAAACTGCTCTGAAATAATAAAGGTCTCAGTGGCTAAACATGATTTCATTTTTTCCAGCATATGTTGCATGGCTGCTGATGGGTAGCTGGAAGCATTAACGCTCCCTCTAATACTCTCACTTCCTTCCACTAAGCATCTTAGATTTTCTATGGTAATCTATTTGTAGTCATTGGGTGGATTTACATGATAGAAAATTTCCATGTACTGTGACATTCTCTACGAACATAATCTTACATGTAAATCTGCCACTAACAAGCTCCTCCACTTCCCATAAAGGCTTTAAAAAAAGTGGTTATGTAATTCACTCTGTATTCGTTCCACCTCTAAATTATATGAATGTCAGGAATTTGTCACAAAACCCAACCTGATTCTAGCAAGGAAAGTTACAGATAAAATAGAAGGTGTTAATACTTTTTTTTTTTATTATTTTATGAATAGATAGTTACATCAATAACATAAATGTACAATAACAACAGAAAGTCATGCATAAAAATGCAATAATTAATAAGGTAATTAATACAAGCATTCTGGTATATTAATTTTTTTTATTGAACACACCTTTGCAAAAGAGCCCTTAGCGTTTTCGTTCTATCTCCTGCGTGTGAATGACCTTTCTCTAATTTCTAATTTTTATGAATATAGCTCAGCTTAACGGTGTTAATAATAAATGTTGATGTGTTAATATTTAATGCCACTGTGTGAACTGACAAGTCAGAGATGAATAGAACTGAAAAGATGTCGTGTTTAGGAATGGGGGACAAAGTGAGCTTTACTAGGTATGGGCAAGGGGTGATGATAGACAGAATAGCGTTGGAATTGGAATCCATATTTCTGCTGTTGCTGATCAATTCAAGGTAGAGTTACATCTATGCTTATATTATAAGGAATGTGTTATATGACTCTCCCAATGCCGCAGGACTACTCTGCACTCATGTCCTGCAGCTGTATACCTACAGCAAAACCACTTTGTGTTATTTAACCTATCACAGCACAAGAACACACATGTATCTCTCTGATAACTGGGTATCCATTGCACAAACTGCCATTGCACCAGGTATAGATCATCATTACAGATTAGTGTTGGGAGAATTTCGCTGGCGAATAAAATAGCAAATCTCCCGCAAAAATTTGCTGGCGTCAAATTATTTTTGGACGCGTGTCCGAAAAGTCGCTCGCGTCAAAATCGATGCAGGTGTCAATTTCCGATTTTCAAGATTTTTCGTGAAAATGTCAGATTTTCATGTTTTTTTCGTAAAAACGTCCGAATTTCACAAGTTTTTCATGAAAATGTCAGAATTTCACGATTTTTGTGTGAAAGTTTCCGATTTCATGATTTTTTCGCAAATTTTTCGCTGGGAGAAATTCGCCCATCACTATTACAGCTGAATATATGGAGCCAACGCCAAAATGTTTGATTTTCACGTTTTTTTCGTAAAAATATGTCCGAATTTCACACGTTTTTCATGAAAATGTGCGAATTTCACGATTTTTCTGTAAAACTATCCGATTTCTTATTTTTTCCGCAAATTTTACACTGGGAGAAATTCGCCCATCACTATTACAGATGAATATATGGAGCCAAAGCTAACAAAGGTCCACATGACCAGGATATAGTACAGGTATGGGACCTGTTATCCAGAATGCTCAGAACCTGGGAGTTTCCAGATCTTTCTGTAATTTGGATCTTCATAGCTTAAGTCTACTAGAAATGTATGTAAACATTAAATATGCCCAATAGGCTGGTTTTGCTTCCAATAAGGATTAACTATATCTTAGTTTGGATCAAGTACAAGCTACTGTTTTATTATTACAGAGAAAAAGAGAATTCATTTTTTAAAATGTGGATTATTTGGATAAAATGGAGTCTATGGGAAACAGCCTTTCTGTAATTTGGAACTTTCTGGGTAACGAGTTTCCAGATAATGGATTCAATACCTGTACCTTTATACCTTTTAGAGAAGTGCTTGTATAGCCATGATGCCCATTCAAGTCCTCATTCAAGTGCCTCATTGATCATAACTCACCCTAATAAAGTGCTTCAATAATCCAGCCATGGCCCACAAGTGTCCACCGTACCCCAAATATATGAATGCTAAAATGAAAGGCCCCAAAACATCTCCAGTTTGCACCAACAAAGTTTCCCCAGAGCTCATACTTCCCTAATAAAATGTTATTGAATTCTCAAACAAAAAACGCAATGGGGCTCATTTATAAACTTTGCACATCACAGAATGATTCACACAGTGAAAATATTTACCCTGTGCATGGTTACATTTATAAAGCTGAGTAAGAGTGATGTGTTTAATGTGCAAACAGAATTGCAAACATTTTTGCAATGCAAATGTAAATAAGAGCTTTTAAAATATGGCAATAATCACAAATTGTGAATATTTATGCACACACTTACACCACACTTACATGGTGGTGGTGAAAATATTGGTAAAACAGTTGCAAATTGCAAATTTAAATTGCACAGTGGCCGCAAGATGGGCACAGCAGTGCAATATTTTAGAGTTCAGGAAAAAACAATACAACCATTCAGGAATAGCTATAACTTATAAATGAGCCCCAGTATACAGTACATCATGCAGTACATAATCTGGAAACCATCTATGCAGCTTCGTGCATTGGACTTTTTCACATTCCTTATTGCCACTTGTTGCTAAAATAACGTCTCTGGTGAAATCCTTTGTGTGGCTAAATAGGAAACCAGCTAATGGTTTAAAGGTTATTTTATTATTATATAAGATCGTTTTAGCCTTTCAAATGTTATATGTCAATGGTCCCTGAAGCTTATCATTATGTGTAGGCCAGTAGAAGCAGACAGGTCTAATAATGGGCCTTGATACGGAATTTCCTTCTCTTTGAGGGTTTTAGACTTGCTTAGCTTTATTGTAACAACAGGGTTGTATTAAGTTCCTTTTGCACTTTTTTAACGTGACCTTCTCTGAGGACATAGGGGCAAATTGAATAAAGGGTGAAGTGACTAATGCTGGTGAAAATTCGCCAGCGTGACATCATTTCGGAACTTTGCCGATTTACTAACTGGTGCTGGCGTAAATTCTCTAGCGAAGTGGACCTACTCTAGTGCTACTTCGCACCCTTATGCCCGGCGAAGTTGCGCTATAGCGAAGGGACGAAACTACGCTAATTCACTAACTTGCGGATTTTACTGAACGTTACCTCTTGCGCCAGAGTTCCTAGAAAAATAGTTGAAAATTTTTCTAAGTCCCAAAAAATGCTGTCGTCCTTTCCTTTTTTCGGGGTGATAGGACGCAAAAGACCGTAAAATTTTTTGGGGGTAATCGGCTTCCCCCCTACATTTCCTAACATATGGCACATAAACTATACACTGGGCTCATGTGTAGAGCATTATAATAACTCTATTTTCTTTTATTAAGGTTTCCTGGGCTTGTGTAGTGTAATGTATTTGCTGCAACATATACGTCCATTCAACTTTAACTTCCCGCAATATGCAAATTAGACAACGCTAGCGCAACTTCGCTTTGCTTGGCGCAGTAACATTAGCGACTTTGCAATCGTTCGGCGCCCTGGACGCAACTTCGGATTTTAGTGAAATAGCGTTGTCCTGGCGAATCTACACCTGGCGAAGTGTTGCGACGTCAGTGAAGCCGTCACAGGCGTAGGTATGGGAACAGTTATCGGGAAACCCGTTATCCAGAAAGCTCTGATTTCGGAAACGGCTGTCTCTAATAGACCCCATTTTATCCAATTAATCCAAATTTTAAAAAAATTATTTCCTATTTCTCTGTTATAATAAAACAGTACCTTGTACTTAATCCCGCCTAAGATATAATTAATCCTTATTGGAAGCAATACCTTTTCACCTGGCATTTGTTTAAAAAAAGGCATCTTAATGTTTGATAGGAAAAATGTTGAGTATTAATGGAGAAGATCAGAATGTGATAAGAGCCCTTGTGTAGAACTTGGTATGAAAGCAAAGACACATAAAAGCTTTCTTATCAGAATTCAGGCTGGCAGCAATGTGGGAAAAGGAATTGATGACAATCTCCTTACTGCACAAAGCTGTGATATTATATAAGGTAAGGATTTTAAGCATAGTTGACCTGGCCTGCTCCAATAATTTTATATTCAAGCTAAAATGAATTATTTACTTGAAGTCCTTTTATACTGTATATTGGACTCTCAAAGCTTGGTTTTTATCCCCTGTGTCCAGTGTAAAATGCCCATGGTCCCTGAGGCCTGTTCATGGAAGTACACACAGGCTCAGCTGCTGTCCCTAATGCCTCACTTTATGAAAAAGCAGCCCCACTGAAAATGTAAGAGCCTTAGATTTTTACAGCACTTAGCTCGTAATCATAGGGTGGCTTTAAGTGACTAAAGGAATCTTCATTGTACCATGACATTCTCTAAGGACATAGGCTTATAAGTCAGTCTACTGTAAACGCTTTTCTTCATTTCTCCTGAAAGCATAAAATGAAGGTATTCTGTAAATCTCCCTGAATTAACTCCAACAATGAAATATAAAACCACTGAACACAAATTACCCTGTACCATCACTATATAGTAAACTGTGAAGGAGTCGGCACTCTCGTCACTAAGTACAGAAATGCCTGGGTGCAGTGTCCAAAATTTTTATAATATCTATCTACAAAAAAGGTCCGCACTCTCAGGTCTTAAAAAATAAATAAAAATGTTTATTGACTAAAGGACTAACGTGGCCTTTCTCAAAGGGTATGGTATACAGGTATGGGATCCATTATCCGGACACCCTTTATCCAGAAAGCTCTGAATTACGTAAATACCGTCTCCCATAGACTCCATTTTATCCAAATAATCCAAATTTTTTAAAAATGATTTCCTTTTTCTCTGTAATAATAAAACAGTAGCTTGTTCTAATAAATCCTTATTGGAAGCAAAACCAGCCTATTGGCTTTATTTCATGTTGACATGATTTTCTAATAGACTTCGATATGAAGATCCAAATTATGGAAAGATCCGTTATCAAGAGAAAACTCAAGGTCCCGAGCATTCTGGATAACAGGCCCCATACCTGTATATATATTCCAGAAGGCACCCGCACTCCAAGATTCGTGAAAATAATCAATCTTTACTCATACTTGTGCACAAGTATGAATAAAGATTGATTATTCACACGAATCTTGGAGTGCGGGTCCCTTCTGGAATTGTTGTATATACTACTATTATATTGTGCAGAAAAAAAAGCTTGTTAGATATGACAGGATTGGTTCTTTTTTGTCAAGCAGTAACTATGGTTTGTCAGAGATCAGTCCCTCCTTTTTAATGGCAAGGGAGTGCTTTCTTTTCATTTCGCGGGTATGGGATCCATTTTATGGAAACCATTATCCAGAAAATTCCAAATTATGGGAAGGCCATGTCCCTAAGTCTAAATTTTAATCAAATAACTACATTTTGGAAAAATAATTTCATATTCTCCCTAATAATAAAACAGTACCTTGTACTCGATCCTAGCTGAGATCCTATATATTCAATTCTTATTGGAGTCAATATAATCCTGTTGGGTTTCATAAAGGTTTTTAGATTTTTTTTGCAGAAAAAGATCCCTAATTAGGGAAAGGTCTGTTATCCAGATAACCCCAGGTTCTGAGCATTCTGGATCATAGGTCCCATGCCTGTATATGTCAGGAGTCAGACTGGTACCCCATCTACAGGAATAATTATTAACACAAATTTCATATTGCAGGCAGAGGGGGAATATACCCCTAGACATACACAAAGAGCCTCCTCAAGTAGCAGCCTAGGAAGAAGCTTTATTTGCGCTATGAGGACACTATTATAAGACTATAAGAACGTTTTGGTGCTGATTGGCATAGACTTGATAAAACAATAATAAACAGATAGAATCAAGAGCTAAGCTTGTATCTAGATTGTATCTAATTCACATGCCATAAAGTGCATTTTTCTTTATGACCAATCAGCAAACACTAGTAAAATGCAACTGTCATGTGATTTTCAAAGTACAAATAAAGCAGTGGACTGTATTATAGCAGCTCAGTAATGCTATGATGCTGAAGGGATGTTTGTTTTGTAGGCATAAAAAAGCAGGTCATGTTGAACTAATGCAGGTGTGTTCATAATTAAATGTAATTTGTAACAAAATCATCTTGCAGCAATTTCATTCCCAAAGGGCACAACAGCAATTATGGGTAGAGGCCTGAATTTCTAGCTTAAAAGGTATCAGGTCATGGTACATTAAACTGCTTACAGAAAACTATAAAATCACCCAGTATGTATGGTCTTCTTTCATAAACAATAGAAAAAGATGGAAGATAAAAAATACACTTTTGTACATTAGGTTAATGTCAAAAGGGAGATCTGGTATTTTGATTTAGGTACAGTAAAACAGCAGCAATTGGCTCTGTACAGCGGACCATACATTTGGGGAGTTATTTATTAATGTCAGATTTTTTTTCTGGTCTCAGTATTAAAGGGGAAAACAATTTTTTCAGAGGAAAAAAAACAAGAATTGTTTGTTATTTATTAAACCTCGATGCTGCTAAAAGTCTGAATAAAAAAATACTCCATCTTAAACCTGCCGAGGTCATGTAGAAGCCAATGGCAGATGTCCCGTTTACAATTGGAAGACATCATGATCCGCGCTGGATTTCGTACAATAATTCAGAGAATTCATGGTATTCGGGTGATAATTCGTTTCAAATCTGAAAAAAAATGTACAATCCGGAATTTTTCCGATTTTATCGAGTTTTTTTCCCGCACCACATTTTTCAAGGAATTTTATTGATTAATACAGTAAAAATATGCACTGGAGTTTGGTCAAAGTGGTTTTAAGAAAATAGTAAGACATTTTTGGATTTAAGTAAATAACCCCCTAAAAGATTCTGTGTTTTGGCCAAATGAGCAAATCTTTCCCTGATATGTCGCTTGAGGAGGACAACACCAAGCTGATACCATCGCTCGGTCCTTGGGGTGACAATGAAGTTAAATGCAGGCCATTGTGGTGACAAACTCTGATTGGGTCCTGATTGTTGCCTTATTTGACCCTGTAGAATCCTGGCGCCAAGCTGAATATGGCAGGGTTACCGCAAAGCATTGTGTCACTGGCTGGAACAGTTCCACAAGAATGACATTCTCATGTTATTTTAACGCAGAGTTGTGGTGGGTATCACTTCCCAATGGAATTCTGGGTAAAATATTGCACTGTAGGTAAATAATATACTTATTTGTGTTAAATGTGCTATGGGGCAATTCACTAAGATTCATAGTTGCGCCAGCGTCCGCTTCGCCGCACTTCGCCAGGCGTATTTTCGCCAGCGCTACACCAATTCACTAAAATCCGAAGTTGCGCTCAGGGGAAGCGTATGGTTGCGAAGTTGCGCTAGTGTTAATTCACAAGCAAAGCGAAGTTACGCTAGCGATGCTTAATTTGCATACGGCACCAAATTGAAGTTACAATGGAGGAATATGTAGCAGCACTACACAAGCCTGGGAAACCTTCAAAACAGCAAATAAAATTTTTATTTTGCCCTACACATGTGCCCACTGTATAGTTAAGGTGCCATGAGTTAGGAAATGTAGGGAAAAGGAGGGGAGCCCCCAAAAAAATTTCGATCTTTTTCAGCCTATCACCCATAAAAAAAGAAAAAACGCCAGCGTTTTTTGGGACTTAGAAAATTTTTTAACTTTTTTTGAAGCAATCCCTATCTACTCTATTACACTTCGCTTGGTCTGAGGTGGCGAAGGAAGTCTGGCATAAAAGGTAGCGTTCAGAAAAATTCTCGCGTCAGTGAATTTGCGTAGTTACATCCGTTGCGCAAATTCGCCAGGCGTAAGGGTGCGAAGTAACACTAGCAAATTTACGCCAGCGTCCGTTAGTGAATCGGCGAATTAACGAAAATGCCCTACGCTAGCGAATTAACGCTAGCGTTAGGCGCTTCGTCCTTTAGTGAATTTGCCCCATGTCTTACATAAATGCCAACAGTCCCTTTTATAGATGCAAATGCCTTGTACAGGGCTATACTGAAGTCTATGTAACACTGAAGCATGTCGGTGCTTTAAAGTGGAACCTAGGCCTGTATGACATATATTAACTACTAAACATTATTGTAATGAAGAAGTCTATAGGGCAATTCACTAAATGGTGAATTTTTGCCTGTGAAGGCTTCGCCACATTTAACGCCACTTCGTCAGATGTTAATTCAAAGCGCATAAGCTAATTCATCAAAATGTGAAGATGCGTCTCGGCAGCCAAATTTGTCAGCGCGAGCATTTCATAACGAACCTTCGTTAATGATCATTCCTGCTTAGAGAAACTTCATTAGTACACTTGCGCTTAGGTCAGTTTAAATAGAGCGGGTACATATACTGTAGGTCGTATATATACGTCTTTATTAGAAATGTTGGTGTGAATTCTGTGAATTCTGGTAATGCCTTTAAGAGGCTTGGATGATTTTTTGGACAGACATAATATCAAAGGCTATTGTGATACTAAGCTCTATAGTTAGTATAGATATGGGTATATAGAATTTAATTAAAAGTAGGGAGGGGTGTGTGTCAGAGCCGGGCCAACCCAGCCTAGGCAACCTGGCCGACCACGGCGCCGGCTGAGTGCGAGCTCTGGTGCGCATGTGTGAAACTGCGATATGGTGCTCATGCGCGAAACTGAGCTATAGTGCGCATTTGCGAAACTACGTGCGCACATGTGCACATGAAAAAATATCCACTGCAGTCGGGCAGAGACAGGACCGGACAATGGGGTAGGCGACAGGGCAGCCCCCCCAGCTTTGCTCTCTAGGCACGTGCCTACTCTGCCTACCCCTAGTTCCGGCCCTGGTGTGTGTATGGATGCTGGGTTTTCATTTGGAGGGATTGAACTTGATGGACTTTGTCTTTTTTCAACACAATTTAACTATGAATGCTTGAAGTGGCCACTTATTATTACAAATGTCCAAGGAAGCAAAATAAAGACAAAAGAGATCCACCATAAAACAAATGTGGCATGCCCCTCAAATGGTTAAAAAAAAAATGAATACAAAAATATTTAATAGTTACAAGTTTTAAACATAATCCCACTTTAAATTAATTAATGAAAAAACGCCAGCGTTTTCTTTTTTAATTTTCATAACTTTCCGGCATACAGGAAATGATGTCACTGACATAAGATTGAGGAGGATGTAGCTTCATCTTATCAGTTCGCTAGGTATAACCTGTCGAAGGAAACTGGTGAACGGGGTAACGTAATGGAAAATTGGCACTTTAGTAACGATCGTTCGCCTGATCGAAATTCCCCTGGCGAAAGAGCACGAAACTTCGTTAGCGATGTACCCTTTTGCTAGCGAAATGTCCTCTACGCCTGTTAGTAAATTGCCAATACCTCTGCAGAGTGGATTTCTTTAGGCCCTTTAGTGAATTTGCCCCTATTTGTTTGTGGCATTTCAATGAATTACTTGTCAGATGCATCAGAACATGCTGCTCCCTAGCAAAACTTCTCTTCTGTCTTAAGCCGTCTATTTCTTCAGTGTTGGCAAGCTTGACTTCTCCTTTTAATTAAAAACCTCTTATAAAGCCAAACCCTCAATTTCAGTTCCCAGGGTGTTTCCTGAGAAAAAGCACAAAAGCACTGACTTACAAGAAAAAACTTGATGCATGTTTTATCTCAGCAAGACACAAGATACCTGGCCCGTATGACTGGTGTAGGATCACAGTGAAACCTGATATGCGCATTCTGCCTGCGCTCCCTGCTTTGCTCTTTTCATTGTTTGCAAGCCTGGAGCACAAAACTCTCTATATTATGCTTGTGAGAAAATTACAAAGAAACTTCCAGCCACTCACTTTTTTACATGCTTGGGGAATGGAGAGGATGAATGGACAGGTTTCAGGGAACATACAGGGGCAGATGTATCAAGGGTCGAATTTCGAGGGGTTAAATCCCTCGAAATTCGACTGGGGAATAGAATCGAATAGGGAATTCGGGCGAATTTACGCGCTGGCGAATAGTCGAATGGGCGAATATTCGCCCGGCGAATAGTCGAGCGATCGAATATTCGGTCGAAGGATTTTCATTCCATCGAATGATTGATCGAATGCCTTTTTATTCGATCAAAAACTTAGAAAAAAAAGCCTATGGGACTTTCCCATAGGCTTTTAAAGCAATTCGGTAGGTTTAATCTGGCGAAGTAGGCAGTCAAATGATTTTTAAAAGAGACAGTACTTCGACTATCGAATGGGCGCAGCGTTTTTTCTCTCGATCTATTCAAATCATTCTACTCAGGCAAATTTACGTCAATTCGAAATTCGAGTTTTTTTCCCTCTATTCATTCACCCGAGCTTAGTGAATGTGCCCCACAGTATAGCTGAAATGCACGTTATACCTGGCTTTATGCATGAATTCATGCCTTTGCAAAATCAAGATACAAGAAATCAATCTGATTTTATTTGTTATTTATTTTATGAACTCTCAAAACAATGGCCACCCTTACAGTAGGAAATATGGAGAAGTATATTATATCTTATACATCATGATGATTTCTGGTGTGGAAGCTGCACTGAGCCAAAGACCATAGGTATTAATGTCAGGAAGGCTGCAAACATCACCAAATTGATCCCTCTCCCAATGACTTATACAGCAATTTGGCAGGTTTTAGGTGGCGAATAGTCAAATTCGAGTTCTTAAAGGGTCAGAGTATTTTCAATCTCGAAAATCGGATTAAATTTTTTTTTAAATTGAATGTGGATAATTCCCTAGTCGAATTTGACAGTTTTGGCCATAAAAATTAGAATTCAAAATTCATCTATTGATAAATCTGCTCCTTAGTGAAATTACATTTTTATGGTGCTTTTATGGACATTATACATGGGAAATCCTGCACCAGTCGGCACAGCCTTGTCCCCCTGTGTTTCCATTTAACTCTTTCAGTGCTAATGCAAGCTAATTACCCTGAAGGACCTTGAGAGATCTGTGAGAGTGAAGGATTGCCAAACGTATCCCTAGTGCACACATTGATGGA
Organism: Xenopus laevis; assembly: GCF_017654675.1. Taxonomy (NCBI): domain Eukaryota; kingdom Metazoa; phylum Chordata; class Amphibia; order Anura; family Pipidae; genus Xenopus; species Xenopus laevis. The sequence continues at coordinate 28,641,203 of NC_054382.1, read as the reverse complement.
GGTACAGCTGCTGGCTGCTGATTTCAATAGAGCCATTTCATTGTTTTAATGTTTTACATTCTCTTGACTTTTGTTGCCTGTATTTTCAGGTTGCATGAGACAATTCCGAGCTGTTGTGTCCTTTAGTGTCCATCTGCTAATGAAAGGCTATCAAAAGGTTTCTAGCCAACGCACTGGGTTTGACCCTAACAAAAGTATTTAAACAGGAAAGGCCTCATAGCCTTGCTTCTCTCCCAGCACATTGATATAGAGGTTTGCTAATCTGCGTCGTGCCCATTGTCTTCCATCATGTCATTGTGGCCAGCAGCCAGGCCTGCAGGCTCCCTTGGATTCTTACAAATGTAAATGCCGCTGGGAAACCAGAGAGACATAAACACAGAGGGAACTTTTCCATAATTACCAATTAAGGTAAGAAAAAGGAAGTAAATAAAAGCAGTTACTTCACGTACGTGCAAGACGATAATATTCAAGGCCATGCCAGCCTAACCGTATCCTGATATGCCTACACGACTGTGAAAAATACAACCCAAGGAATAAAAGTGAACTTTAAGTTCTTCAATTAAAAATCATAAGGGCACCGATGATTTTAAATCACAGCCATGTAAGCCAGTGATAAAATCTCCCAGAAAGCAGTCTCGGCACTAGATGTTAATCTGTGGCTTAGTTATTATCTGCCTACTTAAATCATAGGTCTTTGTAATCATTTACTGGAAAAGAGTCTCGATGTAATGAAAGAGATGGGGGGGGCCGATGTTTCAGCATGGCCATTTAACAGAATAGTGATCATTATAGAATATGAAAGGGACATTGGATTATCCTTTTCCAAATAACTGTAAGTAGCTGTGATTTATCCTTTGACTTTTTCATTATTTTAATCAGGGGTGTAAACTACAGAGGAAGCAGACCCTGAGGCTGCAGGGGGTCCTAGGAGGTATAGGGGCCAAATGAGGCCCTAATTAATATACAATTTCTATAAATATTGTTAAAACATGTCTACCTCTAGACACTTTGGGGCCGGAAAAATAATTTGCTGTGTGACCCAGCAACATCTAGTTATGCCACTGATTTTAATTTTGCACTTTCACTGTTATATTCTGATTTGCCTTTGTTTTAAAGCTTATTGTTTTAAAGCTAATTCAGTACAGGCATAGGATCATATTATGATCATATTATTATCCAGAATGCTGAATAAGGGATCTTTCTGTAATTGGACTCTCCATACCGTAAGTCTGCTAAAAGTGATTAAACATTCAATAAAGCCAATTGGATTGTTTTGCAACCAGTATGGATTCATGAAGCTTAGTTTGGGTCAAGTACAAAGTACTGTTTCAATTTTACAGAGAAAAAGGAAATCACTTTAAAAAAATTTAATTATTTGGATATATGGAGTCTATGGGACATGGCCTTCCCGTAATTTGGAGCTTTCTGGATAACGTGTTTCTGGATAACGGATCCCATACCTGTATCTGCTTCAGATACCCGCTTGGCACAGGGCAGGACAAGTGAAAAAGCACCTCTGTATGACAAGTGCCACTTGTACGTATATTTGATAAAGTCCAACTGATTTCTGGGAGAAATGCCTGGTACAAAAGTTCTTTTGGTACAAAGATCCCTGTATCACACGCAGTAACACATTTCATATGCTGACAGCAGTAAATCCCTTCCATAGACAGCAATGGACCAGTATAATAATAATAGGGTTGTGATTAAGAGCAAGAGCAGCTGTATTTTGAACAGACACACTTTTTAATTTGATGCAGAAAATGATCCCTTGAAATCTAATCTAATTTAAAATTGATTTTCATCTTCTCTGCAATAATAAAACCATGTCTTGTACTTAATCCCAACTAAGCTATAATAAATCCTTATTGGAGGCAAAACAATACCATTGGGTTTATGTGATATTTAAATTTGTTTTAAGTAGACCTTAACATATATATTTATGTCCTTAGGGCACCTGAACTCATAGCACTGTGCATATGAATATGAATAACTTAAAATGTTTAAGTTGCAAACAATATCCATTTTGTCAACGCCACCAGAAAAGTTTATTTCCTATGCAACACCTGTGCCATATTTGTAAAGATTATTCACAAGAGATTATTTTTTGGGCCAATGAGAAAAAAAATGATAAAAAAAGGCCATTAAATGTTGTTAAAATAATGAGATCCAGTATTATTTTAATTCTTTGTCTAATTATTGGTAGCTCCCTCCCAGTGCGGGTGGCTTAGCACTCACAGTATCCAGAATGTCTGCAGAGCAGCAAAAGCTCTGCAACTTCATCCACACTTTATATGATTGTTCCTCCCTATTAGCCTTTAAACCAGTGATCCCCAACCAGTGGCTCATGAGCAACATGTTGCTCATCAACTTCTACAGTGTTGCTCCCAGAGGCCTCAAAATAGGTGCTAAATAGTGATGGGCGAATTTGTCCCATTTCACTGCGAAATGTAATTTTTTACGCCAGTGGTAATTCGCGGGCGTCAAAATTGACGCTGATGACAGATCCGACTCCAGTGACAATTGACACGCATTAAAGTCAATGGGCATGCGTTTAATTGACGCCGGCGTCGGAATTGTCCCCAGCGTAAAAAAACTTTGATTTTTCGTGGCAATTTTGCAAATTAATTCGCCAGCGACGAAATGCAGAAATTTGCAGCGAATTCGCTTCTGGCTAATAAATTCACCCATCAATTGTGCTAATGTTTTAATTCCTGGCTTGGAGGCAAGTTTTGGTTGCATAAACATAAGATGTACTGCTGAATAGAGCCTCCTGTAGTCTGCCAGTCCACATATGGGTTATTAAATAGCCAATCACAGCTTTAATTTTGGCCTCTGAGAATTTTTTTTTATACTTATGTTGCTCCCCAACATTTTATACATTTGAATATGGCTCTCAGATATAATAGGTTGGGGACCCTGCTTCTGCAGCCCATCTTTGCAGAGTAGTAAATCTGGTTCATTCATAACAACACACAACTCCACCTTCTTTATAGGATGCTCCTCAAAAAACATCAATGTGCCAAGTGCAGCTATTCTTAAGCCTTGACTATTGTACATCACTACTATAAACCCATAGCTTATGTATCATTTTGCCCCAACCCTTCAGTTATAAGCTTTCACAAACTTTTGACCTCATGACTTGATCACTATTTCATTTCTGCTTTTTATACAGTTTTTAAAATACTACCCTATATGTATGAAACTAAATTTGCTTAATGTTATGTTGTCCACTTGGTTATTACTCAAGCATCGGCTTTAGTTATAGTACTCATTTAAGTAATTAACATAAGTGATTTCCCTGGAGCATTTCTAAGGGCTGGGAGTCATCTTCATTGCTTGTTATGTACAGGTGGGTAAGTAAAATGCTGGAAGCAGCAAATGATGAAACCTAAGATAACGATAAAGAGGAGCAGTAGGATTGACAAGACAGAGAAGTGTGAACTAATTTAAAACCTAGGGCTTACTTTTTATCTCCAGACAACCTTCAGCCTGTTATCTTCTTAGATTAGGTTAAAAAATATATTTTCAGGGTTAGGCAAGGGCCGTGTGGGTGAGCAGGTCACTCAGAATGGCTTTATATAAGGTACCAGCAGCTTGTCACCTCAGCCTCTGGGGCAAGCAAGGAGATTCCTGAGTGGGAGAAGAGATTCCTGAGTGGGATAAGAAATTTTAGATGTAATACTTTGCACCAGTGTGCAGTGTATGTAATAAAAATGGAAGATACATGAATGGGATCCGCCTGTCACCGTGCACATGGGGCAGAGTTCAGCATTTCTATCCTTGTGCTCAGTGACAGATGGACACCAGGTCCGGACTAGGAATCAAAATAGGCCATGGCATTCCAAGTACACAGAGGCCCATTAAATAGTAACTGTCTATGGGAACTTACAGCAGCCCATCTGGCATTTGCCAGAACCCACAGATTGCCAGTCCGGGCCTGATGGACACCATTCATGCTTGATATTACATACTGAGAGCGACATCAGCGAATACTACTCATCATGACTTGTGATTCGCGATGAGCTAATTTTTTCACTAGCCATGGATTCAAGGCAAATTTCTGCATTTCGCCATCTGCAAATTATTTCACGAAAAAATGTTGCCGCCAGACAAAAAAATCAATCAATTTTTTCCAAACATGGATTCTGGGCAGCTCCTTATCTGGACATGGGGCTCTACAAAGCAGATTTTACATAAAGGTAAGCAATTATGTAGGTATGCAAGGATGAGGCAATTTTTCACATTTAAGTGATGAGGGTTTTTCCTGCAGTGATCACCAACCATTTGGTTTTTTGGTGTGATACCACCGTTAATGTGGATATTGTCACGATCGCCGCCCGGAGCAGTTCCAGGAGCTCCGGGCGGCATGTCCTCCCCTGCCGGCGTCACTCCCAAAATGGTGGCGCCCATGGCCGCCACGTGGGTAGCGGCGCTGGCACAATGATGTCAGCGCGCCGACGTCGGCGCAAGGATGCCAATGATGTCACTATGGCACCAAATTCAAATATAAAAACGCTACCAAGACGCCAGAATGGAGCCCAAGTATAGGAAACATTTCCTGAGTGTATCCTGGGTTCCCTGTGAGCTGCTATTGCTGAAATCTTGTTCCTGATTATTATCCTGACCCTTTTCCTGGACTTTGGACTTTGCTGTTATCTGCCTGCCCGTGAACTCTTGCCTGGATTTTGACTACTCCTTTGATTAACCCTTTGGACACCGCGACCTTGCTCCCTCAAGAGGGCTTCCTCCTCGATCCTGACTACCTCCCTGGAGGGAGCTCCCGGCTCCCTGACAGATATGATCTTAAATGTTCTTGTGGTAATATGGGTGTGGTTTAAAGTGGGTGTGGTTTAAAAGGGGGAGTGGCCAACACTGACTTCCATTATCGTCCCTCCACCACATAGGGCAGTAAAATTTTGGCCCTCGGTACCACAGAAGTTGGACAGCACTGCTTTACATCATCCATTCTTTTTCAGTTTTTAAAAGACAATAGTCCCTGCTGATGAAAAGCCCAATGGCACAATGTGATCCAATATACAAGATCGCCAAATGTACAATCAGGTTGATCCGATCATCTGGCCCTGGAACCTCACAATCGGATCACTATGATAGGGATGCAGTCTGTTGGAGCAAGTACCACATCAACAAGCTGAAGCAGTCCTTGCCCCGATGGGATTTTCAGCCAGATATCTGTCAAATATGATATCTGAGGGCCCCATACACAGACCAATAAGCTGTTGACTTGGTCCTAGTATGGTCATCTTTAGACATGTTTTTTGGCCAATAAGTCCAAAAAATGTAAATCCTGCAAATCTATGGCAAAAGGGGAGATTTTGGGGCCCTTTGGCAACACAAGTTGTAGTGGAAAGTGGTTGGTGCCAATTTGACCCCCATTTGCCAATCAAGCGAAAGCCATTGTCACTTGGAAACATAGGCTACAATATTTCAAAGTTACAATCACCGGACAAATGCATCATCATGGGCAATGTGCAAAATATAAAAAGATACTAAACCAGAACTTTTGCAAAATGCTTATTTTATTTCTTAAAACATAAACATATAAAACGAATTAAAGTAATGTCCAGTTTCAGTGCTTCAAATATAAAACAGAAAAAAACTTAAACCCACTTCCCCGGCACTGAAGCATATAAAAAGTGATACTGATATGATTTAGTCAGCTCTGTGCCTCCTGTACAAGCAGTAGTTATAGTGTGAACATGTATTTGTTAATGTATTATTGGAGAACTTTACTTCCGTTAAGTAATATACAGGTATTTGTGTTGATAATTGTAACCTTGGTGGTTTTCTTTGATATCTCACTTTGCATTTCATCTGAAACCTCTCTATGGAAAAGGCACACTTTGTTCTTGGACAAAAGCTTTACTAATAAGGGTGTGTCTGTGCTCTCGGTTAGTAGGAAGGTTGGTTTCCTTTTGTCAGACAGTTTTCTAAATCAGTGGATCTGATTGAAAGGAAGTTTGTTCTACGATTTCAAAACCCCACCAACATACCATAATTCATTAAGGAAATAGTCAGCCACGTCATCCCCAGGGAAATAGAAAAGATTTTACTATTTGTTTTGCTTTAAGGTGTGCACTTAACAAAATGCTTCATTCATATGTGTTTTATATTTGGAAGAGATAACTGCAATTTATTGTTCCCAGAAAATGATCTTTTGTATTGAAATATAGCGACTATACAATTATACATGATGACAAACATAAAGGGTGAAGACACAGGGAGCTACTTGTCACAGCTACAAAACTCCAGAAAATACCCTGCCATAGAACAGTGCCTGAGAATTGCCTCTACTATGATCAGCATTGTCTATTTTTGTAGCCATGACAAGCAGCTGCTACTAGTATCTTTGTGTGTCTTCACCCAAAAGGCCAGCTACAGCAACTTTTTGCCTTCTTAGGTTGTATAAACGGATATGGCTGCTGTACCATAACCCCACATAAAGTCACCAGCCCCTTGCAATTATAAATATGCCCCTTCAACTGACTTTCACCCACACAATGAATGAATTCAATTTTTATGTAGCACATGGGGTGTTTTGCTCACCGTGTCCTTCCCTTCTGAAAACAAAACAACATGGGCAACCCCATAATACACAGTGTTTAGCTAGAGAGGCAGACTACAGTCCAACTTTTCACACTACTAGTAATGTTAAAGGGATACTGTAATGGGAAATAATGTTTTTTAAAATGCATCGGTTAATAGTGCTGCTACAGCAGAATTCTGCACTGAAATCAGTTAATCAAAAGAGCAAACAGATGTTTTTATATTTAATTTTGAAATCTGACATGGAGCTAGACATATTGTCAGTTTTCCAGCTGCCCCCAGTAATGCGACTTGTGTTCTGTAGTGATTGGCTAAATTCTCAACATTGGCGCGAAAATTTGACAACGTCAACGTTTTTTTCACCAGCGACAGTGACACCGGTGACAATTCCGGCGCAAGTGACAATTTTGACGCCCGCGAATTGACTCCGGCCTCAAAATTTGCATTTCGTGGGACAAGTTCACCCATCAATGGTGCTCTGATAACTTTCAGTTACTCTTTACTGTTGTACTTAGGGTTGCCAACTTTTAATAAAATTTCCACCGGCCGGTGGAGGGGGCCGGAACAAAAGAGTGGGTCATGACGTCAAAGGGGGGGTCGTGATGTCAAAGGGGGCGGAGCCATGGCTCGAGATTGACCAGAAGCCGGCAAAAAGGTATGTTTTGATCAGACTGGGGGCAGGCGAGTCACAGAAGCAATAGAAAACAAAATAACAAAAAAACAAAAAACGCTTATCCGGATTAATCGGAAAGTAAAGGCCTTACAAGCGTCTTGTCTGTCACTGTATCCCACATGCTGGAAGTACGGAAAAAAACGAATCCAAAGTTACTGAAAAAACACTCTTCGTTTCAATGTAACGATTGATTCAACGCGAATTTACCGGCTGCTACATTGCCTGTAAATGTAATGTAATAATGGCCCCGGCCAGCCAGGCCTAGCTGGTAAAACACCTCCCGGGTGGTAACCCGAGTTGTACTGCAAGTTGGAGTGATATAACCCCCTCCCTTCCCTCTCAGCAGCCTAACAACAGAACAATGGGAAGGTAACAGATAACAGCTCTCTAACACAAGATAACAGCTCCCTGGTAGATCTTAGAACAGCACTCAATAGTAAAATCTAGGTCCCACTGCGACACATTAAGTTACTTTGAGTGGGAGAAAGAACAGCCTGCCAGAAAGCATTTCCATCCTAAAGTGCTGGCTCTTTCTGAAAGTACATCACCAGGCAAAATAAACTGAGACGGCTGCCTACACACCCATATTACAACTTAAAAAAAATACACTTGCTGGTTCAGGAATTACATTTTATATTGCAGAGTGAATTATTTAATACAAGTGTAAACAGTGTCATTTAGAAATAAAAACAACATCATAAAAATCAGGACAGAATCCCTTTAAGCAGTTTTAAGTTGTAATATCTTTATAAAGCTGCCGTCCCATGCACACAGCAGAATGTCTAGTTCTATCATCTCCACCTCAACGGGATCATCATTGTTGAGCAATAATACTGACCTACTGGTAACATTGTATGAGCTTATCAATGAGAACGGAAACTTGATTGTTAGGTTCACCAGCCAATCATCAGTAAAGGTCCTTGCTTATTTATGAGCCTGCATAGAGTTCAACTGGACAGTCCAGTGTGTGTGGTCGGCTTTTTGCAGAACAGACAGCTTGTTTTTCTCCATATACAGTGATACCATTCAGAGATTTGTTTCTCTCAACAGTGCATTCGTTCAGAACATGTATCAAAACAGGAGAACAAAATGTAACTGTTTCCTGAGTCAAAATTATCAGTGTTAAAATAAGGTCAAACACATCCAGAATCAAGAGGCCAAACCCAGTGAATGCATCTCTTTATGCAGCTGCACTAGTTCTGTAACTATGCAACAATAAATATATATGTCTGTTTCTACAGAACAGAAAATCCTGTTTAGTATTTTCTAAATTGTTATTTTATCTCTTAGGGCAGAAACACACACTGCAATTCGGGGAGATAAGTTGCATGGCGACAAATCTGAGAGCATATTTTATCGGATAGGCCTCATTGGGAAATAAATGATATGATTCCCAGGATAGTGATGAAATGTATTCAGACGACTTTCTGGTTGCAGTATGTTTTATACTAGTGAAAAGTCCAGAGTAGTAAAAAATATTGTTTTGGACTATTCCAGTAACAGAAACCAAGCCTGCGCCTGGCTTCTAGTTCCACAATGGACCTTGAAAACCTTACGAGATGCTCGAGGCACTTGGGTTTCTTGATAAAAAAAAAAAAGCTGGTGTGTAACAGCGAACCTTCATCAAAGCAACAGCATCAATGGAGCTTCAATGAAACTTGAAGCCAAATGGTAGCTGGAGCTTCCATCATGTGGGAAATCTATCACAAATCAATTGTCATGCATTTAGTTGCATTTTTTTAAAAAAAAAACAAAATCTCCAAAATGACATCTCCATCTGGCCTAAGAGCTGTACAGTTGTGTGCGAAATTGGAAGCTACTCATGAAGTACTAATTTGATATATATTCAGTATCTGTAAGTGAAAATGCATAATTCATACCATTATTTACTACACAACAACATGTTAATCTATAAATATATCACTGCAAAATGTGCTCTCCCGCCCTCAAGAGTTGTAACACAGAGATTACCCATTTAACTGAGCTGTGGGGGTGTATTAATTATTATTACTACCTTGTTGTAACACTGGGGTACTAAGATTCATTCCAGCCAGGGCCCTATTAGCAAGGAGTTTGTGTGTACCTCCAGTACTTGGGTTGGCTGCCTCAAAGTATGCGTGATACAGACTTTAGATTGTAAGCTTTGCTGTAGCAAGAACTGATATGAGTGATACCTAATGACTGCTCTGCAATACATAAATAAAGAATGATAATAAGAAGCCTTCCAATCAAACCAGTATCATCCTGTCCCGTGTCCCGAATCAAAAATAAAAACCTGTTGTTGCCTGCTTCTATATGGTCACTCAACTCACATAGTATTCCTTTTGCTGTAGAGTCTGCATTCCTGCAGAGCCGTTTAAGAGTGGGAGAACACAACAAAGACATAAACTAGCACACATGGAAGACAGAGTCCTACTTGTAAAACACTTTTTGAGAATTCACTAGAGGTGTTTGACACATAAATCATTGACCAGCCATTGTGTTTATTCTTGAGCATAGAACAATGGCCTGTCATAAAACAATGCCATTAACTAAGAGAGTACATAAAGCTTATTGTATCACAAATACTCCAGTAAAGCTTATAGTTTCCCCACTCCCTGTCTGTGAGTTGTTTACATGCCACCCTCTAAGGCAGGGGTCCCCAACCTTTTTGACCCATGAGCCACACTCAAATATAAAATATTGTTGGAGATCAACACAAGCATGCAAAAAGATCCTGGGGCTTCCAAATACAGGCTGTGATTGTGTATTGGTAGCCCGTATGTGGATTTGCAGCCAACAAGAGGTTCTGTTTGGCATTATACATGTTGTTTATGCAACTAAAGCTTGCCTTTACGCCATGAATTCAAAAAGAAGCACCTGCTTGGAGGCCATTGGGAGCAACATCCAAGGGGTCGAAGAGCAACATGTTGCTCACAAGCTACTGGTTGGGGATCACTGCTCTAAGGATAAGGACACACGGGCAGATTTAGATTAACTTTCCGAAGTCGTCCGAAGTTGCCTCATGAGAAAACTTTAGGCGACTTTGGGGAAATGAAGCGCCGCGAGTGACATCCCACTGGCGATTTTTCATTATTGCTGGCGGGAAGGTAGGGGAAGGCAGTTCGGGGAGATTGTTGCCCTGAAGAACAGGTGATTTGTCGCTGGGGCGACTAATCTTCCCCCATCTGCCCATGTGTCCTTCCTTACCCTTAGGGCAGAGACACACAGGAAGGTTTGGGAGATTTAGTCGCCCGGTAACTAATCACCTCTTCTTCGGGTAACTTATCTCCCTGAAAAACCTTCCCGCCAGCTAGAATCGAAATAGCCAGCGAGATGGCACTCAGAGCTCTTCATTTTCTGAAGTCACCCAAAGTGCAAGTGCTAGAATCTAAATTGCTGGCGGGAAGGCTTTTCAGGGAGATTAGTCGCCAGAAGAAGAGGTGATTAGTCGTAGGGCGATTAATCTCCCTGAATCTTCCCGTGTGTCTCTGCCCTAAATAGGAAAAGAAGGTGAGGGTGGGGGTTTACGGCAGTGATATAAATGCAGAAGAGGTATGAAGCTAATGCTTTCTATACCCTATGGCACCTTGTATACAATATACAACATACTGAGTATTAGTTCCCAATTTAATTAAATTCTACCTTTCATATTGTGTGTGTGTGCAGATCCTAGCCTTGTTGACTTTTATCTATTACGTCTATTACAAAATGTTCTGCTGGATGGTTCAGTTTAATGAAGAGTTCTAGGTTTATATTTCTGTGCGCCGCTCTAATCTACTATTCTCAGAACAAGTTCCAATCAAGTCAATTTTAGCCATAGTGATGTTTGACGTGTTTATAGAAACAGCACATTTTCTCCAAACAGCCATAGTGCAATCATGGAAACTGGGCAGACTTTAGTGGATTATTTCCGCAGGCTCAGGTTATGTTCCTTTTCCGTATCAGATAATGTTATGCTCTCAGAGGTGTCAGAGAGGATCTAATCATAAAGGGGCAGATTTATTAAGCTTCGAATGGTAAATTTTCGAGTTTTTTTTTGGTCAATTTCGAGTTTAAAACACCAACTCAAATTTGAATTAAAAATTTGAAAATGAGATTTATCACTCCCCTACCCTGAAAGTAACTCAAATTCGATAGGTCGCCTCTTAAAACCTGACGAGTTCATGTAGAAGTCAATGGCAGACCTATTTGAAGAAGTTAATAGCCTACCTGACATTCAAGTTTTTTTCAGAGAAAAACTCGTTTCGAACTGCATTCGAATTGAATTAGAATTTTCAGGTCAGTAAAATCCAATTGAATTTTAGACGTTTGATTTTTTTCTAACATAAGATACAATAAGATACCATTCGAGTTTCGAGTTTAATTCGAGTTTATTCGAAGTAAAAAAAACTCGACCTTTGATAAATATGCCCCAAAGAGTATCATACATTTCATTCGGGGCATAACTACAGAGGAAGTATACCATGCAGCTGCAGGGGGACCCAGGAGGTATAAGGGGCCCCATGAGGCCCTAATTAATAAGCAATTTCAATAAATATTGGGCAGGACAACCTCTGGATATTTCGTGGCCTCTAAAATGAATTTGCTGTGGGGCCCAGTAACGTCTAGTTATGCCACTGCATTTCATGTGCAGATTCAGTCTGTTCTTCAACTTCGCAGGATCATTTACTAAAGCAAGTCTCTGCAATGACTCATCAGCATATTACTTATTTATTAAAAGGAGGCCACAGAGAGTAGGCTATATTTACTGTCTCTGATTCCCACCCACCCTACATTTCCCGAGCAACGCAACTGCAAACTTGAAAGCAATTTAAAGTTTATAATCTTACTTAGTCCAAATAGTAAACCGCTGAGAAAATATGTTGCTTATATATATATATATATATATATATATATATATATATATATATATATATATATATATATATATTAATATATATTAGTGGGCTCTTTGAAAAATCTATACATGGAAGCTAATTGATTTCTTGAAATAAAATGGCTAGAATTTGATTACTTCAATGTCCTCCGTGTTGTGCATTAAATATCATCAAGAACTTGGCAATATTCTAACATTTCTCTTTGTTCTAGTTCAGGGATCGAATTCAAATGGTTAGAGGAGAACAAGGTGCTCCAGAATTAGTTGTAAAGTTACTCACCAAACAGAGAAAGTGGTCCGGGTGCACCAGCCCCAGACCCCCAGCTTCGGGGAGCGGTACAGCAGAAGGTAAAGAAGCAGGGCTGACCGGCACTCAAACGGATCCACAAGACTAGAGATATTCAGTTAAAAAATAAATTTATTGGTAGAAAAATTTAAATTATAGCTTCATCTCCATCCACCCTACGCGTTTCACACCCTGAAGGGTGCTTAGTCATGGGCTCATAGCTTCATCTCCATCCACCCTACGCGTTTCACACCCTGAAGGGTGCTTAGTCATGGGCTCAGATGAGCCCATGACTAAGCACCCTGAAGGGTGTAAAAAGTGTAGGGTGGATTGAGATGAAACTATAATTTTAATTTTTCTACCAATAAATTTATTTTTTAACTGAATATCTCTGGTCCTGTGGATCCATTTGAGTGCCGGTCAGCCCTGCTTCTTTACCTTCTAGTTCAGGGATCCCCAACCTTTGGAACCCGTTAGCAACATTCAGAAGAAAAAGGAGTTGGGGAGCAACACAAGCATGAAAAATGTTCTTGGGGTGCCAAATAAGAGCTGTGATTGGCCGTTTGGTAGCCCCTGTGTCCATTGTCAACCTACATTGATGCTCTGCTTGGCAGGTCCCCTGGTTTGCCTCCAAGCCTGAAATTCAAAAATAAGCTTCTGCTTTGAGGCCACTGGGAGCAACATCAAAGGGGTTGGAGAGCAACATCCAAGGGGTTGGAGAGCAACATGTTGCTCACAAGCTACTGGTTGGGGATCACTGCTCTTGTTTGATGGGCCATACATCAGTTGATATCAAAGCTGAAACAAATGTGCATAATAATCTCTGTATCCCATTACCTCTCCCAGTCAAACAAATAAACATAAATTAGTAGATAATTAAAGGAGAACTAAAGCTTAACTAAAGAAATAGACTAGAAACATTATGTCTTGGGCTTCTGTGACAGCCCAAGTCAACCACAGCCCTTAAAGGGATCCTGTCATCAGAAAACATGTTTTTTTCAAAACACATCAGTTAATAGTGCTACTCCCGCAGACTTCTGCACTTAAATCCATTTCTCAAAATATCAAACAGATTTTTTTATATTCAATTTTGAAATCTGGCATGGGGCTAGACATTTTGTCAATTTCCCAGCTGCCCCTGGTCATGTGACTTGTGCCTGCACTTTAGGAGAGAAATGCTTTCTGGCAGGCTGCTGTTTTTCCTTCTCAATGTAACTGAATGTATCTCAGTGGGACATGGATTTTTACTATTGAGTGTTGTTCTCAGATCTACCAGGCAGCTGTTATCTTGTGTTAGGGAGCTGCTATCTCATTGTTCTTTTGTTTGGCCGCTGGGGCGAAAGGGAGGGGGGGTGATATCACTCCAACTTGCAGTACAGCAGTAAAGAGTGATTGAAGTTTATCAGAGCACAAGTCACATGACTTGGGGCAGCTGGGAAATTGACAATATGTCTAGCCCCATGTCAGATTTCAAAATTGAATATAAAAAAATCTGTTTGCTCTTTTGAGAAATGGATTTCAGTGCAGAATTCTGCTGGAGCAGCAATATTAACTGATTCATTTTGAAAAAAAAAAAAATTCGCCATGACAGTATCCCTTTAAGGGTTGGGGCAGATGGGCAGATTCGGGGAGATTTAGTCGCCTGGCGACTAATCGCCTCTTCTGCGTGGCGACAATCTCCCCGATCTGCCTTCCGTCTGCCTTCCATCTGCTTGAATAAAGAATTGCCTGCGCTAATGCACTAGCGGCACTTCGATTTTTGAAATCGCCCGAATTTTCCTTGTGAGGCAACTTCGGGCGACTTCGGAAATCGAAGCGCCGCAAGTGCATTAGCGCAGGCGATTCTTCTTTCAAGCAGAAGGAAGGCAGTTCAGGAAGATTGTCGCCATGCAGAAGAGGCGATTAGTCGCCAGGTGACTAAATCTCCCCATATCTGCCCATCTGCCCCAACCATTAGCAGTAAAGATCTGTGTCTCCAAAGATGCCCCAGTAGCTCCCCATCTCCTTTTCTGCTGATTCACTGCACATGCTCTGTGCTGCTGTCACTTACTGAGCTTAGGGACCCACTCACAATATACAGTACACGTAGAATAGAAATGTCAGAATGTAAGGCTGATTAGTAATTGACACAGGTAATTACTACATGGCAGCACAAAAACCAGTGCAACTAGTATTCAAATTTAATAATCAGCCTTGTAGCATCAGTTTATATTACAGATAAATCTTATTTTCTGCTTGATAATTTGAGACGACCCCTATATTAGCTTCTCAGCAGCCGCTCAGAGCCCACTGAGCATGTGAGTGTCACAGACACTTTCCAAAATGGTGACCCCCTGTGACAAGTTTGAAGTCCTGGATCATTGCTGCTATTGACAAGCTAATAATTTAGCTGACAATTTAGGCTGGTGCAATAAGTTCAGTAAATAAAATAAGGCATTTTTAGCCATATTCATTTTTCAGGTTTCATTCTGCTTTTAGTCTTTCCATGGAAATTTGTTTCACTGAACACTTTTAAAAGAATAAAATGTACTGTATGTATCATCCATAATAAACAGAACATTCCTTTAAGATATTTAGGCAGTTGCTTACCAACAAAATGAGGAACATTTAGGGGGTTATTTATTAAGCTCCGAATACCAGAAATTCGAAAAATTTGGATTTTTCGAACCTTAAAAAAAATCCAAATTTTTCGGGATTTATTAAAGTCTGATGGTATGAAAACTCTGAATCCGAAAACCCGGCATCTCAAAGCTCTCAGGTTCCTGTATTAGTCAATGGGGAAGGTCCCAGTGTCTACTCTGCTCTCAGTACCGATATCTGATGATTTCGGGGATTTTGGGCCAAAAGTCAGAAAACTCGGAAAATTACTGTTTTTTGCGGAAAAGTCCGAAAACTTTGGACTTTTCAGGCAAAGGTCTGAAGTTTGCCCAAACCTATTTTTTTTTTTTTTTGAATGATAAATAAGGTCCATTCGGGAATTCTGAATATCTCAGATTTTTATTTTAGAAATACTGAGAAAAATTCAGAGCTTGGTAAATAACCCCCTTATTCTTGACAATATTACATTTTCATATCTTTCATCCCATGTCAAAAGTTTAGGCTGCTATGTTTGCATTGCTACAACACAAATGATGTCCCCCCACACCCGTAGCCAGTTTTAAGACCAATTCTGGACTTAAAGGAAATGATCTCAAAATTATATAAAAGATTAATAAAATGATTAGCTATATGTACAGGAAATTTGATAGGAATCACAAATAAGTGCTGAGAATAAAAACTGACATATTTTAAAATATTTTTTTAAATTCAACTAATCATATTGGTTTAAAGGGGTTGTTCACCTTTGAGTTAACTGTTAGTATGATGTAGAGTGATAAACTAAGACAATTTTCAATAGGTTTTAATTTTTTTTTGGTTTTTGAATTATTTAGCTTTTTATTCAGATGTCCAGAATAGGAGATGTCCAGAATAGCAAGAGGAATAATATAAAGTAGCAATAACAATAATTATGTAGCCTTACAGAGCATTTGTTTTTTAGATGGGGTCAATGACCCCCATTTGAAAGCTGGAAAGACTAAGGGCGATAATTAAAAAACTATAAAAAAATAAATAATGGAAACCAATTGAAAAGTTGATTAGAACGTACAAAAAGTTAACTGAAAGGTGAATCCCCCCCTTTAACAAGCCATCAACTATTTGTTTTTCTTTAAATTCACAGAGAATGGCTTTTTTTTCTACATATCATTTATAGATTATTAAACTTCTGTGTTATTAAAAGGGGAACCACCATGAAAAAAGTCCCCAAAATTCTATATTCTCTTGAAGGTCGTAATTGAGCACAGTAAGGGTAATGATTTAGCGGCTGGGCTTCCCCCATGCTCTGATTGTGGTTGTGTCACTCATTTCCTGATCTTCATGCGGAATCCCACAATAGGCTTTTCAATTTCAACACAATGCTTTTCAGCGAATTCAGCGGTGGCGTTCTCCCTTTCTTTCTGCCTCCCACTGAAGCAGATATAGAAGGCTAAAAATGTTACTTTTATTTTTACTTCCCCTAGCAAAAAACAGCAAAGTTCTTCACTCTGTAAACATACAGCAGCTTTGCAAAAACTATCACGATTTTGCCCTTTATTACATTCCTTTACTATAATGTCATTAACATATCTAGTATAGGTAAATCTAAAAACAACTGGACTTGCTGAGTAATCACTACTCATCCGAGCAGCTT
This sequence comes from Xenopus laevis, assembly GCF_017654675.1. Classification (NCBI taxonomy): domain Eukaryota; kingdom Metazoa; phylum Chordata; class Amphibia; order Anura; family Pipidae; genus Xenopus; species Xenopus laevis. Next base: position 28,624,591 of record NC_054382.1, on the reverse strand, counting down.
CTTCAGTTCAGACCCCCATTAGCAAACTGAAAAAGAGACAAAAGAGGAAGGCAAATAATACAATAACTATAAAAAATAAATAATAAAAACCAATTACGAATTTGCTAGGGGTAAGGCATTTTTTTCAAATCTAGTCGAAATCTACATGTACGCTGATACTGAAAACAGATAAGCATGCTGATATTACACAAAACAAAGCCAAAGCATAATGTCAGAAGCAAGTTATATTGTGAACAAATAATAATAATAAAAAAAACCCAAAATAACTGAAAAGCCATATAAAATAAAAAATGAAGACCAATTGAAAATTGTTTTAAAATATCAATGTCTACATCCTACTTAAAGTTATCTAAAGCTGAACTACCCCTTTAAAATTATATCAATTTTTTTGGAATCAATGACTCTTGGCAGCCAGGAAACAGATTGAGCATTACATTTTTTTATTAGTGGTATGTCTAGTTAGCCCACCCCCAATCCATTTTTAGATTGGCAATCAAACCACTGTAGTATTACTATGGTATTTAGAACCATAACAACAGGAAACATTTTGGGGCAGATTTATCAAGGGTCGAATTTCGAAGGTAAAAATACTTCGAAATTCGACCATTGAATTAAAATACGTCAACTTCGAATATCGAATTCAAAGTTCTTTCAGTGAATTTGGGTATCATGCGGTCAAAGTAAAATTGAAGTATTTCAGCAATCGATCGAACGATTTTTCTTCGACTTAAAAAAACATAGAAAACTGCTCTAGAAGGTTCAAAGTTTTTTAAAGAGACAGTTTTTCGATTATCGAATGGTCGAATATTCAAACTATCTGACTTCGAATAGAAATCGAAGTTGAAGTCGAAGTCGTTGTATCCTATTTGATGGTCAAAGTATCCAAAAAATTTACTTCAAATTTTGAATTTTTTTTCTTCGATAATTCGCTCGAATTCACTTCGACCCTTGATAAATCTGCCCCTTTATATGAGAATTAAAATTTTAATTTGTGTCCTGTTTAGTGCAAGAAATACAGTGAAACCTCAATTTTAAGTACACTGATTTTAAGTTTTCCTGCATTTTACATTTTTTATTTGTGGTCCCACCAATTTATAATGCATTTCCCCGATTTTAAGTAATGTCATTTTACATCAAAACTTTGTCCTGATGCTTTGACTGCTTTTTTTTCTGTTATTACAGTATTTGTGAAATAAAGAGGTTTAAAATACTAACCAGATTAATATTTTGCCATGGTTCTGCCTGTAAATAGTAATTTCCAATTAGCCTGCCCCTTATACAGCCCTGCACCAATCACTTATTGCTTTAAGAGAGTCTTGTACATGCCCCCCAGAGTGAAACATTATTGCTGCAATGAGAAGGAAAGTCGTTTCACACTTGGGGGTGCCAAATGTTCAGCACCCCCAAGTGAATGTCTTTACTTCCCTGAAACCCCAGACTGCTGCTCCTATCAGCAGAAAACGGCACCGGCCCGGAGTTATTCAAGTGAGCACCACGGAGCAATCTTTAAATTTTTTACTGGTCCCCTGAAAAACTTAAAATGGGGGTTCTACTGTACATAAAAAAAAAAAGGCAAAAGCTATATTTAGCACGGTATGAATTGAACTGACATTGTAAAATATTGTATACAGCCCCTGGATGGCTGTAAAAGCTCTTATTTTGCGTAGGTAATCTCTGCAATGAGACTGGTACTGCTGCTTGATGTTTATAATCGTATTTTTTTTTTTGGAGTCTGCGGCCTGCAGAGCCTCATAATATTCAACTAGCCTTCCTGAAGTAAAGGGTTTCACCTGATTTATTATGTATGTCTCACAGGAGACCAACGTGTTTCCCAATGACTAGAACTTTACAATGTGCTGTTGACAGCCCTTATATTTAACAAGGCCAACCTTCAAAGTGAGCAAATATCATCCAAGGAACTGGGCACATTTCCAATCTAACAAGCCTGTACTTCTCAACAATGGGAAGCTTTGACGTTAGCTTTGTGATTTGTTATGGCAGTATTTTACAGCGTAGCCTGAATGGCTTAACTTTTTGGCAGGTTGTAGCTATGATTATGCCTCAGCACACCATAAAAAAAACCTCTCTCGCTTGGTTTGCTTTCTTATAGTTTGATTTGTGCTTTAATCTTTTAACGTGTTAGGATAGACCCCCTGCCTAAGAATGTGTGCCTGCGTTAAGCCATTACTTATATAACGCTTATATTATTTCCTTTTGTTGTAAAACATATCAGTCATAACAAAAACACTTATATTTTATGCCCCGTTGCATGTAAAAAACATAAAACAAACTTACCAGCTGCCTGCAGAGTAAACATCATGTGTTACCTATTAAACTGCTTTTTTTTGGGGTTTCAGTAACTTACCTGTAGCTAGGGGCTGATTCACTATGGGTCGAATATCGAGGGTTAATTAACCCTCGATATTCGGCTAGGAATTGAAATCCTTCGACTTCGAATATCGAAGTCGAAGGATTTAGCACAGAAAATTCGATCGAACGATCAAAGGATTATTCGTTCGATCGAACTATTAAATCCTTCGAATCAAACGATTCGAAGGATTTTAATCCAACGATCAAAGGAATATCCTTCGATCAAAAAAACTTAGGCAAGTTTTTTTGATCGAACGAATAATCCTTTGATCGTTCGATCGAATTTTCTGTGCTAAATCCTTCGACTTCGATACCTAACATTGACTTCGGTAGCTTTTATCTGCCGAACTAGTGGGTCGAAGTTTTTTTTAAAGAGACAGTACTTCGACTATCGAATGGTCGAACGATTTTTACTTTGAATCCTTCGATTCGAAGTCGTAGTCGTAGTCGAAGGTCGAAGTAGCCCATTCGATGGTCGAAGTAGCCCAAAAAAAACTTCGAAATTCGAAGTTTTTTTACTTCGAATCCTTCACTCGAATTTAGTGAATCAGCCCCCAAATGTATTGTTTACACTCCCAGAAAGTAGTAAAATAAAAGCTGGTATTGCAAATTCCAGGCTCATTTGTGTTCCATGCCCTGTACCGGATTTACTAAAGGTCCAATTGTCGCCAGCGACCGCTTCAAACCCATCGCACGATATGCCAGGTGCAAATACGCTACGAATATGCTAATTCACTAAGATGCGAAGTTACCTCCCGGGTGTTGAACGCTGGCGACTTTCCGCTAGCGTTATTTTGGCTGTGCGAGCATTTCATAGCGAAGATGCGCTAGCATTCATTTATGCCTAGCGAAACTTTGCTAGTGATCTTGCGCTTAGGTCAATTTCCATAGGGCGGGAAATTTAAAGTTGTATGGACGTCTTTATTATAAATGTTGCTGCAAATGGTTTAAGTTACTGGTTTATATTACACATGTCCAGGGAACCTTAAAGGGATACTGTCATGGGGAAAAAAAATTATCCTGTCATCAGAAAACATGTTTTTTTTTCAAAACGCATCAGTTAATAGTGCTGCTCCAGCAGAATTCTGCACGGAAATCCATTTCTCAATAGAGCAAACAGATTTTTTTATATTCAATTTTGAAATCTGACATGGGGCTAGACATTTTGTCAATTTCCCAGCTGCCCCAAGTCATGTGACTTGTGCCTGCACTTTAGGAGTGAAATGCTTTCTGGCAGGCTGCTGTTTTTCCTTCTCAATGTAACTGAATGTGTCTCAGTGGGACATGGGTTTTTACTATTGAGTGTTGTTCTTAGATCTACCAGGCAGCTGTTATCTTGTGTTAGGGAGCTGTTATCTGGTTACCTTCCCATTGTCCTTTTGTTTGGCTGCTTGGGGGGAAAAGGGAGAGGGTGATATCACTCCAACTTGCAGTACAGCAGTAAAGAGTGATTGAAGTTTATCAGAGCACAAGTCAAATGACTTGGGGCAGCTGGGAAATTGACAATATGTCTAGCCCCATGTCAGATTTCAAAACTGAATATAAAAAAAATCTGTTTGCTCTTTTGAGAAATGGATTTCAGTGCAGAATTCTGCAGCACTATTAACTGATTCATTTTGAAAATTTTTTTTTTTCCCATGACAGTATCCCTTTAATAAAGACAAGAGAGTTAATATAATGCCCTACACATGAGCCCACTGTAAAATTAATGTTACATATGTAATAAAATGTCTGGAGACAACCGGTTACCCAAAAAAGTAAGTTAGGACTTCTGCCGCCAATCACGCTTAAAAAAAGGAAAAGTCGCAAGCGTTTTTTGAACTTTAATGCATTTTCAGCTCACGGGATATGATGTAAGTGACAGAAGATTGAGGAAGATCTAGCTTTATAGCACTTTGCCTGGTCTGAGGTGGTGAAGGCAACTCTGGCAAAAGGGGTAACGTTCAGTAAAATCAGTGAATTTGCAGAATAACGATCGTTCGCCAGAGCGAAAAATCGCCTGGCAATAGAGTGCGAATGAATGCTAGCGACGGTCCAGTTCGCTAGTGAATTTATCTATGAATTTATCAACAAATCTTGATTAAGAAAGCAATCACCTGGTTTGCTTCGCAACTGTAAAATATGTTCCCTATTAATGCTAATGGCATGTGGGTTGTTCTCTTAAAGGAGTTGTTTACCTTTAAATTAACTTTTAGGGGCCCATTTACTAACAATCATAAAGTCATGTAGAAGTCAATGGCAGGCGTCCCTTTTACATTTGGAACACGTTTCTTGCCTTCGTGATCTTCAAGGGTTTTGGGCATTTTGTCACTGTTTTTTGTGTGACAATCATAAAAAGTTGTGGTTTTTAAGTGACAAATTTGAAAAGTTGCAAGATTCTAATTGTCGCATGATTTTGTTTGATGATTTTTCCTGCAAGTACTTTTTTTGTTTGGATTTTTTTAGTAAATTAAGGCCATTTGTGGTTGGGAGTTTGGTCAATTTTTTTTATAAAAATAAATACAATTCAGAATTTCTACAGTTTGGGGCACATTTACTAATTTCGAGTGAAGCATTAGAATAAAAAATACTTTGAATTTCGAAGTATTTTTTTGGCTACTTCGACCATCGAATTGGCTACTTTGACCTTCGACTACGACTTCTAATCGAACGAGCAAGGCTTTCCTAGCAATTTCTGATCGAAGGAAAAACGTCCGATCGATGGATTAAAATCCTTCGAATCGTTCGATTCGAAGGATTTAATCGTTCCTTCGATCGTTCGATAGAACGAATTGCGGAAAATCCGATATTCGAAGTTGAAGGATTTAACTTTGATGGTCGACTATTGAGGGTTAATTAACCCTCGACATTCGACCCATAGTAAATGTGCCCCTTACTGTATCTGGTTACTAGGGTAGTATTTACCCTACGAACTTAAGCAGTGGTGTGAGTGAGAGATTGGAATATAAATGGGAAAGGCCTGAAAAGACATTGTAGCCTCATAGAGCAATAGTTTTTTGATTTCCAGGGTCAGTGACCCCCATTCCAACATTCCAAAGCTAGGAAGAGTGAAAAGAAAAAAGGTAAAAATTAAAAACAACTATTAAAAAAGAAGACAAATCGAAAAGTTGCTAAGAATTGCTCATTCTATAATAAACTAAAAGTGAATTACCCCTTTAACTGGGACACCCCAGGTCCCAAACATTCTGGATAATAGATCATTACAATTTACAATCATCTTGCAATTTGAAAATATTTTGTGGTTTGCCACAGCAGAAATAGCTTTACACATTCGTTTATATAAAAGCTCATACTGTTGACACCTGCATTTACTACAGTCTACCTTTGAAAAATCTCAATTATAGAAGAGACTGCACACTTGTACTATACACTGAACACAACAAAGAAAACAAAAATCGATTCTTCCTTTCATGTACGGTGTGTACTGTACGACATGACCAGGAACAATCACAAAGTTTTGCTTCTTAATAAATAAATGAAGGATAAACTAATGAGGCATAAGAAAACCTTACCCTGCACAACTGAACCTTTTATCTCTTCAAATCTTGAAAAGAAAAATACACAAGGTTAATATCCCTTCAATAAAATCGAATTAGTTTCATCTGAGAATTGCTGTCACAAACATGGATTCCTTTTACGTTATGTGACAAACAAGCTCATTTCAAAGATTAGCCTTTGGAATGTATGTAAAGGTTTTGTTTGTGTGTATATATATATATATATTTTCAGGGCTGCCATCAGGGGGCACAGGGGGTACAGTTGGCCCAGCCCAGGGCCACCCTTGAGAGGTCCTGAAGTGGCAAAAACCTGAGATTCTGAAGACGCAAATAGGGATGGATGAATTTGACCCGTTTCGTTTCGCCAAAAATTCACCGCTGGCAAAATGTCGACGATGCCCATTAAAGTCTATGGACGTCAAAAAAATTGTCACGCGGCAAAAATTTTTTTGACGCGCCTCTTTTTATTTTGACACATGACGCCATACAAGTCTATGGGCGTCATTTTTTCGGCAAAACAAGGCGAAAAAATTTGCCCATCCCTAGACGCAAACAGACCACCAATTGTATTTTTAACTTGTAATGGGGGTAGGGTTGCCACCTTTTCTGGAAAAAAATACAGGCCTTCCTATATATTTAACTTTTTCCCCTATTAATAACATTGGGTTCAGCTATAATTTTTACCGGGCAGGCCGGTAAAATACTGGCCAGGTGGCAACCCTAAACGGGGGGAGGGGGGTGACCACCAATTTTTTTTTTTAATTTTCAGTGGGTCCTCTCTCCGTCAATGTATTTTTTTACTCGTAAGGGGGGGTGGCCACCAATAGGTTTTTTTAACTTTTAGGTGGAGGGGGCTGGCAACAATAAATGTGGCCATAGACGTAGAGATCCGCTCGTTTGGCAATGTCGCCCAATGAGTGGTTCTCTCCCCAATATGCCCACGCTGAAGCCTAGGGCGGCACATTTTTGGGGGCGGCATGCCGCCCAGCCGCCTGTGCTCCCCAGTGCTCCGGCGCTCGCACGCTGTAGTACGGGTAGCGAATCCGGCGCTGATTGAAGTGGCCGATATTGGGCTGATCCGATCATCGGCCCTAGGGCCCCACCATCAGATTATAATACGACCGATACGGGCAGTCGGATCACGGAACCGCATAAATGCACAGATGCGGCCGTGATCCAACGGGATTTTTTAACCTGCCCGATCAAGATCTGGCACGACTTTCTGGCCACCAATGGGGTTTTTAGCGTTCAAGTTTTAGCGCCTTTTTTTGTGGCTTTTTTTACTGTGTTGTGGGGGTTTGTGGGGTCTAGGGCAGAGCCTGTGGTGCTGGGTGGGTCCCAAGTGCCCCAGAAATATTTGTCATATGGGGCCCCATGATTTCTAATGTTGGCCCTGTGTATAAGTATGGGTATCTGTTATACATAAACCCGTTATCCAGAAAGCTCCAAAATATGGGAATGGCCATCTCCCATAGAATCCATTACAATCAAAGAATCCAAATCTTTTAAAATGATTTCCTTTTTCTGTGTAATAATAAAACATTACCTTGTACCTGATCCAAACTAAGATATAATTAATCCTTATTGTAGGCAAAACCAACCTATTGGGATTATTTAATGTTCACATGATTTTCTAGTATTAAGATATGAAGATCCAAGTTACACAAAGATACATTATTTTGAAAATCCCAAGTCCCAAGCATTCTGCATAACAAATTCAATACCTGTATATATATATATATATACACAGTATACCTGTATATAGTGACTCACAAAAGCACATGGTTTTAAAAACTCTTATAGATATAGATGGTGTTAAATAAATGATTCATGTTTTTCTTGGCATTAATAGGTGTTATGCAACACTCACTATTTAAAAATAGATATTAAAGAGAAAAATAATGTGTTAAAAACTTAGCATCCCCCATATGTTATCAAATAAATACAAATTACATGTACAAAATATTTATTATTTTGTTTAGCTTACATTTTGATTCCCACTTCAAAGAAAGCTGGTAAATTGGACAGGGCAGAAGACTGCAGGCCATGTCCTTCAAAAGCAACAGCAGAAGAATATTAGATGGTGTTTGCTGTCAGGATAGGTAACCCTACATCAGTACTCAACTGCAACAATTCCATATTTATATAAGTTGTAATAACCCATAGCAACCAATCTGCATTTAGCATTTTCTGGTTGGTTGCTAGTTGCTATGTGTTACTAGACCCAGTGCAAATATTGAGACTTTTTAAAAATAATCTATGGTACAATAAGTAGTAGATGAATTACTTGTACATCATTCTATGTTAAGGAACCCACAGATTCAGTAATCAATGAAGGGAGGTTAAATTAGTAGCAAGAACAGTGGTACCCAACCAGCAGCTCACGAACAACATGTTACTAACTAACCACTTGGATGTTGCTCTTAGTTGACTCAAAGCAGGTGTTTATTTTTGAATTCCAGACTTGGGGGGTTATTTATCAAAATCCGAAATGTTCTCACTGCTTTCTGAAAACCACTCCTACGAAATCCGCACCGACTTTTCACCCTATTTATCAATGCATTTTCATGAAAATTGTAATTGAAACATAGCTGACCACCTAATATGAGTAAAGATCACCGCCTCTAGTATTACTGTTATAGTTAGAGATATATTTCTTTTTCATATGACCTTCAAACTTGAGGTCAATAATTTGTTTTGAATATTGTCACATTGGATTTGTTTTCGGATTTTAAGCCCAAAAGCACAAAATCTTCGGCTTATTGAATGAAACCCAGCACAGTGGTTTTTTATTCTACAAAAAAATGGTGATTTTTCCCTTTAAAAATCCAAACAGAAAAAAATCGAACTTTAATAAATAACTCCATTGGTGTCATATTTTGGTTGCATAAAAACCAGGTGTACTACCAAAGAGAGCCTTCTGTAGGCTGCCAGTCCTTATAGGGGCTGCCAAATAGCCTCAATGTGCACAAGTCCCCAGGGACGTGCGTTGCTTCCCAACCCTTTTTACATTTGAATGTGGCTAAAAAAAGGTTGGGGACTCCTGAGTAGTGATGGGCAAATTTCTCCCGTTTTGGTTCGCTGAAAAATTCACGAATTTCCCGCAAAATTCATGGAATTTGTGAAACAGCAAAAAATTTGTGGGAAAATCATGAAATCTGAAAGGTTTGCGAAAAAATCATGAAATTCGGACATTTTCATGAAAAAAACGTGAAGTTCGGACATTTTCATGAAAAATTTTGAAAATCTGACATTTTCACAAAAATGCCACCAATGTTTTTTTTAAAACAATTTTTTTGGGGCCCAATTTTTTTTTTACTTGTAAGGGGGACCCTGGCACCAATTTTTTTTAAAAAAACTTTTAACCAATGTTTTTTTTAAAAAAAAAAATCAAAAAAATTTTTTTTATTTTTTTTGGTGCCCCAATTTTTATTAACTTGTAAGGGGCCCTTGCCACCAATGTTTTTTTTTTTTTTTTTTTAAATGTAAAAAAATTTTTTTGGGCCCCAATTGTTTTTTAACTTGTAAGAGGGCCCTGGCCATCAATAACTTTTTATAACTTGCGTGTGTGGGCAGTTACTTTTTTAGGCGCTGATGTCTGTGAGGTCTTTTAACTGATGTGGAGGGGGCGGGATATGGGGTGGGGCTTGGGCGTGAGGTTGGGCGGGGCCAGGGGGCCCCAAAAATGTTGTTGTACGGGGCCCTGTGATTTCTAATGGCGGCCCTGGTTAGGCCACACTGGGCGTTTTGGGGGAGATTTTGTCTCCTGGCGACTAATCGCCTCGTCTTTGCGGTGATCAATCTCCCCAAACGCCTTCACTCACTCTGCGCCAGCTAAAATGAAAAAACGCCAGCGCTAATCACACGCAGCGGTTTGTTTTGAACTGCCGCGTGTGATTAACACTGGAATTTTTTCATTTTAGCCGGCGCAGAGTGAGTCAGGCTAGGCGTCCAAATCTCCCCAAAACGCCCAGTGTGGCCTTACCCTAACTCTGCCCTCAGCTTTCTTTTTATTTGCTAACTTAACTGCAGTTTGTTTTATAAAATAAATCAATGTCATTGTTTTATTGTATTGTCTATTGTTTTTGACAAGCACAGATAAGTAAAGAATTTCTGAACTGAAAATGAACTTTTTTGTTTCAACAAAGACGTGAGTAATATTTTGAAAAGACACCACTAACCTAGATGGAGATTTACTTTTTCATTTATAGATGGCTGCTTACTCATTGCTGTTCTTTAATATATAACATATTACTAGTAATTTAACTAACACTGGAACAGCCTGGCCCCGACAACATTGTAGCTAGCCCAAACCAGTTAAATGTGGCTAAACCAGGCCAAAATGATAACATGAACAATCCCATACGTTTGCTCATTGAACAGAAAGATACCATAAAACTATATCTGCTATAGGCTTTCCATTGTGTTAAACACAATTACAAGAATATATTTTTTACTGTTCAGTTACCTTTTAAATCACCAAGGCACTGTCCACGAGGGATTACAATTTAAAGGATGTCCACAGCATTAATGCATTAGCCATTTACAGCATCTTCTTTGTTTGAGAGCGACTGAATGACTGGGGGTGCACTCACAGGATGCAAGTGATGATGTTTCCCTCTAGGCTGTCAGTTATTTCAGGCTGCTACTGAACCTCAGAATTGTCACCATAGGAGATATGCTTGAAATGAAACCAAAACATTCATTTGGCCTGTTTGTTTCACAACACATGTAGGTCTATATATTTGTAATTTTATACCTCCACTAGTGCAAATTAGACATATAAAACAAGGGTAGTGCAGGTATATGAGATCTGTTAACATCTCAGTATCAGCAATAAAAATGAGACTAAAAGAAACATCTGAGCCTTAAAGCTACAGAAAAGAAAAATGATATTAATTCAGCATACAAGATTGTCACTTATTGCTGTCCATTCCAAACTTGAGTAACCAGGGGTTGAGACTCTCAACAGAGAATTGAGGAGCTTCCCTGGGTTCCTGTAAACACTGTATACATAATTTATATCTCAGACGGCAATAACATTTTCCTTTGTTTGGCAACAACCCTGTGCAAGGTTTTAAGTGCTTTGGTTTAGCAATTTTGGCTATTTAAAAAGGCAGCATGTCCTGAATTTCTCAGCTGCCATTGCTTTAAGTATTAAATATCTAATCAAGGTTATTTGTGTTGTAACAAGATGATGTTTTCTTTTGTGTTCTTTTCTTTTTTAGATACATTTTTATTTGCTAAACACATCTTTCCATGAAGCTGCTGAAACAGTGCAGATAAGTAGTTCCAGGCCTTTGTCCTACCCGAACGGAAAGTGGAGATCAGATTTCCACATACACAGAGCAACCCATGAATGGACCTTTGAAGAGATATGCTTCAGAGGGTGTTTTAATATAAACAGGGACTAAGATAAAGAAGTATAGTTGGGAATATTAAGCCACAGATTAGAAGATGATTTGAAAACACAACTGACAATAGGTTATGAGAAAGAAGAACCTCTGAATGAAGCTGAAAGCCCCAATGAGAATTCAAGAGGGATTAGAGGTGTAGTTGGGTTTTTTCCCCACAAAACATTCTTAGGTTGGCGGCAGAATGGAGGATTTTAGCTATGGAAGGGAGTATTAATTATATTTGATTCATACCAAGCAGTAAAAGTGCATTTAGTTCCAGAGAACATTACCAGCGGTAAACAATACATACAATGATATACAGATCATAAATGGTGCTCATGAAAAATAGATCTCTGCTCACATTATGGATATAGGCTTCGGTAAAATACCGGAAGCAATGGTTGTAAAGAGCTGGAGATAGAAGATAGGCATCTATTAAAGATGGGCTTTAAGGAAATTAGGTTTCCAAAATGGCCTGTAAAAAGTAATGAATAATTAAGGAAAACAAACCACAAACAAACTCACAGTCATCATATAGACACAGCCTTCTTACTCATCAATGTCATCTTATTTCCAGATTTCATGTTAGATTTGCTCATAAGGATTATTTATGCATCTCTTTCCAGCCTTCTATTTATTTTAATTATTAAGGGGCAGATTTATATAGGGTCGAATATCGAGGGTTAATTAACCCTCGATATTCGATTGCTGAAGTTAAATCCTTCGACTTCGAATATCAAAGTCGAAGGATTTACCGCAATTCGATTTTAATCCATCGATTGAACGATTTTTCTTCAAACAAAAAAAGCTTACAAAGCCTATGGGGACCTTCCCCATAGGCTAACATTGAGGTTCGGTAGGTTTTAGATGGCGAAGTAGGGGGTCAAAGTTTTTTTTAAAGAGACAGTACTTCGACTACCGAACGATCGAATAGTTGAACGATTTTTAGTTCGAATCATTCGATTCTAAGTCGAAGGTCGAAGTAGCCAATTCGATGGTCGAAGTAGCCAAAAAAAACATTCGAAATTCAATGTTTTTTTTATTCTATTCCTTCACTCCAACTAAGTAAATGTGCCCCTAAGTGTGACTTTCCTAGTCCACTGGGATTGCTGCAGCTTCAACAGACAGAGCAAGAGGATATTGCGGATGAGATACAGAATGGTTTAATCTTCTATTTGTGTATATATATGCGCAGAAGCTTTTTATTATAGACATAGCCGCATTTATCTCTATACAATGAACAATGCATGTATTGATTTCAGGGAGGATTTGAATAGAGAATATAGGCTAACTCAATTTTCAAAATGAGAGGTTAAGGCAGGGGCGCCCAAAAGGTAGATTGGGATCTACCAGTAGACCTTTAGCTGGTGATCAGTAGATCTCAAGACACTGTCAACAAGCAGCTTGTCTAAATCACCCTCCTGTTTCATAATATACTGTAGCAATACAAATCAATATATTTAAGTAATATTTTCCATGGAACAGAATGCTAACAATGCTTTTATGGATGTAGATCATGATGGGACAACATCTCTAAAAGTAGACCTTGCATTAGTAAAGTATGGGCACTCCTGGGTTAAGGCTAAGGCCACACAAAACAGATCTCTATCTGCAGAGACAGGCAGAGAATCCTCCTGAATCATTTCCTCCACTCAGGTGCAGGCAGATGTGGTGAATTTTGGCGCCGAAACGCAACCTTGCAGTTCACACCAAAATCTGCAGTACCTGAAGAAGAGAATGGGAGTAGTGGCCAGTGGATTCTCTTTTTTCAATGGGAAAAAATGTTGAAGAAACCAACATGATTGCAGTTTATATGCAATGACGTATTGCAGCATAGCACCACTTCAATGTGTCTTTGTGCCTGTGATGTTACAAGTTAATAGATGGTAACAGATGCAATCTTTGTTGTTGGAAAAAAATGTTGCCATGTATTTGCAGAAGTAAATCTCTTATAGGTATTGAGGCGAAGAATGTCGTCTTTCTGCCTGTGTGAAAAGAGAGTTTTGTGTAGTGGTATTTTGAAGAGGCGTAATGATATTTTCCTAACAACCAAGGATGGGTAAGCATTTTTTTAGACTTTATACTGTTAGTATCTGCCTAGAATAAAAGTTCATGGAAAGACAAGAACAGTGACATTCTAAAGCTGGCCATAGATATGCAGATTGTACCCTTGTATCTGACAATAATCAGACGTCCCAATCTTCCGACCTGCCACTAACCATTCAGATTAAATAAAGTAGTAAAAGAACAAATCAGACGATGTTCTGACCGTGACAGCAATCATATTAAAGAGAAATTATCATTAGCCAACAGAAATCATTTAACCTGTCCGATCAACTAAATAACCAATCGTCACAATATGAAAAATATCGGGACGATCCACACACGGTTCACAAATTGTACGAAACTTCAATTCGTACGACTATATCTTTGCATCTATGGCCATCTTGATGGTTTGCTTTGGAAATGGGGTTTGCCAGGGAAGGGACCTTTCAATAATTTGGATCACTATACCTGCTAAAAATAATCAAATAATAAACATTAACTAAACTCGTTTATATATATATAGATAGATAGATAGATAGATAGATAGAGAGAGAGAGAGAGAGAGAGAGAGAGAGAGAGAGAGAGAGAGAGAGAGAGAGAGAGAGAAAATGCAAAAGGCAGTAGGCTTATACAGAAGGACTGAGGAGATTTCTGTACAGCTCCTCTTCACTGTTCCGATCATATTAAATGCTGTGAGAAAGGAGCCCTTCTTGCAACAAAATTTCCAATGCCATAAAAGTTCCACCGTTGATCATTTTAAATTAATGTTTACAGGAGCCAGTTAACCTGCCTGTAAGTTAGTGAGTGCTAGCTCCATGCCTGTGTCTTATGGTGGCAATAAGCTCAGGGCTCTCTTTTATTCAGCATTGCACCTTGCACTGGATTAAATGCAAGGTGCAGACTGTACTTAAATCCCCGGCCAGAATTAGCACAAAGGGGCATCATTTCCAGCAAAATATTCGGCAATCGCCCCTAAATGTAGTTTATGATTTGCCTACAGCAACTGCTGTTCCTCCAGCAATCAGTGACTACAAACTTGCCACAACCTTCCTAGCAAGTTTTCACCTCTTAAGATGCATCATTTCCAAAAGCTACAGTGTAAATTCACATAAAAATTGCCAATACATTGCCTGATCCTCTACTCTATCTGAATGATTGTCCCATAGGCCAAAGGACTAATACTGTACAAGTTATCATTAGTTCTTATGCAGTGAAGTGACTGTGAAGTGGTTTATGGTGAGATAAAACTATTACACAAATTATCTACCAAATGAAGCCAACTCCACTTGCAGGTTTGATTGATATCACATTGCTAAGAATATAAAAAATCAAGCTATTGTACGTACCAAATTGCAGTAAATAAAGCTATGTGTAATAGGTATTACACTTTTTTCTAGTACATTACCATTTACCCTGATTTGATGTAGGACAGTATTTATTGACAAAAACAGTACATACTAGCTGCAAGTCTATATTATAAATTGGGCTATACAATACTGCATGCTCCTCCTACAGAAATGAATAACTTACAATACACAGTGTATAGTATACACAGTATATAATTAGTGATGGGCAAATTTCTCCCGTTTCGCTTTGGTGAAAAATTTGCGAAAAATTAGTGAAACTCTTAAATTGACGACCGCGTCAATCTTGATGCCGACATTAAAGTCAATGGCCGTCCGAATAGTGTTGACGAGCGGCGATTTTGACGCAAGCAACTTCTCGAAAATGCACCAAAATATTTTAACGCTGGCAAATTTTTCTGGGAGTTTTACATATTTATTCGTCGGCGGAGAAACGTAGAAATTCGCAGCGAATTTGTGGCAGGCGAAATGTATTCACCCATCATTATATATAATAGAAAAGCATATCAAACATGTAACTATTTGCATTAGAGAAGCTAAAAATCAGTACAGTGGATCCACACTTGTGCAAAGCATATCAAACATGTAACTATTTGCATTAGAGAAGCTAAAAATCAGTACAGTGGATCCACACTTGTGCAAAGTTTAAAAATGATAGTGTGAAATAAGACTAAACTATGTGATTTTCATCATTATAACAGAGCTGCGAGCACCAGGAGTAAACTGGAAGGGCAATAACAGGTCAGGTTAAGTGACCATTGAACCTGCATTGACTAAATTACATTTTATTAATAAGAGTAAAATAATTACCTGGACAGCTTTAGCCCTGAAGGCCATGAGGAACATGCCTGCATTGTGCAAACAAGAAGCAGGACAAGTTTTACTGCTTTGCACCACCCCCACCCTCTTCTACAGACTCGGCAGGGGCCCAGTAATTGTCCTTGAAATCATTGCAGCATACCATTGATGTAACTGATATATACTGGTAGCAATTGCTTTGCCTGTATTCAACCTGCAACTGTCATCTCCATCAAAAATGGCATGGATAACCAATTCTGCTTTTAACTAAACAACAAACTTTATGCCAGGAGAAATAAGGAAAGTGACGGTAAAGCTACTCTAGAACATACATATTATAATTATCAGAAATCTCATCTGTGTTTGTACCTCCTATAACACTGAAAACCAGGAGAATCTGTGCTGCAAAAACGCTACAACGAATGCAGGATGGAAACATTTCATCTTTGTGAGGGTGTTTTTAGCCTAAAACCACTGCCAATGTGTCTCCCAACAAGGAAATATCAGAGTCAGCGCTTCCAGCAGCTGTAGCAGGGTGATGGTGGTCAGAAACTAGACAGATGGTGGCTTGCTCTAGGGATCAGCAGAATTTTCTGCTTGGTGGACAATCACCTAATATCTTTAAATCCGAAGAGTGCAGATGACAAGCATGACTCCCTGTCAGAATCTTTCCTTCCATCCCCATTATTTCCTGCTCTAAACTCTGAATTGTATATACTGCCTAAAAGCAAGCTGAGAAGTGAGGTGACTACACATATACAGAAGCAGATCAAGGGGCAGATTTATTAAGGGTCGAATTGAGAATTCGAATTGAAAAAAAAATTTATGGTCAAAACTGTCAGATTTGACTAGGGAATTATCCATACTCGATTCGAGTTTTGTTAAAAAATTTGAATTCAGTTTAAGATTTATCAGATTTTTATCAGTTTTCAAAATCAACTATTTGCCACCTAAAACCTGCTGAATTTAAGTCAATGGGAGAGGTCCATGGATCAATTTCGAGATGTTTGCAGCCTTCCTGACATTCAAGTTTCTTTTGGTGAAAGTTTAATCGAATTTGATTCGAGTTTTCGGGTTGTTTAAATATCAAGGGTCAGATTCAATATAAGGAGAAAGCCTTTTCTGCTAATTGAGATGCAATTTTTCCCATAGACTTTCACAAAAGTCACGTCATACATTTTTTTTTCTCATTGAATTGAATCTATCCCATGATCTAAAGCAAAACATTACTAAAATGATGCTATCTGGACAAAGTCATTTCATTCTCCCACAGAATAATTTGCAGTGGAAGTGTATGTACAAAATAAATAACTGAGGAGTTTACCATGTGAATTTATCATGTTGTTTTGCTGCTGATGTTTGTAATTAGAACAGTGCCAAAAACTTGGTTTTTGATGGTTGTTGTTGATTCACATGGCACTAATGATTGGATCCCCCAATATATTTAGGGGGTTATTTTCTCATCATTTTCTTAAAACCACTCCGACCAAACTGTGCACTTTTTTACAGTATTTATCAATACGTTTTTCACAAAAATATCTGGAGCGGGAAAAGTCTCTATAAAATCGAGTGTTGCAGAAAACTGAGACTTTTTTTCAGATTTGACACGCCTACACTGACTTTTTTGGATTATCGCCTGAAAACCACAAAATCTTCGGATTATTGAACGAAACCCAGCGCAGAACAGGATATCTAAAAGGATATTGTAAAAGACATATACCATTGACTTTTTCATGAACTCAGCAGGTCTGAGACTGAGTATTTTTTTATTTGGACTTTTAACTTTTTCATGAACTCAGCAGGCGGAAGGCAGTTCGGGGTGATTGTCGCCCCGAAGAAGAAGCGATTTGTCGCTGGGGCGAATCAACTCGTGTGGACTGACCCTTAACAGTTCAACCAGAAAAAAATCGCCTAGACCTATATATTTCCCATGGTTAAATTACAGAAGTTACGGATCCATTTTGAAGTATAAAACACACACTGTTTCTATAGTGTAGCATTTACTGAATATAGGGTGAGATTCTGGCACTTATATCATAAGATTACCAACTGTTTTCTAACAAAGGATGCACATTTTACCCAAACATTAAACAATATATATATATATATATATATATATATATATATATATATATATATATATATATATATAAGCAGCATATATTGTTTCAGAGGATTTCCAATGCTAAATAAATGTTACATGATAAGATAATGTGAAATAAAGCTAAAATTACTTCTCATGGGTCAGTCCAATGTCGGTTACCTGACTGTGTGTTTGTGACATCATGTTAGAGATAAAGTAGGACGTTTCTACAGAGGACTAGATTCTGACTCAGAGGTTTTTGGTACATTTGCGTACAAAGGTTACTCGGTTATTGGAAGGCATTTCTTGTTAGTACTTCAATAAAGGTTTCTTGTTAATGGAATGAAGCATTAGACACCTACGCTTATTTATATAAGGTTCATATCCCTGTGGAAGGGAATTATTAGATAAAAGTAGTCTGAATCATCTGTAGCAAAAGGGAAATAAAAACCAGTTTGTTTTGAACAAACTTCTGTCATATAAAATGAAAAAAAAAAAATTAGCCATTAAATTTGCAAATGTTGTCACTCATTAAGGTTACAAAAAAATACATATACAGCAGGTTTTCAACTAGTGCTGCAAAACAAGTAAAGTGTTAGCGGGAAGCACATTTTCCTTTCTCATACATATATATTGATGTGGAAGGACTGTCGTGCTCATGTGACCGTTTGCATACCTGTTACCTAGATATTGTTGCAGTTTGTTTAGTACAACACAAAGGCCCAAGAAATACAGTGATTGAAACTGACAGCACCAGCATTTGCCATAAGAATTCCTGTTCCCATTCATATGAACAATAAGGGGCACATTTACTTAGCTCGAGTGAAGGAATAGAATTAAAAAAACTTCGAATTTTAAAGGTTTTTTTTTTTGGCTACTTCGACTTTCGAATTGGCTACTTCGAACTAAAAATCGTTCGACTATTTGACCATTCGATAGTCGAAGTACTGTCTCTTTAAAAAAACTTCGACCCCCTACTTCGCCACCTAAAACCTACCGAGGTGCAATGTTAGCCTATGGGGAAGGTTCCCATAGGCTTTCCTATGTTTTTTTGGTCGTAGAAAAATCGTTCGATCGATGGATAAAAATCCTTGGAATCGTTCAATTTGAAGGATTTAATTGGATTTTTCAAACTAATTGTGGTAAATCCTTCGACTTCAATATTCGAAGGATTTACATTCGGCAGTCGAATATCGAGGGTTAATTAACCCTCGATATTCGACCATATGTAAATCTGCCACCAAGTGGTTGCCCACTTATGTTCAAAAGAGTGGTGGCAGAGGAGGCTACTGGGGGAGATTAGTGGCCCAGCAATAAATCGCCTCTTCTTCGGGCGACTAATTCCCACTAAAAGCCTTCCCGCTGGCTAGAATGTAAATCGGATAGCACTCTGAATGCTTTATTTTCCGAAGACGTCCGAAGTTCCCTCACGAGTGACATCCCGCCTTCGATTTACATTCTAGCTGGTGGGAAGGCATTTAGGGGAGATTAGTCGCCCGAAGAAGAGGTGATTTGTCGCTTGGCGACTAATCTCCCCCAGAAGCCTCATCTGCCACTCAGGTGCCCAATTTTGCCATACATAAATTACCAACATGGCCCAAAATTACACAGATTAGGAAGAAAAGGGGCCAAATCTCTGGAGATACCAGAGCAACCGATTATATGTGATCACAGATCAAACAGATTTTACATCTTGCTAATTTGGAAGTTGTTTGACTTGTTTTGGTCCTATGTGTCGTCCATGGTTAGTTTAAAACCGACTAAACTCCCAAAAAGTATTATGCCAGATCATTTTTTTTCAATGCACACCATCAGTTTATTTTTTAAATTAGAGTTATGAAGTGCAAAGGTTTCCTGCAATACATGATTTGTAATTTACTGATTTGATTTGATTTGTAATTTACTGTTATTGATGTTGCCTGGAAAGTGCAGTAGTTTACAATATAATTTTTTATATAGTTGACAAGGTATGCGTTCATACAGTCAAATAGACTTTTGCCAGTGAAATCTATAAAGAAATAAAGGTTTAATATACATATTGCAGGCATCTCCTTATCTTCTGTAAGGGTTGGGCCAGGCTCACAACTTTCTCACAATGTTTAAAAAGCAAAAGCCAGTTGCTAAAAATTCTTCTCTCAGATCACTTTGACTATAGAAGAAGAGTAGATAAAGCAAGCCTGGACACTCTTTGGTGAATTCTGTATAAAATGTTTCCCTGCTGGCATTGACTAGGTACAAATTCCATATACAGGTTTGGGATCCGATACCCGGAAACCCGTTATACAGAAAGCTCCAAATTAAGGGAAGGCTATCTCCCATAGAATCCATTTTAATCAAATAATTTACATTTTTAAAAATAATTCCTTTTTTCCCTGTAAAAATTAGGCAGAATCTTGTACATCATTCTACTAAAATATAATTAATCCTTATTGGAGACAAAACAATCCTGGGTTTAGATAATGACTTCTTAATAGACAAGGTATGTCGATTCAAATTACAGGAAGATCCTTATATAGATAACCCCAGGTCCAGAGCATTCTGGATAACACGTCCCATGCCTGTATGAGTTTTCGGATTAAAATACAAGTAGTACATACAATATAGAATAATGTGGATGATGGGGAGCAGCACAGTAATGCTTAGGGGCATATTTATTATGCTTTGTAAAAAACAGTGGGATAATACACCAAACATTGCCAGGCTTCCCTGCGTAAAAAACACCATCACATTATTACATTTTTTTTTTTGGAGTGACTTCCGCTGGAAGCAATGTAAAATAACGGCGTTCTCATGGAGTAAAATTACAAACACCTTCATAAACTCAAGCTTTTTACACCGTTTTTTTTCCACGAATTTCGTTTTACATGGCATAATAAATATGCCCCGCAGTGGGCAATAATGTTACCTTGATTCACCTACACACAGTGGCTTAAAACAGCTGATGGAAAAAATATAATACAATTCAAATTATGATTCATGTGCTTGTACTATAATGTAATGCCACATCCAACTATTTACCAACTGCTTATGGTTTCTCACGTTCCTTGTTAAAAATGTCAGGTCACAGAACTGGGTAGCAACTTCTGTACCCACTATAAATATGTCCTTTTCTGGGAGGGATTGCCTAAATTGGCCCTTGCCTGATGTGATTTTCCTAGACCTCTATCTGGTTGCAGCAAGGTATCAGTTGGAGAGGCAGTCATTTTGGCACTGGGTCAATAAGCTTCCAATACTATAAAGATCTGCCAAGTTAGCAGCCATTATTGTCCAATGTATGGCCAGCATTACAAATGTACTAGGCTGTAAGAGTCTATTTCTTCAATATTAAAACAAAGTAATGCATTTCCCCTTTAGGGTTACAGCACATATTTTTGACCACCATTACTTGTGGAGATAATCAAATTGTTGGTACTTTCCAAGGATCTCTCAACACTTGAGATTAATGCTCAAAAGTCTGCTAATCGCCGGATGCCAGCTGACCAGCTGCATTTCCCATTCGAATGAATGAAAAGTGATTGGGAAGTAGAATCGATATGATCACTGCCATAAGTAGGGGCAAGCAAAACCCTGCGGGCGGTATAGAACTGAAATGCAACCTTCTTATACCCTTATGGAGTTTATATGCATACGCTGTCTATTGGCAAATTGACAGGGGGTATGATATTGCTATACGCCAATTCTTAGCATGGAAACAGTAGAGGAAGGAAGATACAACAATTTTTATTCAAAATGATTTTCTGTGATCTAACAGTTCAATAAAATGTTACACATCAGTGGATAAACTACTGGGATCTCCCTTTATTGTGTGATCCAATTAAATTAAGTAAATGTTGATGTGTTTCATGATTGCTCAAACGCAATAATAACACCTAGAATTCAAAGTAACAGCAATGGGCTTCCAGATGCTCCCTGAGTTAACTGGTGTTACGGGGGGCAGGCACAGAAAACCGATGGCTTCTTTCGGCAGCGTTGATAAAGTGCGGACGGCTAGAGAAAGAATTTCCCTGTTTTGCCCTGCCAATAACCTCAACCAGAATAATCTGTGTCCAAGTTACTGCTGGAGATGATTGAGGGAGAGATTATGTTCCCACTGGGCTTTATACACATTGTATTGCACTGCCAGCCATCCATGAAGAATACGATGCACATAAACATGCAAAATAAATGGCACAATAAGTTTAACTAAAAAACATGCAAACAAATGGCATGATCAGTTTAAAATAAAGCTAAACATTGCAAATACTTACGTTTTCATTAGATTTGGAATATAATAATTATGATGAAAATTGTCTTTTGCAGAGGTACTGTATATTGACCACAAATAGTCTATGGGGCAAATTCACTAAAGGGCAAATTTTCCCCAGTGAATGTTTCGCCACACTCCGCAACACTTTGCCAGGCGCAAATTCGTTACCACTTCGCTAATTCACTAAAATGTGACGTTGCATCTCATCAGCCGAATACTGGCAAATTCTCGCTAGCATTACATCGGCTGGGCGATCATTTCATAGCAAATCTTCGCTAGCGTTCATTTCTGCCTAGCGAAACTTCACTAGCACTCTTGCGCTTAGGCTAATTTGAATAGGGCGGGTACCTAAAAGTTGTATGGACGTCTTTATTAGTAATGTTGGTGCAAATGCTTAAAGTGGCCACTTATTATTACAAATGTCCAATGAGACATAATAAAGACAGAAGAGATCCTCTAATGAGGCCACCCTTATATAAATGTGGCATGCCCCTCAAATTAGTTTTAAAAATTGTTCACACATAAATCTTTAATAGATAGGGCTTTTGAAGGTAACCCCCCTTTAAAAAAAGAAAAGTCGCCAGCAATGGGTTTATACAGAGGTTTCAAGTATGCATTCTGAACAGCACCAAAACAGCTAAATGTGCGCACACACATGTTTTCACCATACTGGCCAATATCTATAATTTTGTTTGGTCCAAAGAATGGATTCTGTTCATACATACTGTCAGTGATCATCAACCAAACCAATGATTGGATCTCCCACAAGTTTTGATCATTGTGAGCCTGTTCATTATCCCTGGAATCAAATGCATCAAGAATTCAATCAATTAGCTGCACCCAGTTGCAGTGAAACTACCTAGGATGACATTAGCAATGTTCCGGGGTGGATGCTCAATTATTACTTACCGGTACTAGTTAAACTGCTCTTCCAATGCAAATTACAGTATAGCAGCAAACATATTAATCAATACTTTAACAGCAATGTGCCATCCCAGATTAAAAAACAGGAAAATCCTTTATCATGTAGCCTACAATCACAAGTAAGCACAAATCTCCATCAGCACAGTATTCAGTAGGTGGGGTTGAATGCTAATAGTCTAGCCCTGCACACGCCTTGACTGTAGACATCATAAGGAGCCCTAGATGATTGGCTGTACCAAAGCATATTGTGGGGCCTCCAGACCTCACGCTGCAAGAAAGTAGCTCATCTACACCTGGGGGCCGATTCACTTACTTCGAGTGAAGGATTCGAAGTAAAAAAACTTCGAATTTCGAGTAGTTTTTTGTGCTCCTCGACTATCGACTTGGCGTAAATTCGCCTGAGTAGAATGATTCGAATAGATCGAGCGGAAAAACGATGCGACTATTCGCCATTCGATAATCGAAGTACTGGATCGAGCGCAAAAACGCTGCGACTATTCGCCCATTCGATAGTCGAAGTACTGTCTCTTTTAAAAATACTTTGACTGCCTACTTCGCCACCTAAAACCTACTGAATTGCTTTAAAAGCCTATGGGAAAGGCTCAACCCCTCGAAATTCGACCCTTGATGAATTTGCCCCCTGATGTTAAAATTATAGTTATATGTTAATGCAACATGACAATAGCAACTATGCCTTTTGCGGTAAATGAAAGAGATGACAAACCAGGCGGATTAAACTATAATTGTGCAAAGCAATAGAGTCAATGCAATCCAATCAGTATTATGATGCAATTCAAGCTCATAATGCAATGCAAATATAGTGTAAATCATTTCAAGATTGTTTATAGGCTGATGTGAATGCCTCAGACCTCAGTGATTCATGACTCATTAGAGTCCAGTAGAATATAGAGCATATTGTGTCAGTGTTTCCTATCACCATGATGCTCAGCCCTTTGGGTACACTTGTTTCTGTCATATTGTCATGTACTTGATAAGAGTCACAGCTTCAATAATCACGTGCTGCCCTCTTCATCAGCTGTTTAAAGCTTCTGTAAGGCTCCATATGGCAAACTTGCTATGTGCATAGAAGCAGACATTCAGTTCTTTTTTTTTTATAACAGACATTTCATATGTCTTTTTCTTTAAACCTGAAGGCACATGTGGGGTTTAGTTACTATTTTATTCACTGAATATACCATAATTATTGCCAAAATTTGTTTTTCAGTATGGTCAATTGGAATCATAATGCTGGAGGAGAGCCAGAAATCTACAGGTCAACAGTGTTGGGGTTATTTACTAAACAACGAATGGCAAAAATCCGAAAAAATTGTGTTTTCTTAGTATAAAATATGAATTTTTAGTGGAAAGAAAAATTATAATTTTTTTGGAATTTATTATAACCCGAGGATGGAAAAAAGTCAGAATCCGAAAAGCAGGCAAAAACCTGCCGATGTTGCAATAATCCGAAGTTTTCTGGGTTTTTGAACAAAAATCTGAGTTTTCGGGTGGAAATTCCAAAACATTTGTAAAATTCTTATTTTTCAAGTTTATTAAGTGTATTAATAAATAAGCCATACAAACCCCTGCGGATTTGGTCAGAGTTTTTTTCAGAAAATATTCGGTCTTTGATAAATAAACCCCAATACACATAGGTAGTTAATTAAGCTCACTGATGAGTATTGAACATTTGTTCAATTTTCGGGACTCTCCACACATGTTTCGAAAATCATACGAATCCACGATTCGTACGATCGGATCGTTGAGTCTATGGCCATCTTAAGACTATAAGCCGCTTCTGTGGTGTATGGGATATTTTGACAGCTGAAACCCATACAAGCAAATGCCCAAAACTGCCTGTCAGTGGCTGTCACTCATCCCTATAGTAACGTATAGGAGAACGTTTGCCTGTGGCAGACACAAGCAATAACATGCAGAAACAGTTTAGAAACACTTGCTTTGGAATTACTAAACAGAGGCCTCCTCTCACTACCAGTGTCTGCCACAAACAAAGTGATTCTTATCTCTTGCTATGGAAAGTTTTGAGCTGATTTTAGGGGTTTTCATTATGATTATCAGACTGAGCCCCATTTGCAATAGGCTGTAGTCTTTTCCCAAAACAGGAACATCAGTTTAATAACCACCATATAGAAAGCAAATAAGCACAGTGACTATTTCCATTGGTACAATATTTCAACAATGGTAGTGATGACAGCTCATGCCCATTCAGGAAACAGTTCATGAAACTGTTGTTGCATGAGCAAACCTTACATTTATTGTTACTCGTAACCAGCTCTCCAGTGGCCTTAAAAATAGCAACCTGGAAACCAGTCAAGCGCCAGTCTGTGCTACAGGTGAAAAGAATTGTTTTAATTATAATGAAGAGAATGTAGGACACGTCAATGTCAGAAGAAGGCTTTCTTTTTGTTCGTCTGTGTGTTAGGAATAGCAAAGTTCTGAAAGGCAAGTGTGTCAACCTGTGCACCAATTCTGAGACTACCAAAGCTTCTGGTCAATGGACATAGATCAACTTACACATGAAGAGACAAGGATTAATAGTTAAGTGGCTTGGACAATAAAACTGCCCCAAACCATAAAGATTTTCTGCAATTGCACTCCTCTTTTCTCAAAAAAACAAAAATGTGTGTTTTTTTATATAAAACATGAATTTTTAGTGGGAAAAAAAACCTTTATTTTCTAGAGATTAATTTTCCCCCGAGGATGGAAAAAGTCTGAATCCGAAAATCTGGCACCTACCAAGGTTGTATATAAGTCAATGGAAGAGGTCCCTATCCTATTTGAAATTTTCTGTGGTCTGCGCTGGAATTAGCCCAAACATCTGACTTTCGAACTTTTCGAGCAAAAATCTGAAAAATTCTGGCTTTTCCGGAAAAAATCCCGAAAAAGTCGAGCGATTCAGGAAAAAACTCTGAAAAAATTGTACGTTTCAGATTTTCACTCTATTTTTTCGGGGTTTGTCCCGATCCAATTAAATTATTGTTTTTTTTATAATAAATAAGCTCCATTCTAGTTTGGTCGGACTTTTTAAAAAATCCCAAAAAAACGGATTTTGATAAATAAGGCCCTGAGAGTTGCCTATAACATAGCCTTCGTCACTGAGGCCTGACCCTCAGGTCTGTATTTTGTGTCCTTTCCCTCTTGTTCTATGGCAGTTCCATTCTACTACCTTAAAATAGAGTGATAGTTTTTAAATCTTTTTTGTATTAATATAGTGCTGAGATAGTCACAAAATGCAACAAAGAGTGTGCCCTGGACAGGAAAATATACATTGCAAAACAATGCAAAAAGCTATCCTTCCATGCTTAGCATTAAAGGGAATAATATCATACAGTTAACATACGAAACAGGATTTAATTTATGTACAGTATCTGTAAATAAAGACTAACATTGAAATGTTCTTTGGAAAGCAAAGCAAACTCATCAAGTAGAAAAAATGCTAAAAATGACATAATATACAGTGTAATCTTTTGTGTAAGAATAAGCAGCAATTTTAGCAAAACTGGCATGTTTTCGTGAGAACCCAGCATCGCCCAAAGCAGCAATCTAAGTCTATTTACGGCCCAGCCCCTTTCTTTGCATTATCATCCCCAAGCAGTTACATCCTGTGCAGACGGTTCATTATAGTCCAGAGACTGTGAAAAACAGAAATGGTGAAACCACATGAGATAGCAGAACTACAGATACAGAGGCTGAAAGCTCTTCCTCCATATAGCTGCAGTTTTTTTTTTTTTAAAAAAAAAGCAGTCAATGCTGCTAATTTTCTGAAATAGGGAAAACACACCCAAAAGAAAATTATGGTAAAACTATAAACATAAAGAAAAAGCACTGGAGGCAGAAAACAGAATGTTTGCTAAATTGTGGAGACAATTTCTCAATGATCCCCTTCTCAAAGGTTTTCCATGCTACGTTGATATATAGTTGTCTTTTGAGCAGGAAGGAAAGGCTCTTTGCTTTGAGCTCACGGCATTGTTTAGATGGCTTATCCGTGACTTCACAAATGTCTCTCCTGCCACTGCTACTCCCTTTTATCTCTTTCTCACATTCTTCTGTTTTCATTACTTTTCACAGACCTATAATTACAATGTCGTTTTCCGGGCAACCACCCTCCCATTTCCCTTTTCTCTCTCATGCTCGTTCCCAGTCTATGGACCATACTCTGTTTAACATTAATGACCTGTGATCTGCTTGTTAATCTCTGGCTATAATAATTGCTGATTGAGTTGTAACAACATCCCTTTTCAGTAAGATGTTTTGGCTTTATTCAACATCCAGTAACCCCTCCTGGTAAAATTGTAGATGTACGAACAGTATTCTATTTGCTATACAGTGAAACCTCATACATACATTACATACCCTGCACTTTAAACCATTTTTAGTGGTCCCGCTAATATATAATCCATAATACTTATCCCTGATCAATGTTTTTTCTGGTCCCCTGAAATTGTAAAATTGGGTTTTCTACTGTACATTTTTGCCATGATTTCAGGCAAAACCTAAATGAAAATAAATTGTTTGGATGGGGAAGCCAATCACGAGAAAACGGGGTTTTGGGAAACTCCTTTTACAAAAAGGCAAACTTGAGGGGTCCGAATTGATCTCAATATTTTCTGAAAAAACTCAGACCAAATCTTGCACAGGATTTTTCAGATTATTTATTAATACACTTTCCTGAAAATTTTGTTTGCAGGAACAAATACGAATTTTACAAATTTTTCAGAATTTCCACCCTAAAAGAGATTTTTTTGGAATTTTGCCCAAAAACCCCGAAAACGTCAGATTATTGCACGAAACTCAGCACAAATCAAAAAATCTTCGGAACTTCTCCCATTGACTTACTGTATATGCAACCTTGGCAGGTCTGAGATGCTGGATTTTCGGATTCAGACTTTTTCCATTCTCGGGGTATAATAAATTTTGATTTTTTTTTCCACTAAAAATTCTAATTTTATACAAAAAAACTGGAATTTTTCAGGTTTTTTGGCATTCAGAGTTTAGAAAATAACTCCCCAAGTGTATGGTATTTTTTTCCATGTAAAAGGAAAACTATAGGCTACATAAGTGCAACACCATTTTCTGGGTCATAAGAATATGGGCAGAATGCCCACTAGCATAACCCAGTAACATCTATCTACTACTCATTCTTCATGCCACTACAGTACTAGCTCTCGCAAATGATATCTCAGTATATGAAAGATAGATTTTGTAAGCTTGATTCTTATGGGCTAAATGAATCAAGATGGTCCAACAAATGACCTTTAGCAATTAAAAAAATATGACTGGGAATACTTAACGCTCTACCTGAAGCAAAGACTTAAATACAAATATATTTTGAATAACGTATGTATTGCAATGGAGTGGAGTTCCAAACTGTCTTGAAATTGATGTGCATTGATCCCTGAATCATGCTGAGATGGGCACAAACCAGAAGTATTTTTAGTAAAATACTGTATTCCCGTCATTACACAAAGGAACAGTTAGGGTGTATATAAGTTTGTGTAAAAATGCATACATAGACAAGTATATCTATTAGTCAATTTCTCCATCCACATACTGAGCTAAATCTGGTTGATCTGATTGTATGCACACTAGACCAAAGTTTGGATCCTAATACAGCCTATGCCAACCGTTTGTAAGAGGAGTGCACCAAAGTGCCATGCAGTCCTTGCTAGAACAGATTATCTAACCTGTCGGATAGATATCAATGCTCATACACAAGCCAACAAGCTGTCAACTAAGACTGGGTCAAGATGGCAGGCTTTATTGGCCTAAGTTTGGCTAACAGCCTATGATTAAGTGCTTGTAAAACAAAACTTATTTTTATGGACATATAAACTTCAAAAAAGTTTTTTAAACCCGTTGATGTTGGAATCATTAAGTGCCTTCTCAATATATGGCATAATCTGCTCCCTTTGGCTGTAGGTTTCAGGCTTGGCACCCAAACCCAAATTTCTACTGGTGAGTCTACAGGTTTTACTTCTATGGGGCTATTTTTTAATTTCTAGGACCATATATCAGCTTTGAGAAAGCTATATCAGCTTTGAGAAAGGCTAGAGTGCTAGCCTGAAACGTCAGCTTCTGTTTGCTAAATAAAAACACTTTTATTGGACTAATAAGACCTGAGTGTGCTCGCTTTGGTTCTGGATATATATATATATATATATATATATATATATATATACGTATATATATATATATATATATATATACAATCCAAACGGTTCAGCACACCACTGGAGCAATTGACCCAGGTGCTACCAATTGCAGCTGCATACAAAATCCAAAAAGGTAAGGTGCACACTGGGATCCTTTGTAGCTTTTTTAAAAAAGATAAATTTTATTCAATACATGTTAAAAGGAGGTCAACGTTTCGGTCTGTTCCTAAGACCTTTATCTGATAAAGGTCTTAGGAACAGACCGAAACGTTGACCTCCTTTTAACATGTATTGAATAAAATTTATCTTTTTTAAAAAAGCTACAAAGGATCCCAGTGTGCACCTTACCTTTTTGGATTTTATATATATATATATATATATATATATATATATATATATATATATATATATATATATATATATATATATATATATATATATATATATATATATATAGTGCAAACACTGTGCCTATATAAATGATTTTCAACAAATATCCTTAAATAAGTTATTTATGGCACTGTCTATGGGGCAGATGTATTAAGGGTTGAATATCGAGGGTTAATTAACCCTCGATATTCGACTGGGGAATTAAAATCCTTCGACTTCGAATATCGAAGTCGAAGGATTTTTGCGCAGTTCGTTTCGATCGAACGATTAAATCCTTCTAATCGAACGATTCGAAGGATTTTAATCCATCGATCGAAGGATTATACGAGGATCTGCTTCCGCGTTCCTTCCGGCGCAGGCGCAGGCGCGCTCATCGGGGAACCGATGCGCACCGACGCGCGGTGTTGGACGCCGGCAACGGACGCCGACGCGAAGGCAAGGGCGTCAGCGATGGACGCCAATGACGGACGCACTGACGTCAGCTGCGCGACGCCAGCGCGAGGACGCCAGTTTGGCGCCAAATAGCTCTATTTAAACTTATCTTCTTCTGTGACTCATTGCCTGGTTATTAGGTTATCTGACTGAACCCCTAGCAATTGAATTCTACTTGATCTTCTGTGTTTGACCCTAGCCTGTTTGCGGATTGTCTTATTGCCGCCTGCCCTGATCTTCTTGCCTGTCTACGTTTACCAGGGTCGGACTGGGGGGCCCGGGGCCCACCGGGACTGCTGTCCAGGGGCCCCCCGCCCCCCTACTAAAACCCGTCGGCCCAGCCGTTCGGCGCGCATGCTCAACAACGGCGTTTGATGCGCAACAACGGCGTTTGGCGCGCATGCGCAATAACTCAGTTCGGCGCGCATGCGCAACAACGCCACTCGGCGCTGCGCATCGCCGAAAATAAAAAAATTTTTTTCCAAAAAAAGGTTCTGGCCCGGCGGGGGCCCACGAGGGTCGGGGCCCACCGGGTTTTTTCCCGGTATCCCGCGGGGCCAGTCCGACACTGACGTTTACGATTCTTCGCTGCCTACCCCTGACTTCGGCCTGCCTGACTTCGCCTCTGCCTGAACCCTCTGTACTTCGCCTTGGTTCGTCTCATTGGCTACTCGCCACATCACTACTCCCTGTTCCCTCCAGGTGGGTTAGTGTTGTGCGAGGCGCTTGTGGGTTCATATTCTGCAAGTTCCTGCTCCTTCCTCGTTGGATCAGACGGTAAACCTGACAGATTATCCTTCGACCAAAAAAAGATAGCCAAGCCTATGGGGACCTTCCCCATAGGCTAACATGGACTTCGGTAGCTTATAGGTGGCGATCTAGGGGGTCGAAGTTTTTTCTTAAAGAGACAGTACTTCGACTATTGAATGGTCGAATAGTCGAACAATTTTTAGTTTGAATCGTTCGATTCAAAGTCGTAGTTGTAGTCGAAGGTCGAAGTAGCCCATTCGATGGTCGAAGTAGCCAAAAAAACACTTCGAAATTCGAATTATTTTTTCTTCTATTCCTTCACTCGAACTTAATGAATGGGCCCCTATGTGTTTACTGTGTAGATAAACACGGAACTATCACAGTTTAATTTTAGCTGTCTTTCCCAAGGGCACTGCACACACATGGAAACATTCAGACACCGAGCCTTTGATGGTATGAGTGATGAACCACATGATTCCTTGCCTTAAGAGGTACTTGGAGAAACAAGCATGAGATTGTCACTGCTCTTCCAACACGTTTACACTTCAACCCGTGGCTCTGTGCTATGACTTGACTAGATTCAATTTCACAAACGTGATTTAATTTAAACTAGATTAAGGCTCAGTAATACATATGAATACCCTAGACATCGTGTGTAGCTAGTGTGGAACTGCAAATGGTTAAGTTCTTTTACAAACTGCCATACTACAGTCTCACAAACACAAATGTGGTTAGAGCGCATCCCTTTATTTGCACTACTTCATTTACACTTCTCATTTTACAGGAAAACAGGTTAATCCATTTTGCTTCTAATTGCTGGTAAAGTGAGTTCCTTGTTTACGGTGATTTTCTTTTGTCAATGTTTTTGTTTAGTTTGATTAGTGCATACATAAAAAACACAAAGACTTGTACTATTAAAAATATACCCTTTTTGCACTTGATTTTTATCATTTGCTTACAACAAATATTATGAAGAATCATGGCGGGGGGGGGGGGCATTTCTGTTCTGCTGTTTCCCATGCCCATTTATTTCAAGGGAGGATGTTATTCTAGACATCAAATTAACTAATGATCAGTATTTCCACTTGAATCTCATATGAAAATGAGAGCATAAACTTTATGGCCAGATATTTGCATGGCCAGACTGCAGGGGTGAAACATCA
Source organism: Xenopus laevis (assembly GCF_017654675.1). Taxonomy (NCBI): domain Eukaryota; kingdom Metazoa; phylum Chordata; class Amphibia; order Anura; family Pipidae; genus Xenopus; species Xenopus laevis. Next base: position 28,592,962 of record NC_054382.1, on the reverse strand, counting down.
AATTGTGTCAAAGGGCAAAATCAATAAAAAAGACAATATTTTCTAGAGGAAGTGCGTGAGAATATAATTTTTACCTTTTTTTATTTATCAAAGTCCGAATTTATCTCAATATTTCAGCTACAAACTCCAATCAAATTCACTCAGGTTTATTACGCTTATTTATTATTAAATTTGCCAGAAAATTTGCTTTGCGGTAAAAAAAAACCTCAGATGTTCACAATTTTTTTCAGATTTTTTCATCCGATTTTCGAATTTTTTTCAAAATTTTCACCCGAAAATTCAGAAAAATTCGGGGTATTGCAAGAAACCCAGCGCACATCAAAAAAACCATTGGGAATTCTGCCATTGACTTATATGCAACCTTCACAGATCTGAGATGCCAGATTTTCAGATTCTGAGTTTTCCATCCTTGGGGTTTAATAAATTCTGGAAAATTTGGGATTTTATAAGAAAAAAATAACAGATTTTTCGTGATTTTTGCATTCGGAGCTCAGTAAATAACCCCCTTAGCGTTCTAAAGAGAAGTTAGCAGATGATGGGATCAAAGTAGACATCTATTGCCTCCAAATATATTAACACATAAGGGCAGGAACGCCATCAGAAATCGCAGGGCCCCATACGACAAAATTTCCTGAGCCCCCTGGGCTGCGCCCACCGCAAGGCCCACCTACAGGTCCGCCCTCCCCACCCCACAGGTCCGCCCCCCACCACACAGTAATTATTGGTGGCTAGGGTTCCCACATGTAAAAAACTAAAAAGATATTGGTGGCCAAGGCCCCCCCACTAAAAAATATTGGTGGCTAGGACCCCACATGAGAAAAAAAAATGGTGGCCAAAATTGGTGGCCAGGCCCCCCCCCCCCCACATTATAAGAAAATTGGTGGCCAGGGCCCCTTAAACGTCCATGGCTTCCCGAAGCCAGCAGCTCTCAAAAAGATGGCGGGCCCGGCTAATCAAGTTAAGTGTGGAGTGGTCTGGCCCTCCTTACCCTCGGGCCCCCTACAACTCTGCCCCCTGTCCCCCCCTGATGGCTGCCCTGCATAAGGGTACACCTTCTTTGGTATATTCTTGGAAAGCTATGGAAGATTAGCAAGGTTGTAATAATTTGCCAAAGAACAATGGATTTACTGTAAATGTACTGCAGAATCTAAAATTTGACTTATTAGGGTTTTCAGATGATTTTGGTACGATATTAGGTCAGGAACACCTAATATGTTAAAAATATTAAAAATCTTTTTTCAAGTTCGGTGTTTTACACAGCCTTGCAGTATACCACGTTCTTTACATCAATGGTGGCACAGTCATTTAGAATGTGGCAACTCCCACACCTTATATACTAAACGAGAGAACAAATAACTTTCAAAGAGGAATTGAAACATTTCTTTGCACAAAATCTTGTCAGAGGGTGTAATTGTCTGTAAACTATACAAAGCCAAATTATATGTCGGCTTATTAAAAGGAAAATCCTCGTTAATATCTCTTGGTTTTTTTTGTGCTTAAATTGGCTTCACTTTTTAAAGCCTAGTAACTAGCTGTGATTAGCCTGAAATTAGTCTGATATTAATTTATGCTGCTGGTTTTTATTCTCATCTTTAGGACCTGCCAAAACAGGTTTTCAAAAATGAATCATAAATGCACAAATATTTATTGTTGACAGTCGGGAGCCAATGGCTTGCTCCTGGCAGTATTCAGCACTTAATACCTGGGACTATATGCAGCCATTCTCAACTCCACAAACTGATGAACATGTTTTGTAAAGACTTATTTCATAACTACGTTGCATCTGTTTGTAAAAATCCCTATAATTTACATTTTTGTTATGTCCTGAGGAAATGTTATACTTTTCAATAATAATATGGAGCATTACAATAATAATACATATCATACTATCCTTTTAAATTAGCTCTAGGGAGCAGGACTTGTATCCATCTGTAGTGGTATCTGTAAATGTGCTGCTGCTATTGTACATAGCATAAATAAACCTCTTAGATATGGAATCAGAAACATGGCAGCTGTCAACTCCGCCATATAACACTGTATTTTGAGTCCAGGTACAGGGGCTTTTGGGCTTTAACAGAGTATATGTGGGTTGGGGCTAACACTTTAAAACAAATATGGGGGGAGTAGTTTTCCTTTAAAATCAGTTTTAAAAGTGAAGGGTGAAATAACAATTTGGATACTGGGGGTCCTTAAGGAGTTTAAGTAATTAAAGATATGAAACAGAAACTAAAACAGAGATTAAGTCACTGCATTGTTTCATGTATTGACAATTAGCCAATGAGCTTCTCCAGCACATGCAATTAAGGCATCTGTAAATCTGTATTCTGCAAATATTGTTGTTGACATTCCATGGAAGTCTTAACATGCACCTTAGCGTGCAGCCAAACTGTATCATTCCTCAGTATTTTCTACTCAAGAATGGTGTTGCCTTACATTCCTTGGTCTGGAAGAGAGACCTTGGGGCTGTATATTCAGTCTCTGTAATGGAATTTGCAAATTAAGAAAGACTAGTTTTATTGGCCATTCCCCCTTATTGTTGCACAAAGGGTTGAAAAGATCCATAATCCCATAATGATGATCTCTAATTATCATCACCATGTTGTGGACATCTGAGACCATGTCCACATGTCCTCTTTAACATCATTTGTAGCAATGCCTGCGAGAAGTGAAACAACTTTTCAGAATAATTGTTTAAGGAAACTTTTTCCTGTAAAAAATATAGTGTTTTGCCACTTTTTGAACCATGTAGAAGGACTGTCTCTACATTGTTTAACACTTGAAGGGGCCGATTCACTAACTTCGAGTGAAGGATTCGAAGTAAAAAAAACTCCGAATTTCGAAGTGTTTTTTGGGCTACTTCGACCATCGAATGGGCTACTACGACCTTCGACTACAACTTTGAATCAAACTATTCGAACTAAAAATCGTTCGACCATTCCATAGTCGAAGTACTGTCTCTTTAAGAAAAAACTTCGACACCCTAGTTCGCCATCTAAAAGCTACCGAACTCAATGTTAGCCTATGGGGAAGGTCCCCATAGGCTTGGCTAACTTTTTTTGATCGAAGGATATTCCTTCGATCGTTGGATTAAAATCCTTCGAATCTTTCGATTCGAAGGATTTTATCGTTCGATTGAAGGAATAATCCTTCGATCGCACTATTTGCGCTAAAATCCTTCGATATTCGAAGTCGAAGGATTTTAATTCCCAGTCGAATATCGAAGGTTAATTAACCCTCGATATTCGACCCTTTGTGAATCGGCCCCGAAGAGTACATAAAGAGTCCCAGATCTGGCAAGCAATATAGCTGCACTAGTGATGCGTGGGTTAGGTGAAAATTTGCACCGTCCCTAACCTGTAAAACCCACACCCAACCTGAACCTGCAACGGCTGCCCATATTTCAACCCAAACCCACCTGACCTGTAAGTAAATCCGTATGGTTTCGGGTCAGTCCGCACATCACTTAGCTGCAGCCATTCATGTGCATAAATGCAGAAGAGGTCTGATTATTTGGTGCACACATTACACTACTATGTTATATTGTACGGTTTGTTTCAGGGAAAATTAGAAAATATAACTTGAGTATATTTTTCCCTTTAGGTAATTTTACATTGGACATTTTGATTTCTGTAGTTTCTGGAGAAAAAGCCTCTGTGAACAAAAGGTTCTCAAACGGAAGCAACTGTTCCCCATTCTGCTGAAAGCAATGTTCCCATAAACTAACCCATAATCTCAAGGGTTGACTTGAAAATGGTCAAAACTGTCAAATTCGACTAGGGCGTTATTTAAATTCGATTTGAGTTTTTTAGAAAATATATATTTGATTTTCGAGATTTATCATACTCTGGCACTTTCAAATTTGACTATTCACAACCTAAAACCTGCCGAATTGCTGTTTAAGTCAATGGGAGACGTCCAGGGATCAATTTGGAGTTGTTTGCAGCCTTCCTGACATTCAAGTTTTTTTCTGAGAATTAGATTAGATTTGAATTAATTTAATTCATCCAAGTTTAAAAAATTTGATTTTTCGATTGGTAGAATTTCAAATTTATGGGAGTTAAGGGGAGTTGTTAAAAACTCACATGAATATGAAATTCAACCTTTGATAAATGTGCCTCAATTAATTATGGTGCCATTATGTAAGTATTGTCCATGGTTGTCTAAGATAGCTCTCAATCAATATTTTCTGGATGGAATCAATGTGTAAAGGGGCAGCAAAATTAAAATAAGCAGGCTCAAAGCTTCAAATACTATGGGGCACATTCATTTAACTCGAGTGAAGGATTAGAATAAAAAATACTTCGAATTTCGAAGTATTTTTTTGGCTACTTCGGCCTTCGACTACGACTTCGAATCGAACGATTCGAACTAAAAATCGTTCGACTATTCGATAGTCTCTGTCTCTTTAAAAAAAACTTCGACCACCTATTTCGCCAACTAAAACCTACCGAGGTACAATGTTAGCCTACGGGGAAGGCCCCCCTAGGCTTTCTAAGTATTTTTTTATCGAAGGAAAATTGTTCGATCGATGAATTAAAATCCTTTGAATCGTTTGATTCAAAGGATTTAATCGGATTTAAACGATTTTCCCTACGATCGTTCGAACTAACAAATTGCGGTAAATACTTTGACGGTCGAATAACGAGGGTTAATTAACCCTCGATATTCGACCAATAGTTAGGGGCCGATTCCCTAAGGGTCGAATATCGAGGGTTAATTAACCCTCATTATTCGACTAGGAACTAAAATCCTTTGACTTCGAATATCGAAGTCGAAGGATTTAGGGCAGATAGTACGATCGAACGATCAAAGGATTATTCCTTCGATTGAACGATTAAATCCTTCGAATCGAACGATTCAAAGGATTTAAATCCAACGATCGAAGGAATATTCTTCGATCAAAAAAAGTTAGCCAAGCCTATGGGGACCTTCCCCATAGGCTAACATTGACTTCGGTAGCTTTTAGATGCCAAACTAGGGGGTCGAAGGTTTTTTTAAAGAGACAGTACTTCGACTATCAAATGGTCGAATAGTCAAACGATTTTTACTTTGAATCCTTCGATTCAAAGTCGTAGTCGATGGTCGAAGTAGCCCAAAAAAAACTTCGAAATTCAAAGTTTTTTAACTTCGAATCCTTTACTCGAAGTTAGTGAATCGGCCCCTTAATGTGCCCCATACTGTATAGGTGGAAAACACCAATGGGGAAGTGACTGAGCCAGGTTTCTTTTTTTAAGTAGTCATACTTTGGGAAATTAATTCTGGTGATCACGCTTTCCAGTTTTGAATGAAGGCAGGGGGCATGAAGACAGAATAAATATAGCTCTGGCCTTGCTATACTGAAATATGATGACATTATCCATATTTGTACAGTATACCATGGCACCAAGGGCATTATGTTCAGTAGACTGTTTAGTGTGGATTGAGTGCATTGTTTAAAGGTAATTGCTGATTGGTTGCTAGAGGTAACTGCAATGAGGCGTTAAATCTGTAACATAATGTCATAATGCTTATGTTGAGTATGTTCCACAACCTGAATTTCCTTTCTGGCGCTGAGCATGCCGTGTTTCATCACACTCTCATAACAGCCTTGTTAGATAAACATAAAAGGTATTCACCAAGTCCTTGAGCTGCAGCAAAGTTAATTTGGAATTCGCATTTAAAGCATGTGTGGCATGGAGAGAATAGATCACATTCAACATAAGTGTGTTTATTTTCGCATTGAGGATCCATTCAGTGTTATTCAGGTTGTGGCAGATCAGTATGTAGATTAGTCCTAATTACTTCAATACATATAATGAAAAACACTAACTCACAGACATGTAGATTTGTTTCTTACTGTATCCATTTGAGAAAAAAAAGCAAAATATCTACAAACTGATGTTGGTCGCTAGCAGCTATAGGGTACATCAGGGATCCCCAACCTTTTGAACCCATGAGCAACATTCAGAAGTAAAAGGAGTTGGGGAGCAACACAAGCATGAAAAATGTTCTTGGGGTGCCAAATAAGGGCTGTGATTGGCCATTTGGTAGCCCCTATGTGGATTGTCAACCTACATTGAAGCTCTGTTTGGCAGTACATCTGGTTTTTATACAACAAAAACTTGCCTCCAAGCCAGGAATTCAAAAATAAGCTCCTGCTTTGAGGCCACTGGGAGCAACATCCAAGGGGTTGGAGAGCAACATGTTGCTCACGAGCTACTGGTTGGGGATCACTGGGGTACATAGTAATGTGAATTGACTTCTATGCTCCTGGCTCCACAAGAGCAGAGACTATTGCTGAACAAAATTAGTCTGGAACAATGTTTGACTATGCTCAGCGTTGTTGGGTTCATGTCTACTAGATATAGACACATAGGCAGAAAGAACATCAAAATGCGCCACATCAAGGCTACTGATACTGACCTCATTTTTCTTGTTGGTCTTGTTTGACAAAGACCGAAACTAAATGCAGGGGGAAAAATAACCACTGGGAATTTTGAGAACAATTTACATATGATTTGTCGAGCTGTTGGAAGCTTATAGTCAAATGGCAAACATGTTAATCAAATTAAATGTACACAAACACAGAGACACCCACGGTCTGAGGATTCTGGAGGACCCTATGTAGGCAAATGTGTAAATCACATTTTGCCACTAGTAATTGGGTTGTGAGCTACCAGGAAAGTGCATGGCCCCTGCAAGTGTTGTTAGAATGATGAAGGACCTGTGAAGACCAGGAGACTACATTTTATAAGCAGAACGCAGCCAGTTCCAGAGCATTGCAGAGAGCACTTTTCCTTGGTCATCCGCATTAGAAAGGCATATCATGCTTTATAACCATGATTTACCATCTATACACATTGGGATTATGCAATATGTAGCTTTCCACCAATTGCTATCAATGGTATACAGCAGGAGTGCCCATACTTTACTAATGTGAGGTCTACTTTTAGTGATGCTGTCCCATTATGATCTACATCCATATTTGGGCATCTGCCTTGAAGCATTTGGTTCCAGACTTCAAATTGTATGTTCTACATGGGTGAATTGGCTCCTGATAAAATTGGCATCTGATAAAATTCACTCTAGTTTGAATGTAGTAGGGACCTTAGAGTGTAAGTTCCACTGGGCAGTCACTAAGCCATGACCAAACTCTGCACAGTGTTGCGTAAAACTTAACAGTGCTATTTAAATTAGAAGTGGGATAATGGTATTTAAGTGAACAATGGCTGATTCTACAAATTATGCTCCAGCATACATTTTCAGTAAAAGGATAAAACCCATTACATTTTTCACCAAAACAGAACAATGGTAAAAAGAAAACAAAAATTGCAATATAGGTATGGGATCGGTTATCTAGAATGCTCAGGACCCAGGGTTTTCTTGATGAGGGATCTTTGGATCCACATACTTAAGGAATGCCAAAAACTCAAAAAAAATGGGTTTGTTTTTACTATAAAATAAGAACTTTTAGTGGAAAAAAAACCCTCAAGATTTATTATACCCAGAGGATGGAAAAAGTCAGAATCTGTAAATCCGCCATCCCGGACCTACAAAGTCTTTTTTTCGGGCAAAAATCTGAATTATGGCTTTTTGGGGTAAGCACGACAAAAAAAAAAAAAAAAAGATTCGGATTTGCGCTCGATTTATTCGTGTTTGTCCCCGATCCAATAAAATAATTATCCTTTTTAATAATATATATGGTCCAATCGAGGATTCTAGTTTGGCCGGACTTTTTGATTCAAATAGTCAGATAAATTCAAACTTTGAAAAAAAAGGCTAAATAAATAAACATATGTCTACTAAAAAAATTATTTAAACATTAATTAAAGCCAATAGTATTTTTTTTTGCCTTCAAAAAGGATTAATTATACCTTAGGAAGGATCAAGTTCAAAGTACTGCTTTATTATTACAGGGAAAAAATAAATATCCAAAATTTGAGTTATTTGTGTAAAATGGAATCTATGGGAGATGGCCTTCCCATAATTTGAAGTTTTCCAGATTATGGGTTTCCAGGTGACAGATTCCATGTCTGTACTGTAATGGTTGTTATTGTTCAAAAGGCATAAGTATTGCCTATGTATGGCAATAAAAGTAATAAATTAGGAGTGTGTTGTTAAAACCATCTACTGTACAGAGCTGGGCATAATAGTAGATCAGTACATCTTTCACGTACAAACAAGTTCTATTTAATACAGCTGTTAACTAACTTTCTTCCAGTGTTCATGACTGAGGGTGGAAATAGAATAGGAAACATCTGGAAAGGGTAGAGAAAATTTTTTATGGCTCAATTCACACAAAGTAGTGTCAGCCTCCAGCACAAGTTATAAACAACGTTCTGCACCCGTGCAGGCTGAAATGTGAATTATCTGAACATGTGTTTAGTAACTCTGTACTTTACTCCCCGTAGGCGAAACGCGAGCATGTGAAGTAAATATCTATGTAAGATAATCAGGGTTGTTGAATTGGAGGTGGTACTGTGGTTAGTTTTGTTTCCTTGCAGCCCTGAGGTACGGAGTTCAGTTCTGACCTAGGAATGAATTTAAAAAGTACCTTTTACATTCTACCTATGTCAGTATAGGTTTCTAACAGGCATTTACTTATCCTAGAATCGAATACATAGTCAGGTAAATTAATGCTAATGAATGTGGCCCTTAGGAAGTTCCATGGAATAACTGGAATGATTAACAAGCTTTGTAAATTGCCGCTTAAATATTCTTTATTTAGATAGAGCCATTGTTAACTAGAGATGGTTGCACGAGGGGGAGCACCTCTTTAGGGCAGAGACTTCAGGGTCTTTAATTTCTTATTGTAAAACAAAAGAATAAAGTCATTCTTGGCATAAAGGCTGACAATCCCCCCCCCCCAATATATATGGCTGTACCATAAATATGCAAAGATTTTAGGCTCCCACACCCAGAATTTGGGAACGGCTTTGGAATAACAGTTATACAGTATTTAACCAGCACAATCGGGCTATAGAATATTAAGCAAATACACCTACATCAGGATGAATAATTAAATGTCGCAACTCGGATGCGTAGGACGTTATTTGACATGATTCTTTTAAAACCATCAATAGGTTTTTTAACTGAGCAAACATGATACTGCATTTGTAAATTTCAACTCCGCGATACAATACAAGCAGAAGGAGGAGGAAACACAAACACCACACCTTTTTCCTGGAGATTATTAGACGTGTTTATTGAATCAGAGGACAATATCCACATTTCTATAAATAGACATTTCTGAACCAGTGACTTATATCACTAATGCAGCGACATAGAAATACACAAAGATGCTCTGCTAGGAGCTATTCAAATAAATCCAAATTGATCAGTGTCTTACCCAGCGGTCCATTCATTCTTATAAAACAGTAAAGTGCGGTTTGTCATTGATAAAAAATAATGAACGTGACAGCAGACATGATAATAAAATGGATGTGCAAACAAACCAGCGGGAGAGTTGAAGGTAGCTTGAGAATGAGGCTTTGGATATGGACAGGCAGTTGGGAAAAAGGTTTCCAGCTTTTTTTTTTTTTTAAACTTTCCCACAATTCATTGTCAAGTTCAATGGTGAATCTAAGGGTGCTTGTTTTTTTTTGCAATACAGAGCAAAATTAGGTTTGCTTCAGTAAAGCAATACAAGAAGGGAGGCCTAAATGTGTGGTGGCAATATTAGAAGCAGAGTTTCATCTATGGTACCATTCAGCAAGTAGATCAACAGTGCATGAGGAGTGTCCATTGAAAATCCCTGGAATAGTAAGCCACTAAAAAGGGAATGTATAAATCTAGGCTGACAAAATGAGGAGCTCATACAAGACGGGAATATAGCAGTTGTCAAAGCAAACATTGCCTCGCTGCTCCATTTATACGACTTGCTTGGACAGTACTTTGGTCACGTGACTCATGGAAGCAACTATCACAAGAATGGTGACTTCCATATCTGCAAGTGATAAGGAGATACACATAAGCAATATGGCCAAGTGCTTTCCACTGCAAGAGAAGGAAGGCAAGGACAGAAAAGGTACTGGTTACCACTATAAGGGGACCACAACTTGTGACCCAAAAGGCCTGTATGCCAGAGACTAATTAAAGAGTTATCTATTGACCCTGTCTGCAGCGGTTTCTCAGAAAACATAGGCCTACACCCATTGGAGAGCAAACTAGTTCATCCTCAGTTTAGAGTATTAAATTCTATGAAGCAGAAAGGTTTCATTCATTCAAAAAAAATACTGCTATTAAATTTATGAAATTCATGAAAAAAATACCCCCTGAAATAAGTCAAACAGAACAAGTTTCCTCCAAAAATAAAATACCGGTAACAGTGCTCCACCATGTAAATTCAAGTGTAACATTAAAATAAATCGAAATAAAATACAGGAGGAGGGGTGGGTGAGAGAAAGGACATCTGGAAGAGCAATATTAACAAAATCATGCCTTTTGTCAAGTGTGGAATAGTGTTTGGTACCTTTTTAATTGAATTAGAGATATATTAAATGTGGCAGTCCAGAGAGCAAGATTTACCTAAATTCAACCCTGAAAAAGAAACAGTTGAATATATAAAAAGATAATTTTGCCTGAAGGCAGCTTAAGGAACATCCAGTTTAATTGGATATAGTGAAAACAAATGCCTAGCACTCCCCGTGAGGTGACAGCATATTAAAAAAATGCTGAACGTAATTAAGCTGGTTCCTTCCATGGTTAGCATGTTGTGATGGAGTATGAAAATGTGAATATTTGTGGCTTCATTCACTACAGTTGAATTCATAGCCTCTGTGTGGCTCCCTCCCAAACTGCACCATTTTAAACACACAGCATTTTTTTTTTATTCTTTGCCTTAAAAAGTAATTTCTTCTTGACAAAGGCACCCTCAGCTGTTTCAACACCCTGCACACATTCACAGTTTACACTCACAATGACTAGATTGCGTTTCAGCCTCTGACGTACATTAGGTTTCCTGGTGTTTAGGAAAACTTGAGAGACACGGTGCTGCTGGAATGGCAGAACTTCCAAGAGAAGCCTGCACAGCTGAAAATAAAGGCGACATGAATCTTAAACAGCATCACTGCAGGCTGCCCGCACATCGGATACAGGCCTGAGGATGGCAAAATCTGACAGCAGAACTACTAGAAAGCAATGCCTACAAAAAGTAAAGTTCATCTTTTTTTCTTCTGCTGCCGGAGCATTTTCCGTCGCTTAATGATCATTTCATAAAGTTTTTCTATTCCTTCCCTCAGTCCATCTCCAATGATGGCACACGTTGCCTGGAGATGCCATGGAGTGGATGAACCAAATTCATTGAGTGCCAGTAACTTCTCAATCTCCGAGAGAGTCAGGGAGTTCCTCAAGTCCTGCTTGTTAGCAACAATTAAAACAGGTACTCCATGGTTTTCTGAAATCTTGGTAATTTTATGTAGTTCAGTTTTGGCTTCCTCCATTCTTTCCGTGTCCACGGAGTCCACCACAAACACAATTCCATCTGTGCACCTTGTGTAGGATTTCCAAAGAGGTCGGAGTTTTTCTTGTCCGCCAACATCCCAAAAGTGGAAAGTTACTGTTTTGGAGTTACCAAGGGAAACTTTAATTTTTTCAGCATTAAATCCTTTGGTTGGAACGGTATTGACAAATTCGTTGAATTGTAACCTGTATAACACTGTGGTCTTTCCAGCACAGTCCAAACCCAAAATGGCAATGTGAAGAGCCTGAAACGGAGATAAGCCTGAGAGAATTGGAGTCTGTTCTGAAAGTCCATTTCCCATTTTTGTGTGTCGTATAGTCAGCTACAACACATGGAAGGTAAATCCAAACGTCAACAAAATCCTCTGTTGGTATTGGTGTATTGAGATACCTGCAACAAAAAGAAAATATAAAATTAGTTTTAGTTTATAGTTTAATATGTAGCACTTCATTTAGGAATGGTCAATTAATTATAGAACTTTTTTTAGCTGTAAGTGGTACAGCTAGAAACAAGATTCCGTTCACTGGGGACTAAAGTATCAGAAAACAAGTGAAATCTATAACTAAGTGGACCACAATGCATGTTGTTACTGCGTCGATGAAGGACACTGTCCAACGCATGTATAAATACCCCCTCAAAGTAATAGCGTGTTATTGGCTTCCAATTAACTACTTGTTTAAACGAGAGAGAATAATGAAATGAATATCACTAGTGGACATAGGAATCTGATCTGGCCTGCCCACTGGCACAAATTTTAGCATGGCACCGACCCAGATCTAACTTTTATTCTGGACACACCATAGTCGGAGTGTTAAGCTGGCCATAGATGTTGAGATTTTTAAAAGATCAGATCCTGATCGTGAGACCACGATCTTCTCAGAACGATCGTACGAATTTACCATCAACTAAAAAGACCAATTTACCAGGAAAACAAAGGGGAGCTGCCTGCTTGGCCCTGCAAACATAGAGAGATTGCACTGGGACCGACAAAGATTTTTTGACCTGGCCGATCAATTTCCCGACAGATGTCGGCCGAAAAATCGTAAGATGTACGATCGTTCGAATACCACTAACCGCACGATAATTTCGAAGGATTGGTCGGGCTTCCCTAAAATCGGTTGTTCGGCAAGAAGAATCGTCGCGTCTATGGGGACCATTAGACCCACTACAGTTTGTCAAAGGAAAACCCTATCACTTTCTATTATTTATACAATACCAACATATCCCCAAGAGCGGTCTAAATGGGGACAGGTTGAACATGGCAAACACACTCACACAATGATCCTGGAGATGAAGAGGATATTGATCATTAAGTTTATGACTCAGAGGGAGAATGGGGTATGAGACAAGTGTGGAGTTGGGTTACATAAGACAAGACTGTCAGCAGGTGCCAGTGATATACAACATTCTCTGAAATAATGTCGATTTTGGGGTTTCCTGCTGGGTCCACAGCTCGTTAGATGCATGTTAATTTGGCTCTTCAACAGTAGAAAGAGTAGCCACCTCCAAAATGGAAACATATATGAAAAGGACAACTGGAGAGCATTTTGGTGTAGTTTTATTGAATCACTACATGTTTCAGACCACACATGTCCTTACTGCACCCGAGGAAGGACCCGTGTGGTTATAAACATGTAGCGCTTCAATAAAACTACAGCAAAAGATTCAAAAGACTCTCCGGTTCTCCTTTTCATATATGTGGCATTCTCTGAAGTTGCAAGCGTGATTATATTCCTTTCAGAGGGAATAATAACTTCTTATCACTACATATCATTTTCAATAATGGCCATTATGGGGCTAAAACAGTCAAGGCTTGTACGACAGAAGTTTCGCGGGCAAGTGACTGTATACAATGCATTCATAGTAGTGTCAATAACAAAAGAAATGTTAGTACCCTGTATGTCAAATAAGAAAATGCTCTGAATAATGAAGTACAGGTATGGGACGTGTTATCCAAAATGCCCGGGACCTGGAGTTTTCAGGATAACTGATCTTTCCGTAACTTGGATCTTCATACCTGAAGTCTACTGGAAAATCATTTAAACATTAAAAATACCCAATAGGCTGGGGTTGCTTCTAATATGGATCAATTATATCTCAATTTGGATCAAGTACACAGTACTGTTTAATCACTACAGAGAAAAGGGAAATCATTTTTAAACATTTGGATTATTTGGATAAAATGGAGTCTATGGGAGACGGACTTTGCGAATAATGGGTTTCCGGATAACAGATCCTATACCTGTACAAGGAAAGGACTTTGTGCAATTAGAGAGAGTACAAGAACACAAAGAGAAAATGTGCAGCCAGGCTAAACTCCAAGCAGGGAGAGGTAAGTCAGGAGATCCCTGGAGCCTTCAGGGGAAGGGGTGTTGGCCTGTATTTACTTTCAGAGGCAAGTCTTGTGTGCAGGGACATTCAGGGGCAGCAAGTGCAGTTGTTACTGTAGGGCTGGATGTAGAAGAGGATCAATTGCTGAAATAAAACAGCTCTAGGGCCACATGTGCAATTCAACTGCATCAAAATGGCTCAAGTGAATAGCTGAATAGCTCACAAGCCTTTCAATGATGAAACACACACAGACGACAAAATCTCACCCCCGAGTCGCTGCTAAAGCCACAAGACGCACTTTGGAAATAAATAGTGTATAAAACAGACGCAGTAAAGCAGCGGACAGTTACAGGTCATCTCTAGAGACACACGGGGGAAATGGCCTCTCCGTTTTACACTGCCCCTTGCGCCTTCTCTCTTGCACCGACAGGCGGCGGTATCGCGCGCAGCAATCAGGCCAAACGTAGCGCAGGATTAGCCCGAACCAATGGGGCTTCGGTACCGGGTGATTTTACAGTAACAGCAGCGTGTGGGCCGCGCACACAACATGGGAAACAGTTCATGTCCGTCATTACCTTCTACTCCTCAACAGCCTCGGTTAATCACAGGGACGCAGGTGTCCTCCAATGCGCTAAAATCGGACTCACGCCCGGCGAACAGCGCCGTGTTTATCAAGGGCCTAACTATCCTGTGTCCCCCGGTAATTATTACACACCTCCAGTCTAGCCGCTCGGTGCCCTTCAGTACGTGTCTGTGCCGTGGTGCAGTGTTCTCCGCAGGGCACGAGCATCTGTTCTGCTCCTCACCCAGCTCCAAGCACTGTCTGTGAACACAAGCGCATTACCAGGCAAGTGACTGCTTTCCAAACCACGCCCTCCTCGCAACTCCGCTCCGGATTGGACGAGACGGTGCATTCCCTTGCATTCATTTCTCTATCCCGGATTGGGTAGTTCGTTTGCCACTCTCCTTATGTAGATCCTCCCCTCCCGTTGGCGCCAAGTAACAGAAAGGGAAAGGCGAAGCCAGTGAGTCAGTGTATTATTTATCGGCAGGGTGGGGGAGTTGCGGCGTTTATCTGCAGTCTGTGTAGGGCTGCTGCTTCTGCCGCCAAGTGTACACTAGCAATGTTTGGGGAGGTCTAGGCTCGACACGACTCTTCCATAAGATCTTTAGCGTGTAAAGAGTGACTGACGTTTATCAGAGCACAAGTCACATGACAAGGGGCAGCTGGGAAACTAACAATATGTCTAGCCCCATGTCAGATTTCAAAATTAAATATAAAAGAACCCGTTCGCTCTTTTGAGAAACGAAAGTTCAGCGCAGAATTCTGCTGGAGCAGCACTATTAACTGATGCTTTTTAAAAAGAAAACAAACATATTTTTCCATGACAGTATCCCTTTAAGTTAAGGTGGCCATACACGGGCCGATAAAAGCTGCCGACAGACCAAGTCGGCAGCTTATTGGCCCGTGTATGGGGGCCCCCGACGGGCTTCCCCGACTTTCGGCCAGATCTCGATCGGATGGGGTTAAAAATCCCGTCGGATCGCGGCCGCATCTGTTCGTTGATGCGGTCCCGCGATCCGACCGCCCGTTTGGCGAACGCTAGGATCCGATCGTTGGGCCCTAGGGCCCACGATCGGATCAGCCCGATATTGCCCACCTCAAGTGGGCATATCGGAGGGAGATCCGCTCGTTTGGCGACATCGCCAAACGAGCGGATCTATCCGTGTATGGCCACCTTAAGTCCTGAATACAGTTGTAGTAGCCTGAAAGCAGTATCTCCCCTGCTGCATATGTTTTCTTCTGCTTCTGATTTCTCAAGCGAAGCCAGTAACAGAACTAGAGGAAAACTGAGCGTTATTAATAAGTGTATGCTGCTGTGTTGGAAAGATGCATAGAATATCAAACATATTGTGTTGGCCTGTTGGGTTGTTTTTTTTACTGTCATCAATGTGCAATTCCACTTTATAAGCATCCACTAGGGATGCCACCTGCCTGGTATTTTACCTGCCTGCTCAGTAAAAATATTGCTTGATAATAGAAAAAGAACCAAAAAAACCATGGGATCATCTGTATTTAGTTCCTCGAAAAGATGGCAACCCTACAATTGCTATATCCATATTCCCCATGTGCAACAGATGCCCCATAGGCCCAGTCTGGCAGCTGTAGATACTGGCAAATGCCATAGACGGTCACTATTTAGTTGGCTGGTGGGGCTGTTTGGGCCTCTGTGTACTTGAAATACTGGGACCTGTTTTGACACACCTGGCCAGTATTGGACTAACTGGAGCTTGACTTAGCGAATCACTGCAGAAGTGTGGCTCCGTCTGTCAGGAGGTTTTCAGTTTCTCCAAACTGGCCAATTGAATGTGATGGAGTCACACACAGGCTGGTATTAGATAGTTGCCTGTATTAGGTAGAGGGCTTATTTAGATCACTGGGCTGGACACCAGATTAGCATGAAGAATGCTGTAATGGCCCTAGAATCAGGGATAGCATTAGGGAGAGGATGCAAAGATCACTGGGCAGGGCACACACGATTAGCCTGAAGCATGCTGTAATGGCACCAGAATTAAGGATGGTATTGGGTTGAGGGCTCATATAGGTCACATGGTATAGCATCATCAGATTCAAAGATTGTATTAGGGTGGTATTATGGAGAGGGCTCATGGAGATCACAGGAGGTGACCTATTAGGGTTGCCACCTGGCCGGTAAAAATGATGGTTGATCCCAATGCTATTAATAGGGAAAAATTCTAAATATATAGGAAGGCCGGTATTTTTTTATGGAAAAGGTGGCAACCCTACATGTTATAGCAGCACCAGTTTTAGGGATGGTATTAGGTAGAGAGCTTATATAGGTCACATGCTATAGTGGCACCAGATTCAGGGATGGTACTGGGAAGAGGGTTCATATAGATCACATGCTATAGCAGCAACAGATTCAGGGTTGGTATTAAGGAGAGGGCTCATATAGGTAACATGCTATAGCAGCACCAGAATCAGGGATGGTATTGGGTTGAGGGCTCATATAGGTCACATGGTATAGCCGCGCCAGATTCAAAGATTGTATTAGGATGGTATTATGGAGAGGGCTCATGTAGATCACATGCTGTAGCAGCACCAGTTTTAGGTATGGTATTAGGTAGAGAGCATACACTATATACTGTAGGTCACATGCTATAGCGGCACCAGATTCAGGGATGGCATTAGGGACAGGGTTCATATAGGTTACATGATATAGCAGCACCAGAATCAGAGATGGTACTGGGATGAGGGCTCATATAGGTCACATGCTATAGCAGCATCAGATCCAGGGTTGGTATTAAGGAGCAGGCTCATATAGGTCACATGCAAAAGCAGTCCCAGAATCAGGGATGGTATTAGCGAGAGGGCTCGTATAGGTCACATGGTATAGCAGCACCGGTTTTAGGGATGGTATTAGGTAGAGAGCTTATATACTGTAGGTCACATGCTATAGTGGCACCAGATTCAGGTATGGTATTTGGAAGAGGGTTCATATAGGTTATATGATATACTGTAGCAGCACCAGATTTCGGATTGGTAGTAAGGACAGGGCTCATATAGGTCACATTCTATAGTGGCACTAGATTCAGGGTTGATATTAAGGAGCAGGCTCATATAGGTCACATGCAATAGCAGCACCAGAATCAGGGATGGTATTAGGGAGAGGGTGCATATAGATCACTAGAGTAGCCTGAAGCATGTTATAATGGCACCAAAAGCCGTTTTGGCTGCATCGCTGTATTGGCCACACTGGAGTTGAATGAAGCAAGCTTTAGCAGCACCAAAAAAATGGCTACAGTCCTAATACATTTCCCACTGTGCACAAAGTACATTAATGAGCACTGGTTTCCCATCTGCTTAAGAAGCAAGTGATGTGTTTTTTTCTGAAATACGTTATTCCAATGAGCAGTAAGTACCAAACTTCACATGTTCCATCTACATATTTTGTGTCTTCTCAAATGCAAATCCTGACAGCTTCCTAAACCTTCCCTGTTTGTATTTGATCATGGACGTGTCCTATATTAATCTGACTGTGTGAATCCGATCTGACGTATGTGTCAAGGGCCAGGGGCAAGGCTAAAGGCGTGCTTAGTGTGCTGTACAAACAGTTTCTATGGCTAGCGCTGGAAGGCTATTTCAAAGACAAAGAAACACTTATTTTATCTCTTAGTTTAGGCCTCCCTTGCAGTTGTGTCAGACAGGCATGTATTTATTTAATCCTATTTAACTAACTGCATTTTTAAACCGTAACCTCAAAAACCCCTCTCCTGCAGACATGTAGCCCATTCCACTTTATGCCTAAAGGTGACCATACACGGGCCGATAAAAGCTGCCGACAGACCGAGTCGGCAGCTTATTGGCCTGTGTATGGGGCCTCCCGACGGGCTTCCCCGATCGAGATCTGACCGAAAGTCGCCCAGATCTCAATCGGATGGGACTAAAAATCCTGTCGGATCGCGGCCGCATCTATTCGTTGATGCGGTCCCGCAATCTGACCGGCCATTACCATTCGTTAGAATCTGATCGTTGGGCCCTAGGGCCCACGATCGGATCAGCCCAATATTGCCCACCTCAAGGTGGGCATATCGGGGAGAGAACAGTCTGCCCTGTCTAGTGGTGCCCGGCCTGGAGCCTTTTAGCTGTATTTAGGGTAAGGGCACACTGGGCGATTCCGGGAGATTTAGTCGTCTGGCAACTAATCGCCTCGATTTTACTGCGACCAATCTCCCCGAAGGCCTTCCCTCACTCTGTGCTGGCTAAAATGGAAAATCGGCGGCGCTAATCACACGGTGCGATTTGTTTTCTGAAGTCGCCCGAAGTTTCCTCATGAGGCAGTTGAATGTTTGTGTCTCTGGTGTTACAATCTGGCAGCTCAGTAAATCAGGTGCAGACGCTAAACTGTTACAATTTTGCAACATTTAGTTGATACATTTCTCAGCAGCATCTCTAGAGTATTAGCAACTATTGTATCAATTCTAACAGCTGCCTGTAACTCAGGGATTCTGCTCGGCAGGGACACAGATAAGAAATGTATTAACTAAATGTATCCATTTAGAACAGGTTACAGGGTCGGCGACCCCCCCTCCCAGAGCTGCTTCAGAAGGTGAAAAATGACACTTTACACTTCAATATTAGAAAAACGATCACACATAGAAAATAGAAAGACATTGGAAAATTTCGTTATTTCTGGTGATCTATCTGAAAACATCTAGTTGTTTGAAGGTGAACCACCGCTTTTATGTCTGGGGGAAAATCTGAAAACAACTGAACTGAAAAAATGTTGAAAGGTCAACAACTCCTTTAATAAATGAGACAGAATCAATGAAAGGTTAACCAAGAATAAATTGAACATTTGGAATAAAAGGAAAAACACACACAGTAAGATATACAACTGAAACTAGACTAAACTAAACTAAACTCTACTTCACTTTCCAGACACTGGAATTATTTCCCGCAGCAGTGCCTTTATTTGGTCTAGGCTTTTAATATACTTCAACTTGTCCTGTAAACTGACTATACACAAGTGATGACTCAAGATCTGTTGTAGTTCCCCATGCACAACTAACAGCTAACACAGCAAACAGACCGGAAACATGGTAAAGAGACATTCAGGCTCATACAAAATTGACACCAAGAGGCACTCAAGTTCAAACAGATCCTGTTTTGCTTTCCCCTAGAAACCATATGTTTATGGTCAGTAGAAAAGAAAGGCATGAGGAGAGTGGAGGAGGTGACGGGAGGCTTTTTTTTTTTTTACCAAGGGACAAAAATCATTCACTGTCACCTGCTGTTGAGGTTCTCTGAATTTCCATGCACAGCGGATGAGAGAATTCCTGCTGCTCCAAGTCATTATGCGGATAATGAAGGGATAACAGTGGGGGTAGCCTAATAAAAACCCTCCCCCAACAAACAAGCTGAGCCCTCCTGGTATCACCCAACTCTATAAATGCTAAGCAAGCAGAAAATTCTCAGTAATATATACGCTAGTTAAGAAGCAGGACTACCAGCAATAGGTTAACATCCGCTAACTGCAGAGAGTTTAGCTGCCAGACACTTTTAAATTGGTTTTAAACTTATAAAGGGTATCTCCACTGAAAAACAGTTTTTTGTTTTGTTTTTTTTGCATCATGAAAGAAAATGAAATCCTAAGCACAATTCCAATACACACTTAAAGGGATTGTCATGATTTTTATGGTGTTATTTTTTATTTCTAAATTACACTGTTTACACTGCAAATAATTCACTCTACAATATAAACTTTAATTCCTGAACCAGCAAGTGTAATTTTTTTTAATTTATAATATTGGTGTGTAGACAGCCATCTCAAGTCATTTTGCCTGGTCATGTGCTTTCAGAAAGAGCCAGCACTTTAGGATTGAACTGCTTTCTGGCAGGCTGTTGTTTCTCCTACTCAATTTAACTGAATGTGTCGCAGTGGGAGCTGGATTTTTACTTTTGAGTGCTGTTCTTATATCTATCAGGGAGCTGTTATCTTGTGTCAGGGAGCTGTTATCTTGTTACCTTTCCATTGATCTGTTGTTAGGCTGCGGGGGGGGGAGGGGGTTGATATCACTCCAACTTGCAGAACAACAGTAAAGAGTGACTTACGTTTATCAGAGCACATGTCACATGACTGGGGGCAGCTGGGAAACTGATAATATGTCTAGCCCCATGTCAGATTTCAAAATTAAATATAAAAAAATCAGTTTGCTCTTTTGAGAAACAGATTTCAGAGCAGAATTCTGCTGGAGCAGCACTATTAACTGATGCATTTTGAAAAAAAACATGTTTTCCCATGACAGGATCCCTTTAATAAGAAGTATTCTGTGGTCTTCAAGTTATTTGTAAATAAAATTTCAGTTGAAAGCAGTATTTTAGTACAGGTATAGGACCTATTATCCAGAATGCTCGGGTCCTGGGGTTTTCCAGATAATGGGTCTTTCCGTAATTTGGATCTTCATACCTAAAGACTACTTGAAAATCATGTAAACATTAAATATACCCATTAAGCGGGTTTTGCCTCCAATAAGGATTAATTAAATATTAGTTTGAATCAAGTACAAGGTACTGTTTATTATTAGAGAGAAAAAGGAAATAATTTTAATTCAGAACTTTCTGGATAAGGGGTTTCCAGATAATGGAACCCATACCTGTAGTTTACTAGTGATGTGCAGGTTGAGAAAAACTTGCACCCGACCCTAACCCGGCACTCTCCCAAGGGGCGGCCTGCGCCAGTACTGTATATAAAAAGGTGCGCGCAGAGGCAGAAGTGGGGCAGAAGAAGGCTATGGGTGTGGAGAATGGAGGCCAAAAATTATGCTACAAAGATGCCTTTGGGTGGAGATCCCCTTTAAATATGATTTTAGCAGTCACCTTTTTTATTGAAATTGTAAAGCTATATTGTATAGCAGTAGTATTAATCATTCATGTAAAATCCAAAAGGACAGGGTCACATGTGAGTCATGAACAATCTCAGTAAATAATGGCACAACAATGTTGGCACTGTATAAATAAAGGATAACAATGTATCTCAACAGGACTGGTATCATCACATGTCAAAGGACTGTGTACATAACATTGTACCAGAGGCTCTGTGCATTGTTTCAAGAAAACAGCAACATCAAAAGGCTCATGGAAAGGTGTTGTAGGTCACAGCTGAGGGAGAACTGACAATTCCCTGCCATATAAAGTTCCTTTCCTCGAGAGTTGGGCTAATAGCACCATATGGTGGGGGCACTACCTGCAATTGTTTTGCTAGATCTGCTCGTGGATGCATGGCTATGTCCCAATGTAGAATACAATCCAATGAGCTGCAGTTTAGCACAATTATTTATTGAGACCAGAAAGAAACGTATTGGGGGTTTACACCTGTATTTTATTACTATACTATTGAAAGTCAGATTCCATTTAACTAAATGACAGGCTCCATGGGCACATTTTGGGACTTCTCCATTGGCTAAAAACACTGGCAGAGACTATGGCCCATGGTCTAAGTCAGGGATCCCCAACCTTTTGAACCTGTGAGCAACATTCAGAAGTAAAAAGAGTTGGGGAGCAACACATGCATGAGAAATGTTTTTGGGCTACCAAATAAGTGCTGTGCTTGGCCATTTGGTAGCCCCTATGTGGATTTTTAACCTACATTGAGGCTCTGTTTGGCAGTACACCTGGGTTTATACAACCAAAACTTGCCTCCAAGCCTAGAATTCCAAAATAAGCACCTACTTTGAGGCCACATAGGATCGAAGGGTTTGGAGAGCAACATGTTGCTCACAATCTACTAGTTGGGGATCTAGTCATTAAAAAGGTGACATGTCTTCATGTTTGGGAAAAGAGCATATGAGGCTACCAATTATATCCCAAAAGCACCACTGTGGTTGGTTGTTCATAAAATCAGATAAAATACAGTACTTATCACACCATCTGACATCATGTCTTACAAATCCAAAGGTTGCAAGGCACAATATGCTGACCAGTACTTTCACATGTAACTAAGGAAAAAATATAGCTAACAATGTGTACTAGTGAATATTATAGTCAATGCTTGCCTGCAATAGTCTGTGGGGCAATTTATTCTTCCTTAAGTGACTTTGCTTGGCATTTAACCCTGACAAATGTCCTTGTTTTGCATTAGAAATGTATCTATTGCCTAACAGTTGTGATGTGACCAAGCACCATACATATCCTTGCTGCACAATAGATCACGACCAAGCTCAGACAAGGGATAATAGTCTCTATAATATAAATGCACATGATCATTTAATATCCACATGGCTAATAAATCCTAATTTATTACTGCATTTGACACAAATAAGTGTTTAAACGCTTGATGAACCTTATGCACATTTAATACAGGACAATTATATGTTCCAATATTCCAAATGGAGGAATCACAGCTATGTCACATATGAGTGCTTAATACTACAAATCTTAGTAGTTTGTGTTTTCTTCTAATACTCGCAGGAGTCACCAAGAATATGACTGATTGATTGCAATTCTAATCAATGCACAATGATTCCAACCCTTAGGCAGACCATGGTGATACACCAATCCTTTATACTTACAGCACTGACAGTGGGATCAGTGACTGTGATTGATGGCTCACAAGAGTAGGAGTGCGATTAATTACTACTGATAATGTGAATACTTTTCAAATGTCATATTCAGCATAATGAAGCCTGTATAGAACCCTGCAAATTGGCATGGCAAAGTTGTAAATATGAATGATTAGAGCAGATATTAAAGGGGTTGTTCACCTTCCAACACCATTTTCAGTTCAGTTGGTTTCAGATAGTTCAGCCAGCAGGTCTTGACTGAGAATCAAAATAGGCCCTGGCATTTCAGGTACACAGATGCCCAATAAGCCCACACAGAGGCCTAAACAGCCTCCACCAGTCCACTAAATACTGACTTTCTATGGCACCTTATAGCAGCCCCTCTGGCATTTGCCAGAACCCAAATATTCCCAGTCCGGGCCTGTTCACCAGGACCTGTTTCACCTTCTAAAGCAGCTCTGGGAGGGGAGGTCGCGACCCTGTAAACTTTCTAAATTGATACTTTTTTTATCTTTGTCCCTGCTGAGCAGAATCTCTGGGTTTTATTACAGGCAGCTGTTAGAATTGATACAATAGTTGCTAATACTCCTGAGATGCTGCTGAGAAATGGATCAACTAAATGTTGCAAAAAGGGAAACAGTTCAGAGTCTGCACATGAATTACTGAGCTGCCAGACAAATGCCAGAGACATGAACATTAAACTTTTAACTTAGATTTTGAAAAAAACAGTAAAAAATAAAAAATGAAAAGTAATTGAAAAAAGTCTTTATTTCTGGGGAACAATTGAACTGAAAAAAAGTTTTGGAAGGTGAACAATCCCTTTTTTCAATTACTTTATATTTTCTATGTGTGACTATTTTTCTAATATGGAAATGTAAAGTTTTATTTTTCTAAAGCAGCTCTGGGAGGGGGGTCGCTGACCCTGTAAACTGAATTGATACATTTAGTTGATACATTTGTTAAATGTATTCCTGCTGAGCAGAATCCCTGAATTTCATTACAGGCAACTGTAAGAATTGATACAATAGTTGATAATATTACAAAGATGCTGCTGTGAAATGTATCAATTAATTGTTACAAAATTGTAACAGTTTAGAGTCTGCACCTGAATTACTGAGCTGCCAGACTGAAGCACCAGAGACAGGCACATTAAACTTTAAACTTATATTTTGAAAAACGGTAAAAAATAAAAAATGGAAATTAATTAAAAAAAAATATTTAAAAAAAAATTATTAATCTGAAAACAATTGAACTGACATTTTTTTGGATGAACAACCCCTTTAAGTGCAACCTTTTGGCGCAGTCTGTCATGTTTTCCACCACCAAAGCGGCAATTAGTGATGGGCGAATCTGACCCATTTTGCTTTGCATTAAAGTCTATGGGCATCAAATTATTTTTTGTCGCTCTATTTGGCACATCATTTTTTTTTTTTTTTTTGCAGCACCACAATTTTTTTCATCCGTTGATGTCTATGGGGCAAATTCACTAAAGGGAGAATTGTCGCCAGCGAACGCTTCGCCACACTTTGCACAGTGAAAATTTGCTACCACTACACTAATTCACTAAAATGCGAAGTTGCCCGGGGTGTCAGGTAAGTAGTCACTTGGAGAGTGCCTAACTTTTACCACCCCTAGTAGAAAATGGTATTCCATCTTTATTAAAGGAGAACTAAAGTTTAAACAAAGAAGTAAGCTAGAAATGTTGTGGATTATGTTTTGGGTTTCTGTACCAGCCCAAGGCAACCACAGCCCTTTAGCAGTAAAGATCTGTGTCTCTAAAGATGCCCCAGTAGCTCCACATCTTCTTTTCTGCTGATTCACTGCACATGCTCTGTGCTGCTGTCACTTACTGCGCTTAGGGACCCATTTACAATATACAGTACATATAGAATAGAAATGTCACAATATATTAGTAATTAATACAGATAATTACTACATGACAGAAAAAAAAACCAACGCAAATAGTATCAGAATTTAACAATCAGCCCTGTAGCCTCAGCTTATATTACAGGCCAACCTCATTTTCTGCTTGATAATTTCTGACGACCCATAAGCTTAGCTTCTCAACAGCTGCTCAGAGCCCACTGAGCATGTGAGTGTCACAGACACTTTCCAAGATGGTGACCCCCTGTGACAAGTTTGAAGTCCTGGATCATTGCTGCTATTGACAAGCTGACACTTATAAAACATGGCATTTTTAGCCATATTCATTTTTAGGGTTTAGTTCTCCTTTAAATTAGTGAAGAAACCACAACATGATGTGCTATGAAGTGGCGATCAGTGATTGGCTGATCGCCATATCAATCAGGGAAGTTCCGGGCAGACTGTCTTGACCCGGGTAGCCCTTGTGAAAACCGGGATGTCCGGGTCAAAGCCGGACAGGTGGCAACCCTATGTAGTATCAATGTCTTATATTCCTGCACCTCCTATTTATATGGCACTAGATCTGTGTTGCTTAGAGAGTAACCAATAGTACTGTGCAGCGAAAAAAAAAATATCTGTCTAATAAATATTAAAGTATTAATTTGTAAAATTAGGCACATATAAACACTTAATACAGTTAATACTACAGCAGCTTGTGGCCTTTGAGATGTATTCAGATTCATATAGCTGGGCATAATCATTTAATCTATATCAGTATACCCTGCTAATTACATTTGGCTTCAAGCACCTTTTTTCATTTGCGTATTTGTCTGTGTTCTAAAGTGATCAAGGTTAGAACCTATTTGTAAGTGTAGGAGCATTATAATATTCAACCAGTGGCCCCTGAATTTAGCTTGTCACACATAAAAAGCTCCAGTCAATTAAATGTGTGACTAATTAGGGCTATTCCACACGGGGAGATAGCGACGCGTTTGCGGTCGCGGCGACAAAGCGCCGCGCCAGTCGCCGCGACCGGCGCAGGCGACAGTTTTGTATGGGCGCCTATGTAAAAACGCCTGTGCTAACCACACGAGGCCGATGCGCTTTTCAACAGTCGCCTGAAAATGCCTCGCCAGGCTTTTTCAGGCGACTGTTGAAAAGCGCATCGCCTCGTGTGGTTAGCACAGGCGTTTTTACATAGGCGCCCATACAAAACTGTCGCCTGCGCCGGTCGCGGCGACTGGCGCGGCGCTTTGTCGCCGCGACCGCAAACGCGTCGCTATCTCCCCGTGTGGACTAGCCCTTAAATCACACACACTCATGGAGGGCCAAACTGACAGGTAAATATATATAGTCCGTTGTAATCCAATTCATTTTTTAAAAACAGTTTTTCTCCGGAATATTAAAACAGTGCCATGTACTTAATCAACACTGAGATATAGATGACCTTTATTGAAGGCAAGCTATTCCTATTGGGTTTATTTAATGTTTAAATGATTTCTTTTAGGAGACTTAATTAATGGATATTCAAATTACGAAAGTTTCCATACCTGTAGTTTTAAAGTGTGACACCAATGCACCAATGAAGCCCCTGTATACATGAATGTAAATTGTGTAACAAGTGATGACTTGGTTAAATATTTTTTTTCAGAAATTGACAATCTCGTCTCCTGTAGAGTTAAATGTCAATGGCCTGAAAGCCCCAGCCCTGGCTTTTTTCAAACAATTGCAGACTA
Source organism: Xenopus laevis (assembly GCF_017654675.1). NCBI lineage: Eukaryota > Metazoa > Chordata > Amphibia > Anura > Pipidae > Xenopus > Xenopus laevis. The sequence continues at coordinate 28,566,508 of NC_054382.1, read as the reverse complement.
TAAAGTTAAAATAAACCATTTTCAGGTGGTAATCGACCAAGGTGGCAATTGATAAAAATGCCAGTGCTAATGCTTTTATTTGATTTTGATTATTGGGGCAACAAGGTCAGTTTTAGGTGTTTTTGGTTCACAGGAAAACACAGTTAATTGCATTAGTCAATTTTAGACCTTATTTAGACCTAACAACTGTGCAATATAGTTTTTTCACTTGTTACAATCTTGCATCGTTCATGGCATGTTAGGGCAGAGACCAAAACACATTTTCTTCGGCATACCACTTACTTTCTTTCCATAGGGTGCATTCAACTCCTCAGGCTACTTCCAAGCCAATTTCTCATAATTTCTCATTCACTATATAAAGATGAATGGGATCAAGCACTAAAGAGTTAAATTGTATCACATGATAGTTCTATTATTTAATGTAATTGTGTTCACTTGATTTTTATTGCACCTGAGGAAGGGGTTGACCCCGAAAGCTTGTGCCAACTCTGCTGGAATAAATGTTCTAAAAGGCAAAGCCAAGTGTCTGGTGTGCTTCCTCCCTATGGGAATTCATGTTAGGGCAGAGACACCTGGGCAGATTCGGGGAGATTAGTCGACCGGCAACAAATATCCTCTTCTTCAGGGTGACATCTCCCCGAACTGCCTCCCCTGCCTTCCTGTCGGCTTGAATGAAAATCGCCGGCGGGATGGCACTCGGAGCGCTTCGGACGTCTTCTGAAAATGAAGTGCTCCAAATGCCATCCCGCTAGCGATTTACATTGTAGCTGACGGGAAGGCAGATCGGGGAGATTAGTCGCCCCAAAGAAGAGGAGATTTGTCGCCAGGCGACTAATCTCCCCAAATCTGCCCCTGTGTCTCTTCCCTTAATGGTTTCCTGATCCACCCAATAGAATTCCCTCAGACTGTCTCTTATATCTAACTGGTTCTTGATTGCTTGCTAATTATAGTCTGATTGAAGTAATGTGACAAAGGAGCCATATGGCTTAAGTCTGGGTCTCTGGGTTTTTTTATGTCTAGATCTGTAGCTGGCTACTCATGGGACATAGATGGAGGTAGACGCCCATGGACAAAGCAGCACAGGGCCACTTAGGAGATGATCGACACCATGTTGCACATGTGAAACACTCTTCCCAATGTTTACATTTTCTTTTGCAATTCATGTGTAAAACTCTAATAAACATATTAAAATAACAACTTGTGTTTTATGCAGGAATCCCTTTTGAAGCTGCAGCAACCCAGCATTGAATAGGATAGGTGATGAACCATGAAGCACTCATGACAACGCAATTGAATGCACCACAGTCCAAATGTAGGGCAAGGCTCCTATCATTACATTACTTACTTCATTTCTGTTACTTAGCATAAAACTGCCACGTATGAAAATTCTGTGAATGTCAAAAATGCAATTAGCAGGGCTCTGATAGAGCAAACTGATTGCATTAAAAAGCAAAAAATACTTTCAATATGAAACGAGTGTAACCTTTAAAACTGAATTTTTTGTGTCCTACATTTCCAATAAGCTCTTTAACCTTATTTTAACATGTACGCCCATGATGTCCAGCCTGCATCCTTTGTTAAAGTACAACACACACATTTGTCTTTGGCTAAGGAATGCACTGTAGATTAAAAACAACCTAATGGCCTCCTCGTTTGAAACCCTTTTCTAACAGGTTTGATATATCTGATTTATAGCATCTTGCACTGAAGCAGAAGTGTTAGGGTCCCCATAGATACAAAGATCTTTCGTTGGTGAACAACCGATTTCAGTGCAATCCGACCAATCCGTCAAATTATCGTGAAGTTAGTGGGAATCGAACGATCGTGCATCCTACCATTTTTCGTCCGACATCTGTCAGAAAATTGATTGGCCAGGTTAAAAAATGTTCCAGTGCAATCTATCTATGTTTGCAGGGCCAAGCAGGCAGCTACCTTCAGTTTTCCTGGCAAATATCGCTTGAAATGGTCTTTTTAAGCTCCCCATAGAAACGACGATTCTGCTTGCCGAACGACCGATTTTAGGGAAGTCCGACCAATCCTTCGAAATTATCGTGCGGTTAGTGGGATTCGAACAATCGTACAGCTTACGATTTTTTGGCCGACATCTGTCAGGAAATTGATCGGCCAGGTCAAAAAATCTTTGTCGGTCCCAGTGCAATTTATCTATGTTTGCAGGGCCAAGCAGGCAGCTCCCCTTTGTTTTCCTGGCAAATTGGTCTTTTTAGTTGATGGTCAATTCGTACGATCGTTCCGAGAAAATCGTGGTCTCACGATGAGGATCGGATCTTTTAAATATCTCAACATCTATGGCCAGCTTTAGTTGATGGACAAATTGTACATTTAAACGATCGTTTCGAGATAATCGTGGTCTCACGATAACGAAAAGATCTTTTAAAAATCTTTACATCTTTACAGCTTAACTGTCAACTCAGGTATCTGCTGTGTGTCTGTCTTCTGTTATTACAGCATGTTGACTATAACCCATCAGTATGGCTTGCTCTACTTCCCCTTATCATTGCACCACTCTGCCCTAAATTTGCTCACACATGCACCAGTGGCTCATTAAAGCAAAACATACAAACAGTTGGGTCAATGGCATGTATTTTATAGAGCCATGACATAAACCTGCTGGTTGACAGGACAAATAGCAGATAGTAATTACCAGAGACAGAAGGCCAAAACTTGGGCTCTGGTTGAGAGGTAGGCCATTGGCAACTACAGTAAATACCCAAGGGTATGTTAAGAATAGCATTTAATAATCTATTTACATTGACTGGTGCATTATAAAACTATTTATGGATTTCAATTTACAGTATGTTCAGGCTGTGCTAATATATGTTCTTTGCCTTGAATTGCACGCTTAAAAGGCACCTGTTGGCAAAAGAACATTATCCCCAACCAAAGTTGCAGTCTAGTAGCACCCACACTCCAGTTGGGGGGTAAAAGTAGTTTTTTTTAAATTGCCCCCTGCCAGTGCTAGGCCACCCTCACCGGGAGGGTTGCTGATAATGTTTTTGGCCATCAGGTGTCCTTAAAGCTTTCGCCCATCTTTTAATCCAAAACTGCTAAAAATTCGAATCCATAAAATACTCCTGCTTAGTCAAAATCATGTAAACATCAATGGCAGATGGTCCCTTTTACAATTAGAACATGTTTTTTGCCTTCATGAATTTCAAGAATTTTGGGCTGTTTGACGCGGGCTTCCATTCAATATTTTGATAAACCAAGTTTTTCTGGCGCCAATTTGAAAAAGTTGCACTATTTGAATTGTCTCACTATTTAATTTAGACTTTTCCCACACTTACAATTTTCGATCTGAATTTATAGTAAATTAAGCCAGAAATTACATTTTTTATATAATGGGGAAAAAATTGAGTTTTAATAAATTATAGACCCACTTGTTGCCTAGATATCAGTTTGGCAAATATTTGGATGGTTCCTATAGAGGGATCAATAAACTGCCTCAGTTTAGGAGGGACCAAATGAAGAGGTTTTATCAGTTAGTTAGTGAATAAATATGTCCCTATAAGTTATTTTAGAAGTGGACACAGAGCTGTGGGGTTCTACTACTCAAATTGGGCGACTGTCACCCTTTACTAAACTGATTTGTGCTGATGAATTTAGTTGTCAAGAATGCAATATCCAATTGAGAGCACTAGTGTCTGTTATTGGTCAGCGCATTTTGCATGAAAGTTAATGGGATGTGGTTTACTGTAGAAATGTGATTACTGTAGTTCTCTTTGAGAGTAATACAGAGCTTAGAAAAGTCTGCATGCCATTGGGATAAACTGTATGTCATTGTTTTTTTTTTTCTGTCTCTGCAGGGTATTAGTTCTATATCTATTGTGTAATTGTCTGCCTTTTGTTTATTTCCTTTCTGCGTAATGTTTATTCTATTCAGTAGGCACACTGGGTGTTGTTAAGCTAATCAAAGGCAAACAATTGTTTAAACTAGGCGGATGGAGGCCAATTCACACCTATAAAGTACTTCAATTTGCAAATACCAATGCAAATAATATCAGTGTGGAATATACTGTATGTATACACAAAATACCAAATGACGAGCTTCTTTGCTTGTAGCTATTGAGTATGCGGGAGTGAAATGGAAGCAATTAAAAAACGAAGATGAAAAGAAAATAGTTGCGTATGAAAGCTGATGAAGGCCAATTCACACCTATAAACTACCACAATTTGCAAATACCAATGCAAATAATATCAGTGTGGAATATACTGTTTTTATAGACAAACTGGTGAGGTTGTTTGCATATAACTAAATATTATGCAGGAGTGCAATTAATAAATAATGTCAGAAAAAGGACAGAAAATGCATAGGAAGTGTACCTTTTTTGTGTTGTATATGGTGGCTGTGCATCAGCTTAAGCTACTTTTCATTGAAATGACCTGCTGCCTATCAGATATGGTAGTGCGATCAGGCGGGGAATCCCTTTGTAAGACTAAAGGGGTTATTTATGAATGCAGCCTATCACATGTGCTTGGGATCAGGACCGCCATCAGAAATCACAGGGCCCCATATGACAAAATTTCCTGGGCCCTCTGGCCGAGCCCACCGCAAGCCCCACCTACAGTTCCGCCCTCCCCACCCCACAGGTCCGCCCCCCACCACACAGTAAAAAAAAAAAAATATTGGTGGCTAGGGTTCCCACATGTTAATAAAAAATAAAAAGATATTGGTGGTCAGGGCCCCCAATTATTATTAACATGTATTTATATAGCGCCAACATATTGCGTAGCACTGTAATAAAAAAACATTTGTGGCCAGGCCCCCCCCCCCATTAAAAAATATTGGTGGCTAGGACCCCACATGAGAAAAAAAAATTGGTGGCCAGACTCCCCCCCCACATTATGAGAAAATTGGTGGCCAGGGCCCGTTAAATGTCCATGCCTTTCCGAAGTCAGCAGCTCTCAGAAAGTTGGGGGGGCACGGCTAATCAAGTAAGTGTGACTGGGCCCCCCTTACCCTCTGGGCTCCCTACAACTCTCCCCCTGTCCCCCCCTGATGACTGCCCTACTTGGACATAACCATAATGCTTATTGATTAATGTTAAGTGTCCATACATGCTCCTCCCACTTGCAAATCGTTGCGCCAAGCACCATAGCGAGCTTACTGCATCCTCTGCTGTATTGCGATCACATGCCACCAGCCATGGAAAAACCAGAGGAAATGCCACCCTGTATATGGTGGTAATTCCAGGGTTGCCACAGCAGGTTCATCCATAGGTGCAGCAGAATCCCATCGTTTTAACACTGAGCATTGGGAGTGATGCAACTAGCATCCAATGTGTTAACATACACCTATGCCCAATTGTTTTTGTTTTGATGCATTGGTGCAGTTCCCTGTCAAAAATGGAATTTTTTCCTTAAGAGCAGTGATCCCCAACCAGTGCCTCGGGAGCAACAAGGATTGCCACCTTTTCTGGAAAAAAGTTTGCCTATTAATAACATTGGCATCAACCATCATTTTTAACGGCCAGGCCGGTAAAATACCAGCCAGGTGGCAACCCTAGGAGCAACATGTTACTCACCAACCCCAATGGCCTCAAAGAAGTGCTTATTTTTGAATTCTTGGTTTGGAGGCAAGTGTGGGTTGCATAAAACCAGACATACTGCCAAACAGAGCCTCCTTTAGACTGCCAGTGCACATAGGGGCTACCAAATATCCAATAACAACCCTTATTTGGAACACCCCGTGTCATGCTTGTTTTGCTCCCCAACTCTTTTTACAGTTGAATGTGGCTCATGGTTAAAAAAGATTGAGGACACTTGCCTTAGAGCCGTGATCCCCAACCAGTTGTACGCGAACAACATGTTGCTCAACAACCCCTTAAATGTTGCTCCCAGTGGCCTCAAAGCAGGTGCTTAGTTTTTAATTCCTAATTAAGAGGGAAGTATTAGTTGCATCAAAACCAGGTGTACTGCCAAACAAAGCCTCCTGTAGACTGCCAGTCCACCTAGGGGCTACCAAATAGCCAATCACAACCCTTATTTGGCACCCCCAACTCTTTTTTCAAGTGAATGTGGCTCACAGTTAAAAAGGTTGGGGATCCCTGCCATAGAGGATCATGATCATAAAGGCCCTGTGTGTGTGCAATGACCCTTAAATGCTCATGTATGTTTTTTATCTGCAGTCTTTTTCAGTGATTATGTTTTGCCTTTACTGAACTTTGCCTGGTAGCCTTTCATTGACCCATTCTATAATGTGCGTGAGTGCCTCTATAAATTGCTTCCTGTAAAGGGCTGACAGCATTAGTGCTATAACCGCAGATGCTTTATATGTTGGGATTGTTATGTGACATATATATAGTACTGGAACAACTACAGCATATACAGCAAGGGGGAATGTTATATGTTTAGCTAGCACAAAAAATGTTCAGAAAGACTCTTAAGAACGCTAGCAACCATGTTTGCGCAATTTTTTACTGATTAAAGACCTCAACGACTTACTCGCAAAGTTTGCGACCTAATTACTTTTGCGAACGTTCACAGTGTATGTAATTAAATGACGCAATCGCAAACCTTTTAAACCTTTTAAAGGTTCGCAATGCGCAATTAAGATTCGCTAATGCAATAAAAGCCTATTGAAAAATATTACATGGCAACAGGCGAATTTTTAATCGCAAAGTTCCACTCTTTGCAAATTTTATAAAATTTCACCCAAAGCATTCACTGATCTAAGTGTCTCCTATTAACGTGTGAATGATGACACTGATGTTGATTCTGGCATGTTTCCAGACAGAAGTGCTTATGAGTATCAAAGGCATCATCCCTATTATTATCTCATTATCTGTAATAGGAATTGAGATGAGAGACCACCTGGCGTTTTAAGTTGGTATTTTATGAGAAAAGACAGCAAAAAAATGCTGCATATGACTTAGATGTGATGTATAAGCACTCATCCTTTCTTACTAGCTTTGCATTTATTATCTCAAGTACCCAAGGTGGCCAGACATTAACAAGAAAACCTCAGGGCTGAAAAGGAACATGTTCTCTGTGTTATGCTTATATAACAAGCATGATGCAAATAATATCTGCTTCAGGTCTGGAGAGAGCTGAGGATACAGTAATCAGTGATGTGCTTTGTTGTTAAAGAGATGCATTATTATTATTGGGCGCCCCAAACAGGGTTTTTTAGTGGAAAAGTGTTCCTGGAGTCATTGGGGTAATTTATCAAAATCCAAATTTATCTCATTTTCTGAAATATACTCCGAACAAATCCTCACGGTTATTTCGCTTTATTCATCAATACATTTTCCCGAAAAATTCCAGTTCGGGGGAAAACTTAAATATATTGTGAACATTGCACAAAAAATTTGAATCGTACCAATTTTTCGGATTTTCCGCCCAAAAAATCTTTTTTTTTTCTGATTTTTGCCCAAAAAACACAAAAACTTAGTATGAAACCCAGCACAGATCAGGATATCTTTGGGACTTCTCCCATTGACTTATATACAACCTCTGCAAGTCGGAGATGCTGGATTTTTGGATTCTGACGTTTTCCATCCTCATTGTATAATATATCCTGGAAATAAACAAGGTTTATTTTCACTAAAAATTTTCAAAGAAACTCAAAAACCATTGTGTACAGAGCAGGCTACTGATGGGCAAACTGCTCTGGTCTAAAGGTGGCCATAGACATACAGACATTTATAAGACTCGTACGGCAGAGCTTATCGTGAAACTATGGTTTTAAGTACGATTTGTCCATTAATGAAAACTACCATTTCAAGCGATAAACGTTTTTTTTCAAACGTTTTACTATTTAATAATTTAGCACCGTAGCACTTAATTAATTTTTATGAATTAATAGTCTCTAATTGAATGTAGCAATTTAATGTATTATCTTTAGAGCGACGTTTGTACACAATTAATTAAGGAGGGTATAAATCTCTGTCAAGGGACCCCCCTATGTATTAATGGTTCTATTGTAGGAAAGATCATTAAGGGGTCCTAAAGTTTCCTAATTTAATGCATTATACTGCACAGCACTTTATTATTAATTAACTCAATTAATGGTGTTACTTTATACATCCGATATAGTTGGATGATTGTAATTTAATGCACTGCACTTAATAACTTATTTAATTATCTAGTCATTATTTAACCTAGTGGACAATCAGTGTTTTTTTACCAGAGTATCGTTATTCAATAGGCAAGTGAAGAAGGCTAGAAGATAGCCTATATTGTTACTGCTTTGATTTAATTGATCAAGCGGGGGTACTTTTCAATCTTCTTGTATATTGTGATTTGTCCATTAATGAAAACTACCATTTCAAGTGATATCGTCTAGTTGAAGCCCAAACCGGAAAAGGGTGTGACGTATATGTTTCATATTTTTGTACATTATCTGAGGCATGCACAGAATTGACTCATTAGATGGACCATTTTCATGCTTTGACTACTTGACATTTAGGGGCACATTTACTTAGCTCGAGTGAAGGAATAGAAGAAAAAAAACGTTGAATTTCAAATGATTTTTTTGGCTACTTCGACCATCAAATGGGCTACTTTGACCTTCAGCTACGACTTCGACTTCGAACGATTCAAACTAAAAATCGTTCGAATATTCGACCATTCGATAGTCGAAGTACTGTCTCTTTAAGAAAAAATTTCGAGCCCCTAGTTCACCACCTAAAAGCTACCAAAGTCAATGTTAGCCAATGGGGAAGGTCCCCATAGGCTTCATAAGTATTTTTTGGTCGAGGAAAAATCGTTTGATCGATGGATTAAAATCGTTCGAATCGAACGATTTCGTTCGATCATACAAATATCTCTAAATCCTTCGACTTCGACAGTCGAATATCGAGGGTTAATTAACCCTCGATATTTGACCTTAAGTAAATTTGCCCCTTGGTGTAATTGCATCATAGCAAGTGATCAAATGACTGTGACAAATGAATGTGTTTCTAATAGTAGGCCCATCACCCAGCCTATATGATTTTTACATGTGTATATATATATATGCCGAAGAAAATTACATGACCCTTTACTAATGTGTCTGACCTCTGCAGGGCAAAAGGTAAAGAGCTGGTTGTTTTTGCATAGCCTTAGGCGCACAAGAAAGATTGTAGCGTGAAAGTGAGGCTCGACCCTTGCACATAATCAAGTGTGAAAAGCATAGATTGTAATGGTAAGTAAAAAACTGCTGAGATAAAAGACTGCGAAGTGCGTCATTAATCATCGCTCTATGCCATGAAAGAGAGAAAATATACAGGCCAGCAATAGGCCAATATATATCATTTGATCTAATTAATTAATCCTCCATTATTTCAGCACCCATTAATATTATTCTATATGCTATTCACAAGTCATCATTTATTGGTAAAACACTCCACACTTGCAGATTTAGGCAACTGGAATGGCATTTGAAGCACCAGAGTGCTGCTAGAGAGAACTGCAGTGGTCACAATCCACTTCCATATCACCGTTTTCTACTGAAAGCATGGGACGTTCTGCTTTTTGCAGACATGGGTAGTGACAGGTGGGTGCTATAACTCGATTTGGTGTTTCCAAGTTACCATTTAACCAGCACATAAAGTTTGCTATGGATGTAACCAAGTTATAGTGGTATAGGATAAGTTATCCGTAAGCCCATTACCCAGAAAGCTCTGAATTACAGGATGGACAATCTCCAATTGACTCCATTTTAATTAGGGATGTACCGAATCCAGGTTCCGGCAGGATTCGGCCTTTTTCAGCAGATTTCGGAATCGGCCAAATTCTTCTGCCAGGCCGAACCGAATCCTAATTTGCATATTCAAATTAGGGCAGGGAATCAAATTTTAAAAAATTATTTCCCTTTTCTCTGTAATAATAAAACAGAATCTTGTACTTGATCCCATCTAAAAAATAATTACTGTAATTCTTATCAGAGGTTGGGTTTAATTAATGATTCAACATTTTTTAGTATATTTAAGGTATAAAATTACGCAAAGATCCCTTACTCGGAAAACCCAAGGTCACGAGCATTCTGGATAACAGGTCCCATACCTCTACCAGCTTTCCCACATACCTAACAAACATAGCAATTACAGAGGCTAAACACAATACAATAAAGGATCTATTCTCGAGGAAAGATTAGGACTAAAGAAAAAATGAGTGACCGTGTCTGGCGGCAGGATTTACAGAGTCTTTTCTATTGTATAACACATTTTTTATTTGTAGCTGATGTCTGCATTGGATTTCAAAGAAACATTCTATTCTTTTGGCCATAGAAAAAGAGGTGCCCCATTTACACCGAACAGCCGACAATCTGATCCTTTGCATGACCACAAAAATGAGTCCTGGGATGCCTTTATTTCTGCAGAATTCAGCATTTTGTAAATCAGCAATACTTATAATTAAAAAAAAAGTTATTTGAGGATAGTCATATAAATTGACAAATAACACAAGAAGTTATTTTATTCGACTCTTCTTCTTTTCATTTTGTTTAGGAAGGAAGGGGGAATCTGGTGATTTACAGCAGCACTACAGCAGGTAAATGACAAATGTAACGTCTCTTTTCTTTCCCTGGGCAATTGAAGTTACTGCAAATGGGAGATTTTCCAGATGTCAGGATTTTAAAAAGAATAACCCTCCCCGTCTCAGGTGGCCGACTTCTTTTTTAGGGCATAGACACGCGAAGATTCTGGGAGATTTAGTCGCCCGGTGACAAATCGCCTCTTGTTCAGGCCTCTTCTTCGATTTCTGAAGTCGCCCGAAGTTTCCTCATGAGGAAACTTCGGGCGACTCCGGAAATCGAATCGCTCTGAGTGCCATCCCCCTGGCGATTTAGATTCTAGCAGGCAGGAAGTTAGTTTGGGGAGATTAGTCGCCTGAAGAAGAGCCGATTTGTCGGCGGGCGATTAATCTCGCCGAATCTTCGCGTGTGTCTCTGTCCTTAAAGTAACATGTGATTTTAAACATATGCTTATGCATCTTGCTTTGTATTAGGCAACAATTAAAACAAGATATGTACAGGTATGGGACCTGTTATCCAGAATGCTCGGGACCTGGGGTTTTCTGGATAAGGGATCTTTCTGTAATTTGGATCTTCACACCTTTAAGTCTGCTAGAAAATCATGTAAACATAGGTTGGTTTTGCTTCCAATAAGGATTAAGTATATCTTAGTTTGGATCAAGTACAAGGTATTATTGCTACACAGAAAAAGGAAATCATTTTTAATAATTTGGATTATTTGGATAAAACAGAGTCTATGGGAGACGACCTTTCCGTAATTTGGAACTTTCTGGATAACGGGTTTCTGGATAATGGATTCCCATTCCTCTATTTAAATGATAGAATATGGTTAGAAAATCACCTAACTTTGTCAATATTAACATATAATGTGTAATATTACAGAATTTAGGGTTATATAATTTAATCATTTTGCCTTCACTGATCGTTTCGATGTGTTGAGTATACAATGAAAACACGGTTTGCTATTATTGCTCTTATTTATTTAGGTACTGTATGCTGCACATGATTAAATATCATCTGTCTTTGTTAGAGAACAACAGATCCACTAACAGAACAGTTTTCTTCAGCTAGGCACTTTTGCCATATTAGGACAAAATCAGGAAAATTGCTTTGACAGAAAAATAGAGGGTTATAATGTAAACAATTTATGGAGAAAGTGAAGCAGGAGTAATACAGTTCTGGAAAAACCGAAATTGTCCATAAATAGGAACTGGTGCCATCAGAGTGCATTTAAAGGTTAGAGATCTGTCATTCAGTAGGCAAATGGTACATATTTGTCTGGGAATAAATAAAATAATCTCAAGGTTAAGGTCAGTTATGGACTATAGCACATATAAACACTTCACAGGGCATTATATTTATGGTATTGTAAAGGAGACTACACCCTATTAAAACAGTGCACGATTTCAATTTATTTTCTTGTAGAATTTCATTAGTATAAATAGACATAATTCCACTCTAAACAAAATGAGTCTGGTTGCTATAGTGTTTCCTCTGCCAAGGTAACATGAAATATTATTCACAGACTCCAATGTAACAGAGACTGCAGTGCCAAGTTCTGCTGAACAAATGACAGAATGGGGGTTGTTTTAAGCAATAACAATACGTATCCAGACATGCCAGGCTGTTTACAAACTCTATGATATAGTGGTATAGTTAAGGCAAAAGTTTTCCCCTCCTTAGACAAACAGACTAGAGTGCCATCCCGACGGCAATTTAGATTCTAGCCGGTGGGAAGGCAGTTCGGGGAGATTAGTCGCCCGAAGAAGAGGTGATTTGTCACCGGGCGACTAATCACCCCAAATCTCCACGTGTGTCTCTGCTCTTAGACCAATTCGGCAGTTTATCTGCCCGTGTGTGGGGAGCTTCCGACGGGTCTCCCCGATCAATATCATGCCAAAAATCGACCTGATATCGATCGGGCAGGTTTGATTTTTCATGTGATTGAATATCACATCTCTAGATGATGCTGTCCTACAACCCATCGGCGCCCATTTCCTTCATTATAATCCAATCGTTTGGCCCTAGGGCCGAACAATTGGATTAACCCGATATCACCCTGCCTTTGGTGGGCATATTGGGTTAAAATCCACTCGTTTGGCGAGGTCTTATCGTTTATGGCCACCTTTAATCATTTTTTATCTGTACTGACAATGCTAAACAGAAGGAAAATTAGAAGTCCTTGCAAAGATTAGCTTTGAAAATTGAATAGATGTCCAGTTACAGGCAGGGGCATAACTAGAATTTACTGGGCCCCACATCAATTAGGACCTCAAACCATTTGGAAAGATCACTGTTTTGCAAACGTATTAAAATAAACATCCGGCAGGGTCCCACTGGGCTTTCTAGATCAAATATTGAGATGGGGGTTAATTACATAGTAATAAATCACATAATAAATTACATAATAAATCTTGTCAGGCAGATTTCCCTAAGTAGTTCAACTAGTTAAGCTGAAAACACTGGATCATGTGCTTTAGGTTGGTAGACCCGGCACACTTGCGTAGACAAGTTTTTAATCCAAGTTAATCAACCTCTGGCGAGATCTTGTAATACTAATGGCATTGCACTTATTATGAGAACAACGGATATCTCCCCGGCTGTTCAGTTGTCATGTGCAGCTTTCCTGTGGCTAACAATACTGACTGTGGAAAAGCAGCATGCTGTATTTACCAGTACTTGCCAGGATTACTCAGCCTTGGCACTGCTGCCTGTCTGCTCAATCTGTCTGCCTGTCTGCTCAAAAGTTAGCAGACAACAAACCAGACCTTTCATAAGGTAGTCTGTGTGTAAGAGCTTATAAAGAGATTAGGCACAATGGTATTGTTACACAATATATAGAGCAATATATAGTTGTAATATTGGACATTTTGCCTGGTCATGTGCTTTCAGAAAGAGCCAGTGCTGCACTACGGAACTGCTTTCTGACAGGCTATTGTTTCTACTACTCAATGTAACTGAAGTAGTCACAGTGGGATATGGATTTTATCTTCCAGGGAGGTGAATACCTTCCCATTGTTTTGCTGATGGGCTGCTGGGAGGGGGGTGATATCACTCCAACTTGAAGTGCAGCTTCAAAGAGTAATTGAAGTTTATCAGAGCACAAGTCACATGACTGGGGGCACCTGGGGAACTGACAATATGTCTAGCCCAGGGGTGTCCAAAAGGTAGATCGGGATCTACCAGTAGACAAGAGTGATTGAAGTTTATCAGAGCATAAGTCACATGACTGGGGCACCTGGGGAACTGACAATATGTCTAGCCCGGGGGTGTCCAAAAGGTAGATCGGGATCTACCAGTAGACCTTTAGCTGGTGATCCGTAGATCTCAAGACACTGAACACACATCTTGTCTAAATCATCCTCCTGTTTCATGCTTTTCCTTCAGATATTTTTTGTTAAGGTTACATAAAGTGTTTAAATATAACAATATACATTTTCACATCAGTTTAATCTATATTTTCCATGGAACAAAATGCTAATGCTTTTTTGGATGTAGATCAGAATGGGACAACATCACTAAGTAGTCCTTTTATTAAAATTCAGGTACGCCTGGTCTAGCCCCATGTCAGATTTCAAACTTAAATATAAAAAAAAACAGTTTGCTCTTTTGAAAAACAGATTTCAGAGCAGAAGTCTGCTGGAGCAGCACTATCAACTGATGCATTTGGAAAAAACATGTTTTCTCCTGACAGAATCCCTTTAATTCAGTATTAATAACAGAATCATTGTAATACACAGAAGCATACAGGCATTGCCTCACTCTCTGTGCACCTTTGAACTTTTCAAAGAATATTACCGCTTCCCTTAGTTCTATGTAATTGGGTGAGCTTTCCAGACTAAAAACAATCAGTATTGGGACAGCCAGGTATTTTACTTTATAGTCATTGCCAGATAGCAGGTGATTTAGAGCAATTTTAGGCCATCTGAAAAGTGGCAGGCAGACAGAGTCGTGTATGGGGCCCTCCAATGGGCCACTCCAACGAGTATCTGGCCGAAAATCAGCCACATGCCATCAGGCAACTTTCAAAATGTTTCTGGGTGAGGGCCGCATAGGCTTATTGATGAGGTCCTTGCCTGACAACCTGTTTGTAATGCGTTGTGATCCCAAGGGCCTCAATGTGGACATCTTGGTAAAAACATCTAATTTGTTGACCTCGCTAAATGAAGGGATCTTTACATGTATGGCCAGATTTAGGCTGCTTGGCCATCTAACTTAAATTGCCAATACATTACCCCATCGAAGCTGGCCCATCTATGGAAAAATACCATCTCCCCACAATGTTTTGGGGGATGTGGAGAACGGGGTACATTTTATCACATGTGGTGGACCTGTGAGACAGTTAGAGCATTTTGGAAAATGGTAGCCCATACCCTATCAGCTGTTTTCAAACGACACATTGAGCCCGAGCCCTTGTCATTTCTTCTAGGTCTGCCTATTGACACATTGAAATCCTCCGAATCCAATAAATTGGCGACACATATACTTACGGCTGCAAAAACCTTACGGGCGTCCAAGTGGAAGGGCACCTCTCTCCCAACCCAACAGGCTCTAATTGCCAAAGTGAACTGGGTAAGAAATATGGAGACTATTAGAGCATATTTGCAGGGTAAAGAATATCAAAATGGTCTCTTATGGCTCCCCTGGGCAGAATATGAGACAGCTCAGACAGAAACGAATTGACTCACGGACTTGGCTCCTTTACACTCACCCTCTGCCCCCCCCCCCCAGTTACTCTCCCTTTCTTTTCTTACCTCTCCTCCCTTTGAGACATACAGTAGAGCATCGTTTACGGATTAGGCACTTCCGACCATGTAACACAGGTTGAATTAAAGGAGATGCAGATAATAAAAACAGTGACACGTTTACTTGATAGATGTGAAGGTTTATTAGCCGTATAGAGTTACATGTATTGAAAGGCCTACAAATATGTTATGCCAATCTGTGATAATGACAACAGTTTCATTACTTACATGTCCATAAGTATGCTAATAATATGCTTGTTAAAGTTTTACTGAACGAAATAAAATAAAAATCTTTAAATAAAAAAAAAAATAACTTAAATTGCCAATTGCACCCATCCTACAATTAGGTCCTTACTCACTTATTCTCACTTCTCAAATCATTAGAAGTAAGTTAATATAATCCCTAGAATTTTGTTGATGCATTTTTTTATTTTGAGAAAAATTTCAGCTACAAAATGTTATGTCTGCCGTTTGCCAATCTGTAAATATTTTGCAGCCTGTATGCACAGCTACTTGGTTGTGCATCACAAGGGGCACATTTACTTAGCTCAAGTGAAGGAATAGAATAGAAATTACTTCGAATGTTTTTTTTTTGGCTACTTCGACCATTGAATTGGCTACTTCGACCTTCGACTTCGAATCGAACGATTCAAACTAAAAATCGTTTGACTATTCGACCATTTGATAGTCGAAGTATTGTCTCTTTAAAAAAACTTCGACCCCCTACTTCACCAAGTAAAACCTTCCGAACCTCAATGTTAGCCTATGGGGAAGGTCCCCATAGGCTTTCTAGGCAATTTGTGATCGAAGGAAAATCGTTCGATCGATGGATTAAAATCCTTCGAATTGTTCGATTCAAAGGATTTAATCGTTCGATCGAAATCAAACGATTTTTCCTTCGATCGTTCGATCAAAGTCTAAGGATTTAACTTTGACAGTAAAATATCGAGGGTTAATTAACCCTCGATATTCGACCCTAAGTAAATGTGCCCCAAAGTGTCATTATTATTAACTTGCATTTACATATTCTGCAGTGCTGCACAACAGATTTATGTCTGCATCAAACCTACAAGTTGCAGACAATCACTAACTAAAGGAGGCCATAGACGTTACAATCACGATCTTTCTTGGGAAAGATCGTTTGTTTTAATACACACATTTAGAGCTGAATCGTCAGATTTACAGGTAGATATACAGGTAGAAACAAGTCTACCTGTATCTGACGATTCAGCATTAACAATAGACGATGTTTGGGTGCCTTCACCTGATTAAAATTTTCCATCCAGCCCAATCGATGAGCCAACTGATATCCAAGTCTTCTGCCGATATCGGTCGGCTCTTTTCCCACCATACACGCACCGAATATGGTACGAAAATTTGTTTTGTACAATATTATCTGTGCGTCTATGGCCACTTTTAATACCGACCACTTGCTTAGAAGAATCTAAAAGAAGAATCTGCCTGACAAGATTTATTATGTTGCTGTAAAATTAACCCCCATCTAAAAGCATCAAGCTCAAATAAAAGCAAAAACAAGTAAAGCGATATACCGAAAAAAACGTAAATGGAAAGCTTTTTTAGAAACATGTTTGTTTAAAGGGCATATTGTCTTATACCGGTCAGAGTTCCTATGCAACAATATCTGCCTGCTGAACATTGTTAACTCAAGCATCACTTCTCTGCTTCTCCCCACACTTTGGATAGAAGCAGCCTTTTTTGTTTTGCTGATTGGTAGGGCCACACACACAGTTTTTACTATTAATGGTTTTGCTGAGAGTTTACCTTATGTAGCCCCTTTAGGTCACTGCTCATTTGAATACTCCATTCCATGCCAGCAACAGCCGGTGTAAAGATCATGACCCTGTGTAGAATAGCAATAGATGAATGCCAGAGCCAAGACATCAGTAAAGAGGAACGATGGATTAATAACAGATCCCAGTAAATGGTGTTTTGGTTTTGGAGCACCAAATTCCATGCATATAATTGTACCATTAATGTATGCTTTGGGGCTCTTTTGAGCAGATCACTTAAACATCCATATCAAATTCTTCATTGTTTTCCATATATATATTGTATATTTAGGGGCCCATTTACTTAGCTCGAGTGAAGGAATAGAGGAAAAATATTTCGAATTTCGAATGTTTTTTTTGGCTACTTCAACCATCGAATGGGCTACTTCAACCTTCAACTACGACCTTTGACTTCGAATCGAACGAACCCTAACCCTAAAAATCGGTCGACTATTCGACTATTCGATAGTCGAAGTACTGTCTCTTTAAAAAATTCTTCAACCCCCTAGTTCGCCACCTAAAACCTACCGAGGCCAATGTTAGCCTATGGAGAAGGTCCCCATATGCTTCCTAACAATTTTCTGATCGAAGGAATATCCTTCGATCGATGGATTAAAATCCTTGGAATCGTTCGATTCGAAGGATTTAATCATTCTATCGAATGATTATTCCTTCAATCGTTCAATTGCAGGAATAGCGGTAAATCCTTCGTCTTCGATATTCGAAGTCGAAGGATTTTACTTTGACGGTCGAATATCGAGGGTTAATTAACCCTCGATATTCGACCCTATGTAAATGTGCCCCTTAATATATAAATATATAGTTCCCCAAATAGACTTGAGACTACAGAGCTGTGTTACTCTAGAACTGGGATTCACTAAACTGGGATATATTAAAGGACAAGATGACATATTTTGAACAAATTGTAGTTTGAGGGATACATAAGAGTTATTGCTATTTTATGTAGTGGTATAGTGCTGCATTGCTATGTGGATAAAACAAAATAAGCTTTTACAGTGTATTTTTACAGTGCATTATTTTTATTCTCTAAGGCCCAGTGTGTTTTGCTGTTTGCCACGTAATTGTATTTATATACCTTAAGCTGGCCAGACACATATTGATACATTTGCATACATAGTGGAGCTTCTCATAAACTGCCTTCTTAAAGGGCACCTGTTGGAAAAATATATTATCCAAAACCAAAGGTGCTGGCTAATAGAGCTCCTCTCCAGTTGGGGGTAACAGTAGTTTTTTTAAAAAAATGCCCCCCTCCAGCGCTCCATGCGGCCATGTCAGAGTGCCTGCACATAACATTTTCACTGACAATTGCCAAATCAGGTAGAAATACCCCACACTTAGGGGCATATTTATTATGCCCCTACAAAATGATTTTAAAAGTTGCGTAATTTTACTCCATGTGAACAACATATTTGCTGCCATTAATTTAATCTAATTTCTTCCAGGGGAAGTCACTCTAAGGGGCATATTTATAATGCTGTGTAAAAAACAAAAAAAACAAAGTTTGTTGAAAAAACAGTGTAAAATAAATGACAGTTTGCCATGCAAATGCCAGATTTGATGCCGTTATGTTTTACGGTGGAAGCAGCATTAGAAAAAAGTGCGTAAAAATGTTACGCCGTTTTTTATAAGGGGAAGAATGCAGATGTGTGGTCTATTATCTTACAGTTTTTTACATAGCATAATAAATATGCCCCTTGGAAAAAAAACATGTAAAAATTAACACCATTTTAACATGGCAAAGTCTGGCAATGTGTGGTATTATTATTACCCTCTGCTTTTTACACAACATAATAAATATGCCCCTTAGAAAAGTGTTGTAGACGGTCCCCATAGGCTAACATAGGACTTCGGCAGGTTTAATTTGGCGAAGTATTGAAGTCAAAGTTTTTTTTAAAGAGACAGTACTTTGATTATCAAATGGTCAAATATTTGAACTATTTTACTTCAAATCAAATTCAAAGTCGTAGTATCCTATTCGAAGTATCCAAAAAATTACTTTGAATTTCGAATTTTTTTACTTCGACAATTCCCTCGAATTCACTTTGACCCTTGATAAATCTGCCCCTAAGTCTTTAGAGGTCGAAGTAAAATCCTTCGATCGATCGCTGAAATCCTTCGATTTTACTTTAATCGCAGGATGGGCAATTTTGCTGAAAAATACTTCGACTGCGATATTCGAAGTCAAAGTTTTTCAATTCGATGGTCAAATTTCGAAGTATTTTCTACTTCGAGTTCGCCCCCTGATAAATCTGCCCCGAAAATAGAGATGTACAGAATGTAATACAATAATGGTAACAATAAAAGATAATGATAAAGCAGGGTTATCCAATTAGAGGTCCAGGCACCCAATGTGGTTCTACAAGGGGCTTTTTATTGCCCCCAATATTTTTAAAGGGCTTCATAGTCGTATTTTATAAGATCATTATTTCAATACAAGCCGGCCCTCGAACATGTGCAGTGACAAATAATTGGTCCAGGACATAAACATTTGTACAGCACTGCTCTAAAGAACATATAACCTGCTATTGGTTACGGGTGTTCCAAAGGTTTCCAAAGTGTTTGAAACTATAATACATATCTATTGTATTGTTAACAATGGAAGAAATTATATTCAGCCATTAATTCTATTAAAACAATATAGTCTGCTCTTGTAGGAAGCAAAACACATTGAGATAGTAAATTGTTAATTGTATCCCCAAGGTTCAATTAAAGTATTACTGACGTCAGCCACAAAGCAGAACACAGTAAAAGTGATTGTAGATGGAAACATCAAGCTCTGCGTGTCTAGTGCTGATTGCATTATGCAGGGAAATTGCTAATAAGCAGCAATAAATAAATGAACACAGTCTATGAATATGACCTTTATTATAGGTGAACAAATCCTGTTTTGTGATTCTGACACAAAAATCCAGAGTCAAGTAGTATGCGCTTTTGTTTTAATTTCTCTCCATTTCTTTGTGCCTTAGATATATTAGTTATATCACTAAGTTCAGTTATTTGGTCCAGCAGCAGCTTAGCTAGTAAGCCTCATGAAATTAAACATTCTTTATTGCTGTAGCTCAAGCAATATGTGCCAATCATTTATTTCATACTATGACAAATATTGACCAGGGCAGACTGGGGGCAAGGGCTCTGGATGAAGGGCAAGGACAACTGCTGTGATCAAGACCCTTTTCCTTTTTATTTCTGTCTGGAATTTACTCACTAGTTCCTTGTAGCATAAGGACTTGCCGCCTCTTTTTGAATAGTTATTGCTTGCGGTAATTATCCTTATGCAGATGCCTGACACTTGTACATTGGCTCTCACGGTATGTGCCTGCACAGACTTATTAGCCATGTTTTACTGAATTTACTTGATATCTTCCTCAAAACCAAAATGGGGTCAAATTTCTCCTAAAGGCAGTGGCCGACGGAGAGATTTGTCCATTTATGCACGAATGCGGTCGACGAATCTCTGGAAAATTTGTCTCCATAGGCAATAGGTAACACCAGCATATCACAAAGTCACCCAAAGTTTTTTCCGAGGCAACTTTGGGTGATTTCGGAAGAATGAATCGATACGTTGTTTAACCACAGGCTATTTCAATTATTTCCAATGGAATTATCAGGAGATTCGTCGCCCGCAGGTGACAAATGTCCCTGCCATCCACTGCCCTAAAGAGGACAAGCATGGCACCGTCCTTAAGGGCAGGGGTAGATGTGCAGATTTGGGGAGATTTAGACTCCTGGCGACTAATTGCCACTTCTTCGGGGCGACAATCTTCCCAAACTGCCTTCCGCCTGCTAAAATGAAAAATCGCCTGCGGCAATGGACGACGCTTTCGATTTCCAAAAGTTTCCTCGTAAGGCAACGAGTGCCATGCCACAGGCGAGTTTGCATGCTACCAGGAGGAAGCCGTTCGGGGAGATTAGTTGCCCCAAAGAAAAGGCAATTAATCATCGGGTGAATAAATCTCCCCGAATCTCCAGGTGTTCCCTTACCCTAAATCTAAGGGCAATGACACACTGCGTGATTAGTCACAATTTTTAAAAACCCCAATCATGTTGACTACAGTAGTTGCCATAGTTCCTTTCCCATAGACAAACATTCAAGTCACCATGTGTAAAATACACAATACTGGAGCAACTATAGCTCCAAATTGTCACTCAACCTTTGTTTTTTGTTTTTTAGCAACTAGCCGCTATAGTGCCTGGAAAGGGTAATAACACACCAGGAGATTATTCGCCAGATATAAATCTCTGCTTCTGCGGGCGACTAATCTCCTGTAAAATCTTCTGGCAATAATGTGAATTGCTGGTGCTAAAACTCATGTGTCGCTTCAGTCTCCCAGAATTGCTTGAAGTTTCCTCATGATGCAACTTCAAGTGCTTTTGAGAGACTGAAGCGACAAATGGGTTTTACCATGAGTGATTCAGATTAGTGCTGGTGGATTTAGGTATCAGTCAGGTGGGTTTTTCGGGTGTGGGTAATGGGATTCCATTAGCCCCATGTTATTTGTTTCTTGTGGAATTTGATGAATATTTTTTTTTTATATCAAGGTGCAGATTTATCAAGTGTCGAATTTCGAGTTCATGGGAGTTATTTTAAACTCCCATGAACTCGAAATTCGACCAACTGCAATTTATTAAAAAAATCTATTTGTTTTCTTGGGTGAATAAGATCGAATTGAAAAATGTATTGAATTAGATTTGAGTTTTTTCTCCAAAAAAAACTCTATTTTCAGAAAGGTAGCAAACAACTCCAAATTGATCCCAGGATGTCCCACATAGGCTAGAACAGCAATTAAGCAGGTTTAAGGCAGCGAATAGTCAAATTAGAGTTCTTAAAGGGCCAGTGTATGATCAATTTCAAAAATCAAATTAAAATTTAAAAAAAAACGCAAGTTGAATTTTAACAATTTCATAGTCGAATTTGACAGTTTTGGCCATAAAAAAACTCAAAAATTCTAATTTGAAATTCAAAAATTCAAATTTTCACTGTGCTTTACTGGGCCTCTTCTGCTTTTACCTTGTTGCTGACCTTGACTTGTTCTTGCACTTTCCCTCACAACTTCAAATTATATTTTCAAAAACTCGAATGTTTGGCTAAAAAAGCTAAACAATATTGCCATCTAAAAGCATGTACAAGTCAGTGAGAGTTGTCCTAGGTAAAATTGAAGGCATTTTTTAATTCAGGTGTCCGAGTTTTAATCAAAGATTTAGAGTTTGTAAACTCTCAAATTCACATTTTTAAAACCTATAAACATGAAAAATTCCAGGTTTTCCATTTTTTTCATGATTGCTTTCAATCGAGTTTTTTAAATTCAGATTTTTTCATAAATAAGCAAACAATCAAGTTTTTTTTTTAAATTGTGAGTTTATTTGAAGTAGAATTCCTGGCATACTAGTGTTTTTTCTGTACTCCTGTCACTATGACGGCATGACTTTGTCCAAAAGCTTTCTGCAGCCCCAAAAATATTTTAGCTAACTAGTAACTAGCAAAAGGATACGCCCACCTTCAAATAAACTCAGCTCTATCACAGTAAAATAAGAGTGATCCACTAATTTTAGAAGCTGCCAACTTTATTGAGTAAAACCAATACACATGGAATGTTAATACTCTAAGAAAATGCACAGTCTTTGCAGAACAAAATATTTATAAGAAACAGTCATTATTTAAAAAAAAACATAAAGAAAAACATAACTGCGATTATATATCAAAATACAGTAAAACGATTGCAACAATACAAACGTGGCAATAGAAAAGGGAACGTTTTGTTGATAAAAGATTAACTCAGATATCTGCAAGTTTACCCAAGTATAATATATACAGACAATACATTTTAGAAAAGTTTTATTTTGTTTTGTTTTACAAGAGGAATGTATTCTCCAAATTACTTTATTCATTTAAAAAAAATGAACATGTAGCACATTAGATACAGGGCTGCATTTTGTCTGTTACTGATCGGACCACCACCCTCCTCTGTGCTTTGGTGACTGCCGTGTGCACAGTACAGTTTGTATACCATGTGCTTGTCACTAAAGGAAGAAGTACCCCCAGCTGCAAGTATCTGGTGGCAGGTGTGTAGGCACCCTAAAGGTGTCACCCTAGGGACAGGCCCTCAGATTCATATGTTTAAATACTGCCCTACACGGCTTAAGCTTCAGTATCATAACGTGTTTAAACAGGATATTAATCTTTCAAAGACATCTTTGGATTATTGGACTTTATTACAACTGATCTGCCATTATCAGATATTATGAAGCCCCCAAAGTCATAGGTCCTGTTATACCCATAGTTATGAAATTCGTTTGCTTATTCTTTGAAATCATTTGGTTTCTTTTGGGTGACAGGCTACCATATTGGTGAGTTGAATTAGAAAACACAGACTGATTTTTATTATCAATTATAGAGACATCCCATTTAAATAATTTGACATATGCTTTAAGGTGTTTTTCAAGACATCATTTAACCTTAAAATGTGGCGAATGGTTTCGATTCACCGGAAATGTTTCGGATTTCCTGCGAAATTGAGGAAAATTAGCAAAACGCGAAAAGTGAAGCTCACGTCAATTTTGAGGCTGGCGTAAAAGTCAATGGGCGTCCGAATAGTGTTGCCGCACAACGGTTTTGACGCGAGTTTGGACTTTTCGGACGTGCGTCTAAAATTTTTGAGGCAGGCAAATTTTTGCGGGAGTTTCGCAAATTTATTCGCCGGCGGCGAAGCACAGAAATTCGCCACAATTCGCTCCAGGTGAATTTATTCGTCCATCACTAGATGGGAATTATCTAAACACGGGGTAATGAGGAAAGTATGCACAGGCACTTTCACAAGGGAAAATTTATTAATATGTATGGGGAGGGGGGATGAAATAAATCGAAAATAAAAACTTCATTTCTTTTTACTTTGTCTATTGTATGAGGAAGAGGCGCAGTCATATTGCAGCTAATTGTTGTTGCCTTCAGTTGCCTGTAAAGCTTTATTTTAAAGGCATTAATACATTTTCCATTTGGTCCATTACACTGCATTTAATACAATATAGTAAACAAGCTTCTAGTATTATTCATTTTGAGATAATAATTTCCGCATAAAATACATATATATATAAAAAAGCCTAAGCACTTCATTAGTCCGAGCACTGCACCTGCATCTTTGTCCCATCCCCCACAATAATATTAAATCACACACGAAAAAATGCAAGAGATGTTCCAGTTTTTTCATGTTTTGTGGGTTCTGAAGCTTTTCTCATCTCTGCCATTTATTGTTGTCCCAGGCCATGAACCAGCCAGTGAAGGT
The DNA here is from genome assembly GCF_017654675.1 of Xenopus laevis. Taxonomy (NCBI): domain Eukaryota; kingdom Metazoa; phylum Chordata; class Amphibia; order Anura; family Pipidae; genus Xenopus; species Xenopus laevis. The sequence continues at coordinate 28,542,201 of NC_054382.1, read as the reverse complement.
TGGTGGCTCGTGTCCTTGTTTCACAGAAACAATTGGTATACCTTTATCCCTTCCAGAAGGGTCTGTTTCAATATACTGTTTAGCTGGAGAAAAAAAAACAAAGATGGTAAAATATTCAGATCAGCAGCAGATACGACGGACATTGCTAAATGAGTCAAGATTATGGGGCAAATTCACTAAAAGGCGAAGTGGCCATCCCTAGCGAAAATTCAATCCGCAGAGTACATCGCTAACAAAGTTTCACGCCCTAACGTCGGTAGAATTTTTACTCTGCAATTTCACTATTTTACTATAGTGCAGATTTTCCATTATGTTACCCCTTTTTCCACCAGGTTAAACCTGCCGAACTGATAAGATGAAGCTACATCCTCCTCAATCCTATGTCAGTGACATCATATCCTATATGCCGAAAAGTTATATATATATATATATAAAAAGCTGATGTTTTTTCATTTAAAAGTTGTATCTGTTAAAGGGATCCTGTCATCGGAAAACATGTTTTTTTCAAAACGCATCAGTTAATAGTGCTACTCCAGCAAAATTCTGCACTGAAATCCATTTCTCAAAAGAGCAAACAGATTTTTTTATATTCAATTTTGAAATCTGACATGGGGCTAGACATTTTGTCAATTTCCCAGCTACCCCTGGTCATGTGACTTGTGCCTGCACTTTAGGAGAGAAATGCTTTCTGGCAGGCTGCTGTTTTTCCTTCTCAATGTAACTGAATGTGTCTCAGTGAGACATGGGTTTTTACTATTGAGTGTTGTTCTTAGATCTACCAGGCAGTTGTTATCTTTCCCAGCTACCCCTGGTCATGTGACTTGTGCCTGCACTTTAGGAGAGAAATGCTTTCTGGCAGGCTGCTGTTTTTCCTTCTCAATGTAACTGAATGTGTCTCAGTGAGACATGGGTTTTTACTATTGAGTGTTGTTCTTAGATCTACCAGGCAGTTGTTATCTTGTGTTAGGGAGCTGCTATCTGGTTACCTTCCCATTGTTCTTTTGTTTGGCTGCTGGGGGGGAAAGGGAGGGGTGATATCACTCCAACTTGCAGTACAGCAGTAAAAAGTGATTGAAGTTTATCAGAGCACAAGTCACATTACTTGGGGCAGCTGGGAAATTGACAATATGTCTAGCCCCATGTCAGATTTCAAAATTGAATATAAAAAAAATCTGTTTGCTCTTTTGAGAAATCGATTCAGTGCAGAATCCTGCTGGAGCCGCACTATTAACTGATTAATTTTGAAAAAAAATTTTTTCCCATGACAGTATCCCTTTAAATATCTATTTTTTCATAATTTTTTTTACAACCAATTTTGGGGCATGCCACATTTTTTTAGGGTGGGCTCATATCTAGGACAATAGAAGATCACTTTTGTCTTTATTTTGCTCCCTTGAACATTTTTAATAAGAAGTGGCCACTTCAAGCATTTGCACCAACATCACTAATAAAGACATATAAGACCTATATGTACCCGCTCTATTCAAATTGACCTAATTATAAGTGTACTAATGAAGTTTCGCTAGGCAAAAAAGAATGTTCGAGTTCACTATGAAATGCGTGCTCTGACGAATTTACACCAGCGAAACTTCGCCAGCGTTCGGCTGCAGAGGGGCAACTGTGCATTTTCATGAATTAGCATATGTACTGCGAATTAACGTCTGCCGAAGTTGCGCAAAGTGTGGTGAAGCCTTCCCAGCAAAAATTAGCCCTTTAGTAAATTTGCCCCAATGTCTTTAGGACAATAGGACTCTATACAAGCAATTATCTCTTTAAACATGGCCTTCCTAGTAGGAAGTACGGGAGAGGTAGAAATACAATATATTCGATTAGAGCATATGGGTGCTGGTGTTTTGGGACAACCAGCTTTCAAATGGACTGCTTAATCACTCTTGGATGACTATCCCTATTAAGTTTTTCCTACAACCCCCATGTGTTTTCTCTGCATTAGTGCTTTATGGGCTTTATCTTGTCCGTCACACCCTGGTTATACGAATATTCTCGGTAGCTTTCAAAGGTTCCACTGAAGATGTACAGCTTTTAGAATGTGCATGGTTGAACACTGATAAGATTTCAATTGTGCTATGTAAGATCTTTTGCAAAGGGAGCTAAAGCTGTTTCCTGATATATCAGTTTGTGCTGCAAGAAGATTCTAAGTCAGCCTAACTAAATCACTTGTGAAATAGGAGGCATTTTATGTCTTAGCTTCAAAATTGTGAAAATAGATATGGGACAGTCAGATTATTTTCAGATTTATTTATTTATTTTTAGAAGGCTTCATACACCATGGGGCAAATTCACTAAAACACGAAGTGGCTAACGCTATCGAAAATTCGCCAGAGTGACGTCATTTCGTTTCTTCGCCGATTTACTAACGGGCGCTGGCGTAAATTCGCTAGCGAAGTGGACCTACTCTAGCGCTACTTCGCACCCTTACGCCAGGCGAAGTTGCGCTATGGCGAAGGGACGTAACTACGCTAATTCACTAACTTGCGGATTTTCATGAACGTTAACTCTTGCGCCAGACTTGCCTTCGCCAACTGAGACCAGGCGAAGTGCAATAGAGTAGATAGGGCTTGCTTCAAAAAAAAGTTGACATTTTTTCTAAGTCCCAAAAAACGCTGGCGTCTTTTCCTTTTTAAGGGTGATAGGCTGAAAAAGATCGTACATTTTTTTGGGGGTACCCTCCTTCCCCCTTACATTTCCTAACATATGGCACCTAAACTATACAGTGGCCACATGAATAGGGCAATGTAACAACTCTATTTTATTTAATGAAGCTTTCCCAGTCTTGTGTAGTGTAATGTATTTGCTGCTACATATACGTCCATTGTACTTTAACTTGGCGCCGTATGCAAATTAGGCATCGCTAGCATAACTTCGCTTTGCTTGACGAATTAAAGCTAGCGCAACTTCGCTACCGTTCGCCTCCCTGAGCGCAACTTCGGATTTTAGTGAATTTGCGTAGCGCTGGATCTTAGTGAATTTGCCCCCATGAGTGTTATAACTGAAGGGTTATGGGCACTATGGATAAACAAGAGTTCCTGTCCAAAATGTTAACCCTTCAATAACGTGTTTAATGTGTGGTGGGTTTGTATGTGCTCCATGGAATTGAAACATAAATGGTGACCATAGTCTCTATTTCTCTTACCCGATTTTAAGGCCTCTTTTTTCTCTATTTCATTGGCATCTTTTCCAATCCACAGAAACACCTTCAGATGAAAAACAGAAAATGAATTATGAGAATGTCTGTATGGTTTCAGTTACAAAACTATTATCAGATATCACAATGGAGAAAATGTTGTATTCTCCACCCTTTTCTTAATTTTACTTTTTCCTTTATTATGTGTCTTTTCTCACACTTTGACTTCCTTTTAGCAACCTAGATGGTCAATATCTACTATCATAAAAAATGTGTTTGCTGTAACCTGAAAATAATTTGCATATTAAAGGAACAGTTCAGTGTAAAAATAAAAACTAGGTAAATAGATAGGCTGTGCAAAATTAAAAAATGTTTCTGATATAGTTTGTTAGCCAAAAATGTAGATTTTACTATAAAAGCATTATTTAGGGGTATATTAGTGAAGTTAGAGATCACCACAGTCTGTTAGCATGAAATACCACTTCTCGCCATTCATTTTTATGGGATTTTTAAAGGCGTATTTATCAAAAACTTTTCACTTTCGCCCTTTGATAAATACTCCTTTAAAAATCCCATAAAAATGAATGGAGAGAAGTGGTATTTCACTCTAGCGGACTGTGGCGATCTCTAACTTCACTCTTTAATAAATATACCCCTTAGTCTACTAATACTCTGCTTTATATTGTCGGTTATACAGGCAGGTAAAAATCTACAATAAATATATTTGCACATTATGGGGCCGATTCACTAACTTCGAGTGAAGGATTCGAAGTTAAAAAAGTTCGAATTTCGACGTTTTTTTTGGGCTACTTTGACCATTGAATGGACTACTTCGACCTTCGACTACGACTTCGAATCGAAGGATTCAAAGTAAAAAATCGTTCGACTATTCGACCATTCGATAGTCGAAGTACTGTCTCTTTAAAAAATACTTCGACCCCCTAGTTCGCCATCTAAAAGCTACCGAAGGTCCCCTTAGGCTTGGCTAACTTTTTTTGATCGAAGGATATTCCTTCGATCGTTGGATTAAAATCCTTTGAATCGTTCGATTCGAAGGATTTCATTGTTCGATCGAAGGAATCGATCAAACTATGCGCTAAATACTTCGACTTCGATATTCGAAGTCGAAGGATTTTAATTCCTAGTCGAATATCGAGGGTTAATTAACCCTCGATATTCGACCCTTAGTGAATCAGCCCCTATGAGGTTTTTTTTCTTCTTTTCCCTTCCCATCATAATAATCCCAAAAATTCCATGAGAGTTAATGAGAGTGAAGAAGAGTATTCTTCATCTATACCTTTTATGCTTGATCTTTATAAAGGGACAGCGATGAAATGAAACTAAAGCCACATTCTACTTCTCGAACCCAGCAAGCAAGGTCAAAACAAATCATAACCCACTGAGAATCCTCTGTATAATAAGCTTCTTCTTAGCTCACAGCCTAACAGGCTGTAGCTGGGGGAAGGGAGGAGTTTGTTTATATATAAAGAGGCTTCTTGGGCTGCTGGTTTGTTTTGACTTGCTGTTAGGGGTAAAAAAGGTGTGTATTTTCTTTAAAACCAGACTAATGCAGGAAATTATGCCATTATTTTACACCACATCAGACTTTGAATAACTCATTTTAAGTTAATGGGACAAGGGTGTTGAACATTTCTGACATTAGAAAAGTGGTGTGAAAAAATTGTGTAAAAACAGCTGATCTTGGGGAAGATTTTTAAGCTGCCATTTTACTCACCTGTTTTTTTTACACTTAGGTACACATGCCAAAAATGAACAACACTGCTTTAAAACTACAAGTGATTTTACACCTCTAAATATGGCCTTAAAGTGACATTTGGGGGCTCATTTACTTAGCTTGAGTGAATGAATAGAGGAAAAAAACTTCGAATTTCGAATGTTTTTTTGGGCTACTTCGACCTTCGACTTCGAATCGAACGATTCGATCTAAAAATCATTCGACCATTCAATAGTCGAAGTACTGTCTCTTTAAGAAAAAACTTCTACCCCCTAGTTTGCCACCTAAAACCTACTGAAGTCAATGTTAGCCTATGGGGAAGGTCCCCAACAGAAAAATAGTTTTGTTACCTGTTCGTGGGTATCAAGCAACATAACATCATCTTCTGCTAAATCATCCTGAGTAAATTCTCCTGGGACCTCTTCAATCTATGTGTTTAAATAAAATATATTATAGCTTTCACAGGCGCAAAAAATAACCAGTGCATAATATTAACATTCATTTCCCTAGGGAAACGACAGCCCCCGTTTCCATTACACTATTTCACTGCAGCACATAGCAAGCGTTGCTGTTGTATTTTATTCCATAAGTAATTGGCATCCTGTGTTTAATGTATTTTGTTTAAATATCATATCACAGCAGTTTAAATGAGTCAAATATTATTTAAACTGCCACACCAAAATAATTTTGAAGTGTTGATGTATTTTATAATAAAGCTGCCCGTGCATAGGAATATATTGGTTGCTATTTTGCACTTGAACTATTTGCACACCCTTGCCCATGTATGAGGGCAAAACATTGTCCTCCTTAATCAATATCTAATTGAGGCTTGACCAAATATTTTAGGAAAGCAATGAGGAATCACCACATCAGTATAGATGCAGTTTCCTACGATATAAATGGACCCTTCTTGTGAGCCAATGGTTGGCCTGGGAGCAAAATAAAAAGATTGACGTTATTTGGCCCACCAGTGAGGATGAATATTGTAGCAATCAGGGCCGGCCTTAGGCCTATTGGACCAATTGGGCCCAATAGGGCCCCGCACCTCTGGGGGCCCCGCACCACAGGGCAGCACAGATAATATTTCCCTCAACACATGGATTTGGGGATGGGCTGAACTCTCAAAGTTGGGGGCAGGCCAGGCAGCATGCCTGGCCTGCCCCCAACTTTGAGAGTTCAGCCCATCCCCAAATCCATAGGTTCAGCCCACCCCCAACTCTGATGAGCCAGCCTATCCCCCAACTCCATAGGTCTAGCCTGCCCCCAACTCTCATAGGCCCAGCTTTCCTCCAACCTTGATAGGCCCTGCCTGCCCCCAATCCAACCAAGCCTGCTCCCAAGCTGAATCGGCCCAGCCTGCCCCAAATTAATTGGCCCAGTCCACTCTCCTATTTCCTCCTTCTCTCTCTTACCCTGTGTGCCCCTATTATGTGCCCCTATTTCATCACTCTCTTACCTTGTCTGCCCCTTTCCTTTCTATTTTGTGCCTGTATGCCCTTATTTTCCTAAATACTTGGTGTGTCAGTAGCCAGCAACACTTTGTCTAGGGGCCCCGCCAACATGGTCCCAATTGGGCCCCACATTTGATAGGATCAGCCCTGGTAGCAATGGTACACTGATTTAGCAACTTCACTAAACAATCAGACACAGCATTGTATGGGCATCTTGAGACTTGCATTAACAGCAGAGGAGAACATGAAAATTGACCAAAATCCTAACACTTTTGCATCCAAAACAGTATGAGTCTCAATGAGAGATGGCATTTTAGAGTCAATGGATGGATTGAACAGAGTTCTTGAAAACCAAGTACCTTTCGAGCTTCATTATGAAGGGCAATTGATGAAAATATGCACATTTTGAATTCAAACATCTTTCCCAAAATTCCTAGGATTTAACCAAACTATTCTATCAGTCTTGATAGTTCATTTGAAAGCATTTGAATAATCTGTATTTCCTACATTTTCATTGCAAAATTAAAAATGTTATAATAAATTAGTGATGCACCGAATTCAGGATTCGGTTCGGGATTCAGCCTTTTTCAGCAGGATTCGGATTCAGTCGAATCCTTCTGCCTGGTCGAACCGAATCCTAATTTGCATATGCAAATTAGGGGTGGGGAGGTGAATTGCGTGACTTTTTGTCACAAAACAAGGAAGTAAAAAATGTTTTCCCCTTCGCACCCCTAATTTGCATATGCAAATTAGGGTTCGGATTCGGTTCGGTATTCGGCCAAATCTTTCGCGAAGGATTCGGCGGTTCGGCCAAATCCAAAATAGGGGATTCGGTGCATCCCTAAAATAAATATTTTCCAAGATTTTTCAATATTAAAAATAGGGAAATGTATACGAACCAAAAACCTTCCTGTTTTGTTTGAACAGCCAAACAGCCTTGGAGGGTGAATTATGGACTTGGATTCCAGTAGTGCGGATGTCTGGTATGTTTTTTTGCCATTCAAAGCATTCCAAAATTCACCTGTTGAAGAAATAATGTACCGAAATTTAGCATATATTTAATTTCAATAAGTTTTTATTGGGGTTTTTTTCAAGTTAAATTACAGCTTTTGGTAAAAGCCTAATATATACTTTAAGTAAAAGTTTTTACATTAACACATAATGACATTAATAATCACATTAATTATTAACATTTGTATAGAATTGGTCACAAACAATATGTTTATACAGTATTCTAGTAATAAACTTATATTTCAAAACATTGTTATAACAAACCTTATTGTTTGACTAAATACCTCTATTAATAGTAAGTCAAGGAAATTTTTCTAGAAAAGCTATAATTTTTTAAGGTAATAAAGTATTATAAGTATATATCTGTATTACACCCCAATGGTGGGGGAAATATACTTTTATTGTAACAAAACAAGTACAACTACAAATAACAGTGTCCTTTTTGAATCAGTTGCTGAGAATTAAGAACAATTCACTCTTTTCACGAATTACTAAATTATGCAGAGTCAATCCACAAAACAGTATCTCTGTGAGAGGATATATGGCCTAAGATCAAAGTTCAGATAAGTTAGTGTCTGGATAAACCGAAGACCATAGACATGCCCTTACCAGAAAGGATTGAAGGTTTCCTGATTTTATTGCCCAAGTCTTTTCAGCTTGGAGGTTAAGTTCTACTCTCTTTAGGATATCATCAAGTTTAGGAACAATTTTTGACTTCCAGTTTTCTGCGATATAGGATCTAGTTACTACAAATATATGATTAAATATCAATCTTTCCTTGGGAGGCATGTCCATAGTCTTAAGATGTAAAAGGGCCATGTGAGGGGGAATATGGATGAGATTTACTGGGAGCTTTTTAAGAAAAACTTCCATTTCTTTCCATAACCCTTGGATTTTAGGACATTCCCAAAAGATGTGTTCTAGAGATCCTGTTTGGTTACAGTCTCTCCAACAAAGTGGAGCATATATTTAATGAGACCATTTCAACCATGATTTTGGGGCAACAGTAATTCCTAGTACTAATTTAAAAAGTTAATACTCTATTTTCTCTGTTGCATTATACAAATGACAGTATATTAAATCCATGTTACCACAATGGCAACAAGGCTACATTATTAAGGATGGATAGAAGAAGTAAAAGCACTAGAACTGCCACTGCCAGTTTCCCTTTCAAGTCAATAGTAGTTGGCAAAATCAAGGAACTAAAGGTGACCATACACGGACTGAGTCAACTGCTAATTGGCCTGTGTATGGGGGCCTTTAATGGGCCTGCCCAACTCATACCTGCTAAAAATTAGCTAGATATCTCTTAGACAGGTGTAAAAATGCAATCCCGTTGGCACTGACTGCTTGCATTCACAGTGGTGTGATCCAATTGTTTGGCCTGATCACCTCGATATTGGCCAAGGTGGTCATATTAGAGCAAGATCTGTTTGTTTGGTGACCTTGACAGCTTAAAGGTATCCATATACTTCATTTCACATGATATTTGGTGCATGTATGGTGGGAAACAAGGAGACCGATATCTGCAAAAGCCTGGATATTGGTTGTCTCATTGATCAGCCAAGACAGGAAATTTTTATTGTGCGCCAACATTGGCCAAGGGTTACTGCTGAATCATCAGCATATCTGACAATTCAGCTCTTAACATTTGTAGTGAAAAGGATGTTCTTTCCTGCGAGCAATGGTGGCAAGTAAGATTGTAATTGAAACGTATAACCTTAAGATTGGAGGAGAAAATGCTGCATGTGCCATCACATCTGAGTTGTACCTTAAAGGTGGCAATAGACATTACAGATACGATATTTGGTCACAGAAAAGACTGTTCTTTTCAATGCTATCTGTTAGAGCTGAATTGTCAGATATACAGGTAGAAAAAATAGAATTCTATCTGTATCTGACAATTCAGCACTAACAGTGTCCGATGTTCAGGTGCCTTCAAAGGTGCCCGCTCAAAATTTTCCGGCCAGCCTGATCAACGCGCCAACCGATATCCAAGTCTTCTGCCAATATCGGTCGTCTCGTCTCCCTCCATAGATGCACCGAATATTGTAAGAAATGAAGTTCTGTACGATATTATTGGTGCGTCTATGACCATCTTAATGAAAACCTGGAGGGGACCTGGCGGCAAAATGCAGATAAGAGAGACTAAGCTTCTATGTGTACAGACAGCTAGGTTAGTGCCAAGTTGTACTTTTGTTTTTACAGTCACGTTTATCCCTATTTTTTCTTGAAAATGACCAGAATACAAAACATTTGCCAAACGCTCTTAATGACGCGTTTATCTTTCCATCCTGCCTGACCCCATTTCCCTTATAATAACCAACACAAAGTATATTTATACATTAGAATGAGATTGACAGTAAAACTGTCACTTAAATTGTTTGGACTTAGTGCGCTCCTGGCACCATCCAGCAAACTGTTCAGTTGGTGTATACATTTAGTCACAATTTAGGTTTAGTCTGCAAATAATATTGCCATTTATGTGTCTGCCCAGGATGAGCCCCAGAGCGAGTGACCCAGAAGTTCCATGAAAAACAGATTACGCACCTGGCTCTTGTCCTTCTGCTATTTTAGAAATTTTGCACTTGAGGACATTAGCTATGTATTCAGCTGCCTTTTCCTCTTCATCACTCGCTCCTTTTCCTATCCACTTGTAGCCAGAATTATTTTTTAGTTTCAGAACAAAAACATCATTTGAGTTCAGCAAAGAAGCATCTGCGTCCACCTGAAACAGCAAGCGTAATGTTATAGTTAGTTAATATAGACTTCACCTCACATTCAGTAATCTACACCTACAATTCAGAAAGAAATTCTTAGGCACAAATAAATTGCGTACAAGTCTGTCTAGCCTCAACTTTTCTGCAAAACTGGTAAAAATATTTTGCAATTTACATAATTGATCTCTTTTTTTTCATAGCTAATGCTTTATGTATCTCTTTAGATACCAAATTGCAGTGGCTAGCTCAGTTTCTCCTTTTAAGTTTTAGACCCTTCATAGCAGTAAGTCCTGAATTGTAGTACTGCTCCTTTATAGGAGGTATTATGCACGAGGATGGGCTGCCCTGCCTGTGCCAGGAAAGAAGTAGCTACACATTCACAGATATGGAACGTTTGGCTCAATTTTGGCCCATATTGGTTTCTGCCGTTTGTAGAGGCAGTCCTGTGAGCTTATCAGAATGTAGGCATAATTGAATCAGCTAGTGGCTTTTCTCAGAATGTGTTATAGTACATTTTGAAGAGAGAGGGACCACAAGTACATCATACTACTGTATATATCCACCAGTTTGTGCCATTGCCCAACAGTATTTGGCTATTCATGAGGTTGGGGAAATCCGACAATATCTGATGGCCTAACCCATGGACTGTTTGTCAGACAATCCAAAGGTTGGCCCTAGTTGTGTTGTGACTCCCTTGGTCTCCTGTGCAGAATTTTGTCTGGTTTTCCATCTTGCTGCCCACAAACATCTATGCAAATTAAGGTGGCTCTGTCACAAAGGAGCTTTCTTTTTATTATGTGGTTAAAGATAGAAGTGTTGCCCCACCTCCCTCTGTGTAATGTTACATCCATCTTCCTCAGCAGCTGCACATCCTGCCTTTAAGGCATTCACATGTGCAGTGCAATTTAAAGGTGCACTTTAACCCCTTGGTCAACATAAGTTCAATGAATAGTACTTGTGCTGATCATAACTTTTGCCTATTTTTTTTAATTAAGGCATATAGGACTTTTTGTTATTTTTCAAAGTAACAGGGCAGACAAAACAAATGACACTAGTTTTGACTTCCTGGTTCTTGCAAGCAATTTTGGAAGGAGGAGAAGGTTGTGAATCAGGTTACCAGTACATACATAAATACCTTGGAAAAGGTTCGTGGCACACAGGACATATTTTCCAGCTGACACAAAAAGGATCCAAACCCAGCAGAAGAGCCTGTTATTAGTATTAATGGAAGCTACTGGTGATTTTCCTTAATACTAATGATAGACTCCTCATCCGTGATTCTGAGCCCATCTTGATAAACACACGGGGGGTATGGAGAGGGTTGTTTATGGAGAGCATGTTATCATTTAAACTAGTTTAAATTATTGCTGAATACATTTTCAGTATAAAATCTCTTTATTCTGGTCATATTGAAAAAATGGTACATTTAGGAGTATACAAGCATTTGTCAGAATATTCCCAAATCCACACCTGACAGCTGCCAGTGCTTGCCCTTATAGGTAAGTCTAGTAGGAACCAATGAAGGGTAATTTCAATCATCTGGGTTCTCTTGTGTGGTTTACTGACAAATGCAGTGGCCAAAACACCCGTTATCTCCCTATGTGGCATTTCCCTACATGTAAAAATTTCTCAGTGTTGGCTGACCTGAAAATAAACACACTTTAGCTTAAAATAGGCCCGGCCCTAGGGCGGCAAGATTTTAGGAGCAGCATGCTGCCCAGCCACATTCTAATTTTTTCAGGAGCACTGAGGATGTGCTGCTCTATAACTCTCCTGCATGCATAATCCCCAGTGCTCTGGCAGGAACTGGTGCATTCGCTCGTGAGGGAGGTGAATTTGCAAGGACCCTCTGGGCTAGGGACAGTCAAATCAGAAATAAGGGTCTGTTAAAATCATTATAGAAATGTAAAAATGTTATCTTTAGGACAATGCGAAATGAAAGTTTTGAACACCAAAACAAAATCAAAATTGGTCAAAATGTCCATTATTGACCACACCAAATAGAAAATTTTAGATAGATCATTGTCATCCACAGTTATGCACTATTAAAAATTAAAGCCCATGCATGATAATTTGTAGTGCACCTAGCCAGTAAAAAACAGTGGCACATAATGATTATCTTTACTACAATGGCAAATAGTAGTGTTTAACACCTTGTATCTCTCGCATGTACTACTCATGTTAACAGGGTAACATAATACTATACCTTTTAATGTCCATCAGTCTGACATGCATGGTTTAAATACAAATAACTCCATTACACTGTAATAAGCTGAAAATTATAGTTAGAGAAAGTACGAGACTCACCTCTACAATCCGGGTAATAGTTGACAAGTTTTTGCGTATTTGGAAAAGCCGCACAGCACTAGGTGGTGCCTGACCGCCTTTTCTTGAAGTGCCATCTTTGTATATAATAAGCGGTTTGTCTTTGAACAAGCTCAATAAATGAGGCGGCTCCTTCCCTTGTGTAACTCGTACCTATAAATTAGATCAAATACATTATTATCAATATCAAAACATACATATATAATGATTATAATTTACTAGGGGGGTTGGGGGTGCACCTGCACCAGTGGTCACCCACCATGGGGCCCATCGAGAGAATTCCAGTACTCCTGTTTGCACTGCATTGTAAACTGCTTCATCAGTAAGAAGAACTGGAGTGATGCATGGAGGGGCACAGTGCAAATGTTTTGTTCTTCATTAATTAAATAATTATGTGTAGGATAAACATATCTTAGGGGAATTGGTAATCTTTTTAAAGGTACAAGTGTTACTAGTCTACCATATACTCATTTGGTTTTAAATTACAAAATACATTTAGAAAAGAAAGCCAAAAATTAAATGTTTTATAAGTTAAAATGCAGACTTTTAACTTTAATAAAAATGAGAAAAGTACGCTAAGCCTGGATAATATGGCCATGATTTTCCCAAGTAAGAAAAATACAATTACATGAATACAGACCCAAGCTGTGTGTGCTCCTGTTTGGCACCAGCACAACTGATTCTAAATATACTTTCAGCTGGTTGTTGTATGATAATGTCTGACTGACCTACTTTACAACAAAAGGTATTTCACAAAAATGGAAGAAAGAGAGACGCACAGTCCTTTTGAGAAAGTGCATTCAATCACAAAACAAAGGTTGTGCAGAACAGGCACTTTGCAGAGATCTTAGTAACCATGGAAAAGTTACACAGCCCCATCTCTTATAACCTTTCAGTGCATCATGTTTGTCACTTACATAGGTACCAATAACAGTTAATGCCTAATATCAAAGGAAAGAATGCAAGCACACTTATGCAAATAATTAGTAACATTAAGATAACTCAAATATGTACAAATAGGCAGACAGAAAGTTCACCAAATGGACAAAAAGCCAGATCAATAAGACTAATAAGTAGTTAGACAGACAGATAGATAAATGATGTCTGACCTGTAGGAACTTTTGGAAAAGACTGCTGCTATATAACAATACAAAGCACCACTTTAAGACATTATACAGTAGCCATGCAAAAGAAAACACATCCCTATACGCTCTATTACTGTACCAGAATTCTGCATTGCAACTTGTTTTTTCGAAAGAGCAAAAAGATTTTTTTTTTAAATTTTGAATCTAGTATGGGACTAGACTAGTTTCCCAGGTGCCCTCAGTCATGTGATTTGTGCTCTGATAAACTTCAGTCACTCTTTAATTTTGTGCTGCAAGTTGGAGTGACATCACCGCCTCCCTTCCCCCCCAGCAGCCTATAAACAGAACAATTGGAAGGTAATTGGATAACAGCTCCCTGACACAAGATAACAGCTCAGAGGTAGATATGAGAATAGTACTCAATTGAGTAAATATTCAATAGTAAAAATCCAAGTCTCACAGTGACTCCTCCAGTTACACTGAGTAGGAGAAACAATGGCTTATCTGAAAGCAGTTTCATTGTGAAGTGATGGCTCTTTCTGGAACCACAGGATCAGGCACAATGATCTGAGATGGTTGTAAACACATAGGGTTGCCACCTGGTCGGTATTTCACCGGTAAAATTCCAGCTAAGGCAGGGGCAGGTATTACAAATTTACCGGCAATGTAGCTGCCTGTAAATTTGTGATCACCAGTCAAACTGGTCCCATTTTCCCTTTCGATGCACCCCCTAACCATCCCTTTCTTCCCTTTATAGCTACAATAATTACAGATTCCACGTCCACAACTCAGGTCCGCCCCTCAACATCATGACCCTGCCCCTGTGACATGACAACACCGCCCCTCTGACATCACGATCCTCCACCTCTTGGACCCTTCCCTGGACAATAAAGCTGTCTGAAAAAGGTGGCAACCCTACCTACACACCAATGTTACAGCTAAAACAAAATACGCTTGTTCAAGAAATTATTTGTAATGTAAACAGGTCATTTAGAAATAAAAACTACACCTTAAAAGTCAAGACAAAATCCCATTAATCTAGGGCACTGGCATAGTGTTATGGTATACTGTACTGTATGTCTGTTCTCACTATGTCTTGCACATGATAATGTGACGCCATGCCCCCTCTAGCTTCTTGTTAGGAGCTCATATTTTCTTCTCTTCACTTAAAGTGATACTGACACTAAAAACTACTTTTTAAAATATGAATGTACATTAAAAGTTGCCTATAGGTCATGTCATTGTTTTTTGCTGAAAGGTTTGTTTTTGTAAGTTATTGTTAGTTGAAGTTCCTAAACCTGACTGTTTTGCCAACCTGACTGTCCCATCTCAGCCTGTCAGTTAAAGTTTCTAATGCTAACGGACTCTTGCTGCACAAATATGGCAGCCCCCTCATAGGCGATCACAGGGAGTCAGATAGATAATGTAAAAGCATTGGGCAAATACTTTATGGCAAAATTATAAGTAGCATGCAAAGTCAATTTTATGGTAGATGTAAAAAAAAAGGTTCATTTTCTGGTGTCAGTATCTCTTTAAGTCCTGATCACTTTCTGCACGTAGTGTGTATGTTCTCCCCATGCTTATGTGCAATTCCTCTGGGTATCCGGGTTCTCCAGAAACATGCAGACAGGTTAATTGTCTCCTGATCAAATTGACTCTAGTGTGTATGTAAATGTGATATGGAAATATAAACACCACTGGAGCATGGACTGACACTAATGATGGAAAACCTCTATAAAGCGCTGGCAAACATGAAGTCTATATAAATTGAAAACATAATAATAATAAAGGCCATAATGAAGTCTGTGACTATGCAGCTGAGGCAAAGCTAACCCTAAACGCTGAACCAATGACACATTCACTGAAACTACTGGGAAAGACATTTGGGGATAATTACAATTTCACATCTTAATATTTCCATTTAACAAAGGAGTTTAACCTTGAAAGCAGCCAGTAAGTTACAGGTAAAACTTAATCCCCTTGTAAAATGTATAATGAAATGTATAATGAAGCAATACAATTCTCAATGAATCAGATGAAAATTGAGCATAGGACTGGCCAGATATGGGATGATTTTGACGTAGTTGTCCAGCTTAAATATATTGCAATATATGGACAAACAATCCCTGTTTTGTTTAAAGGGTAAGGCATTTTTTAGTAGCAGTATGCACAAACTGTCTGTCTTAAATATATTGATAATGGGTTGAGTGCAGAGGAATCTTGTATTTGTCTATATGTATTTTGTGGTCACAGCCTCATTGCACCCCCGCTTAATAGTTTTAAAATTAGTGGTGAGCACAACTTTCCCTTGTTCAATAAACAAAGGAACAATAAGATGAAGAAGAAGGTATATGGGATCTTGCAATGATTCTGTTGAAGGATATTAGATATCTGAAATGGATATTGAAGTGCTTCAGTACATTCTTTCATATAACAGCAGCAAATACTTAGAAACTTAGGTTTTTATCAAATGACTTTGTCTTTGTTCTTCAGCAAAATTCCATAGTTATTCTCACGCTTACTAACCAAGCAACTTACCAGGCACTTTTTCTGATCTTTGAGTCGTAGACACAGAATCAATTTCTATAAAGCTTATTCAGAGTTCCGTCTACTTATTAGGGACAGTGCATGCTAAGCTGATTTCATTAGATGGCGCAGGCTAGGGAGCTGTAATGGGAGAGAATAAAAAGGGCTCACGCTGAGAGTGCCGTCTGGGGAAATGCATTCGCTCAGTCTACCACTTGATATTACTAGTACTGTTAAATGTATTCTCATATGAAAACTGTCTTTTTTTTAAAACCACTTTTTTAAGTTAAGTGAAATAATTCTTTTATCAGGAACTCCCCTACCTCTAGTATCCCTTAGGTAGGACTATATGGAATAAGTAGCAGCCACCTAGGGTCAACATTGGTGGCTGTCTATTCATGGAAAGCACCACTAAAAATCTTTACTAGTAATGGACAAATTTATTCGCTAGGCGAGAATTTGTGGCGAATTTGGGCGTTTTCGGAAAAAAGTTTTTTGACGCTGGCGACGGATCCGACACCGGCATCAAAGTTTTTTTACGCCTGCGACTGAATCGACGTTGGCGACAAATCAGACGCTGGCGACGATTAACGGACACCCATTGAATTTAATGGGCGTCGGCGACAACTTTGACGCTGGCCGCCATTTTGACGTTGGCGAATCATCACCGGTGTCAAAATTGTTTGGCGAAAGTTGTGCCCATTTCGTGAAATTTCACGCGAAATTCTCAAAATTCATGCCGAAACTGGACAAATTCGCCCATCACTAGTCTTTACATGGTTTTGCTCACCCAAAATATGCCACTCTGAGTGACAAATATTACTATTTTGCAGCTCTGGTGTAAGCTTCACTGGGACAGGGACTGCTGTATATGATTAAACATTCTCTGTAAAGCCTTATGTTCCAGGATTTAACCCTAAATCATTACCTTTGCCACCTTTCAAAGGCCGGTATTAAAAAAAAAAAAGAGAGAGAGACCTTGCTAAATGGCAGAATTATCGCCTTGAGCGCATATTTTTCGTTTCTGCTCAGACTGATTTGCATCCATTTTATTCATGTGAATATTAATCCCATTTGGAAATCCCTCCCAAACAATGGCAAGAGGACACAGTGCATGTTCCTCAAGACAAAGGGCTTTTGAAAATAATTTAGTGCATGTGGTGACAGCTCTGTAGGAGACCAATTGCCCTAAGTTACATGAACACTTTGTCACTTTAATTACCAATAGTTAATCAGTAGGGGCTCTGTCCCTGAGTTCTGTGCCTCCCCCCAACTTAGCCCTCTTATTTCCTACTCTCAGCCGTTACAATGGAACCCAAGCTACTAGAGTTATAGAGCCAAAGGTCATGTGAATAAAGCCTCATGTCTAAATCTATGCAAATCCTTTTTCACAGAACACCATCATATATTAAGGGAATTCAGTGTATATCTGCAGGCTGCATCTGATGTATACAATCCTGTACAGCCAGACCAGACCTGCCACTTATTCAATGAAGAAACCTCCTTATTTTGCCTACAGAAATCAGTGGACATGACTAATCCATGTATTTACAGATCACAATGCTTTCCATCTGAAGACACAGGGTCCAGATGTGAGCTCTAGAATTCTTATAGCCCCAAGCCTTCTTATAGCTCCAAGCCAAACCCCCACCAACTCACCACCACACATACAGGAACACTCAACAATACTGGAGCACAGTAGTCCTGATGCAGAGGCCACGGTGTCCCAAAGGTATAGATACACAGGCCATAGGATCCAGGTCAGACTGGCAATCTGTGGGTTTGGGCAAATGCCCGATAGGCTGCTGGCTTTAAAATGTAAATAGGCTGCTCACCTAAAAATGCAAATTAGGTCTGTATTTAATATGTAACTGAGCAACTCACTTGTAAAGGAAATGTAAAGGAAATGTAAAGGAAATGTAAAGGAGCTGTTATATGAGGCAGCCTAGTCTCTTCAAGTATGCCACACTTTGGCCCTGAGATGCACATGGTAATTAAAGTCCGATTATCTGCCAGGGTGCCTGGCCTAGCTGGGGGCACACAAAGGAACATTTTGAATATTATTATTATTAACATGTATTTATATAGCGCCAACATATTGTGTAGCACTGTGTATACTGTAAGTATAGGGCCACCAATCCATTTGATAGAATAGTTGTGATAGAAACTAGGGTGAAATATTTGTTGAAAGGGCCAGTTCCAGCACATAGGCTGTATAATATTGCTGGGGATTATATGGTAATGGACTCTTAAAATATTAATAAACACTAGTTCTAGTTAACCCTGAGGTTGGAAATATATATCATGCTTTGTATGTGCGTGAATACATGGGCTGCTTTGATACCATTGCCAGGGCTGCTTTTTCCTCCCAGTCTGACCCTGTTAGGATCTCAGGAGTTCAGATATTTAAGCCTCTCTGCTGTGCATTTCTGCATCTCCTTTGGGCATACCCAGCTCCTGTACTATTTGATGGAACTCCTGCCTCTCATTTAAGCCAAAGGATTCCCCAAAGGGAATACCCCTTTGGCTGATCCGTGACACCCCTAAGAGCACTCCTGTGTCTCATCTCTCTAGTACCCTCCCATAACTCTGCTTATAATTTAATTAATTTATAAACCCTTATATCTAATTCTGCCATGTCTGCCCAGCAGGCCTGGTCTGTCAGATGTCAAATGCCAGAGGGGCTACTATAAGGTCCCATAGACAGTCACTATTTAGAGGGCTGGTGGAAGACTATTTGGGCCTCTGTGTACTTGGAATGCCAGGGCCTATTTTGACTCCAAGTCCAGACCTGCCAGGCAAAAAATAAAGGGCGTACGTGTAGCCCCACTGGCCTACAGATACTAGGCATGCAACATCTCTGTGATGTGGGAGATTTAGCAGCTGGTGCAGGAGATCAGAAGGTGGAAACCAGGAGACTCTTGAAATCTCAGGACACAGATGTGTCTGCATATGGGTAAGGGTTGGATTGCTAAACATGACATTGCTACTTAAAAGGTTTCCTATAAAAGATGTCAGTCTCAGCTGGTGCAGAAATGGCCAGGGACCTTTAATGTGACAGGTACTGAAATTCTAGTTCCAATGGATCCCTATAACAGAATGGGTTTTATTTATATACATGGGCAAATTTGTCTGTGGTCAGTAATCCACGGAAACCAATCAAATTGTTGCATTCATTCTTCTGCCTGTAGCTGGCTGAAAAAAGTCAATCACTGATTGGTTGCTATGGGTACTGCTCATGAGCAAATTTGCCCAGTGTTGATAAATAAACCCCATTAAGTCACTAATATTTCCTATACAATCCTGATTTGGCTAAATATAATTTTTTTCTTCATTTTTAACAAAACAAGAATCGCCATGTGCAAAAAGTAGCAGAAAGAGTAGTAAGAGAAAAGGTTTATGATCAATCTAAATTCCTGGTTTTAGCATCGGATTAGAGGCCTTAAGGGAGGAACAGGTGATGAGTGAAGCTGAACTAAAAGGCTGAAGAAAACAGCTATAATAACATTAGACTGACAGGGCAAAGGAAGCTGGAACCACTTAGGAAGAAAAACATTTTAAGGAAATTGTGGAATGAGAGGTTGAACATATATTTTAGAATCCTTGTGACATCTAGTGGCCAAACATAATACTGTATGCACAATAACTGACCCAGATTCCACATTATGTTACTTGCGGGAGTATGAATTAATCATACTTCCGAATCTGTCGCTGGAAGCATCACAGCTGAATACACAGTAGATATAGCCTGAAATTAGGGGAATTTATTATTTGGAGTTTCCTCAGAAGGCAGCTTACATTAAACAGATCACTGCAAACACCTCTGGAGCTTGATGTGTGTATCATTTTATTTGCACAGCATCATTGTGGTGCCGAACACTTAATATCCTTGTATATATTTACAGTGCAGACAATGAAACAAGCGCTGTTAAATAAAGACAGAGTAAATAATACAGAGAATTCTAATCAATGAAACGCAGATGAAGGTTCTCATGAGTAACTATCATATACTAATGATTAGTATACAAAGCTACTTGTCCACCCTCCAGGGGATTTGGACATAAAACTTCAATGGCTTTTGCCAAGAGCAACGATATGTATTATTATATACAGATTTTTTGGCAAATTGCACGCTTATAGTGTTTTCTCTGCTGGCATAGTAACACCAGCCTTTCAACACATGAGCAGGGTGGATTTTGGCACAAAAATGCATAATTTTGTGTTTCTGCAACTCTGCTCTGCTTGTCATTACATACACAATATGGTGTGCGGGAGGTACTAGAGCAGACTAGGGCATTTTTAACGCTATGTGTGCCACTGACCTAAAGAATAATTATTTACAGCAGTGGGGAAGCTCAGCAGTGGCGTAACTAGTTGTTACTGGGCCCCATAGCAAATTCAATTTAGGCCCCCAAAATATTTATTAGTTGGCCTATTTTACCAAGATATATTAAAATTGCTAATTAATTATGGTCTCACTGGGCCCCCTACACTCCTGGGCCCCCTACACTCCTGGGCCCCCCTGCAACCGCAGGGTCTGCTTCCTCTATAGTTACGCCCCTGAAGCTCAGCCTTAGTATGAACACCTGATCTGTGTTACATTTTGCACTGTATTTGGTAAAAAGGAACATTTGGGGGTCATGGCCTGACATAACTGGGGCATATTCTGACATAACTGGGAGGATATAGAAAACAAGACATGGCAATGCAGCAACACTCACAATTACTCCAAGTAAAATCCTTAGCTTGTAAAAAGAAATACAACTGCATCCCACTACTAAACATTAGAGGGGCAACTGACTGTATCAGTCCACTAGCCACTCTCAAATCCCCACTCATTCCATATTACAGACAGTGCTTGATTCTTTTATCACTTATGTCCTTGCAATTAGAGTTGATTGGTGCCAGTAAGGGCTGCTATCAGGGGGGGCAATCATCTTGGGCCCGGTAGATTTTAAGGATTATCTTGGCCCCCCTGAGAGAGTGCAGGACACAAAAGAGCTGAGGCTGGCAAGGAGACACAGCCGTGGAAAGGAGCCGAAGCCGCCAAAAAAACTACCATTGCAGAGGCAATCAATAGTTTTTTAACTTTTAAGTCGGGGGCCTTGGCCACCAATGGGTTTTCAGCAGTCGTTTTGGCGTCCATGTCTGTGTTTTTTTTTTTACTGTGGTGTGGGGTCCAGGGCAGGGCCTGTAGTGGGGGTGGGCAGGGCCGATTTCTAATGCGGCCCTGGTGTCAGTACCAACCATAATGTCTAAGCATTTACCCCTTGAGATCAATTTCCCACCAGCTAACAGCAGAACCTACTCACTGTAAAGTACTGCTCTGATTCTTGCAAGCAAGATGGCACCTCCAATGTCAGCAAAGTTTAAACCTTGTAGGAAAGGCACAAACACATTGGTGCCTCCCCTCTATGAAACCACCACCACCTTCACTAAAATTGTCTTGAGGCACAACCCAGTGTGCAACTCCTGCTTAGAAACAACTAGATATAGTGCCTGCTGGAGGAAAGGACTAGATATTCTCAAATCAACCCATCTACGTTTTGCCTTAGCACAGTTTATAAACCTGCCCGTTTAAACTTGCTGTATTTTATTATGTCCAGCAGCTTAGTGAATGCAATAGCAATGAAGTATGGGGGCAAGTTAATCACACGGCGGGGCGGATCAGGAACTGAAGGACCAAAAAAGGCAAGATAGACAGGAATTGGGCAGGCCAGGGGAGAAAGGAGACAATGTTTACCAGCTAACTATATTGCTTATAAATTTGTGATACCGGCCTCGGCTGGGGTTTTACTGGTAGGATGGCAACCCTACATGGGGAGTCTAGAGCCCTTACATGAGTTGAGCACATGTGTGAATTTGTTGAAATGTCAGTATGGGATTATTCACTTTCATGGTAATTATATCCTTGACACCAGTAATTAACAATACAATTCAATAGCAACACATTCATAACTGACAAGCTCTAACACCTGTGGATAACTGCAGGGGGATTACTGATTAGCTGTATTCTGGCTCACCTGTAGATGTTCTAACCTGTCCTTCCTCTCACTATATTGGAAAATGTAATTAACTCAGGTTCATATAATAAATACAATGAATCAGGGATTTGTACTGGGCAGATTGGATTCACTTGCCAGGAGTTGGCTACCTGGGATATGGTTCCATGATTTAACCCAGGTAGTCCTACCCTTCAAAAACTTTAGACCATGCAGATGTGGGAATGGGAAAATAAAAACAAACCATTATCAATTAAACCCAAAAAATACAATGTTGCTTAATGAAAGAAAGATAACTGTACCCAACTTTCCATTATTCATTCATTTCATATTTGCAGTCATTTGGAAATTATTTGTAACTAATTGCTATCCATCTGTCTTCTTCTGCCAGTGTCGGACTGGCCCACCGGGATACCAGGAAAACTCCTGGGCCCAGTTGTCAGTGGTCCCTCATGCTGCTAAACATTTGGCCTATTTCATCATCATTCCCTATTTCTATTGGAACAAAGAGGCTAAATAGATGGAATAATAGATTATAGTATGTAAAGAAAAGAGACTAGGAGAATAGAGGTTGAGTGAGGAGAGGAAGAATAATAATACTGAGAGTGGGCCCCTGGTCTAAAGTTTTTTGGTGGGTTCCTGGTGTCCCAGTCTGCCACGGTCTATTCCCTTATGTATCACTGAATGACCATATTATGACACTAAAAGGTTGGGTTTATCTAGATTTTTTAATCAATTCCCTCATATATTTGTATGAGTGTATAGAAGTAGCAATATGTCCTGTTATAAATTAACATGAACAACTCAACTTTTAAAATTTTGGTATAATCATTACCAACATGACATGATCATTATTATTATTATTATTATATATTAATTGATAGCATATATATTATACTTTTGATGCTATGAATATATTTTTTTCTACAGCCATTTGTAATGTTAATGGAAGCTTGGAGGTGCTAAACACAACAAACCTGAACGGCCTGATCTCCGATAGAGCGATCCAGCTGCACGGTGAGGAAAGCAGATGCCGTTAGCTCATCCCTTGTTGCCTTGGCTCCTTGCCTAAACAAAGAAAACATAGGATATGTGCATTAATGATTTGCGTAGCCTTTTGTTAACCAAAAACAACAATAAAACCCACACAAAGGTACTTTACATGCACTGACCTTTAGAACTTTTTTAGCATAACAGGCAATAAATGTAACAAGAAATACCCTTGTATATTTGCCTGTTTTGAAATTGAAGAATCCCACAAATATATGTAATCTATTCTGATCAGTATACTTGAAGAAGATATTCCATATGGCGGCCATACAGAGGCCAATAAAAGCTGCTAATTCAGCCCCTCCAGACAGAATCAGCAGTTTATTGACTGGTGTAGCAATGATCTGCCCAACCAATATCTGGGCCTAAATCACGCAGACATCTATTAGACAGGTTAGAAAATCAGTTTGACAGAAAAGCAAGTCGGCATGTTGATGCAGTCCTTCCCGATGCTTCTTGGTACACTAACAGGATAGTTGTTGGCCTAGCATGTGGGCGGCTAAGTCAACAGGACATAATAAGTCAACAGGACATAATAATGATAATAACCATATTATTTGTCACAATGAATAAATTCATCTTGTAGGATCTAGGTAGCTGAAGCTTTAAGCATCTTTCCCAGGTATTCATTGTAAAACAAAAAAAGTAGTAGGAGTAGGGTTGCCACCTTTCTGAAGGTGGAGGTACGTCTTGATGACTTCACAGTGGGGAAGAGAAAATGGACAATTACAAATTTGTCCAGTAAAGTTGTAATACCTGCCCCAGCACTAGCTGGTGTTTTTACAGGGAAAGTACTGGGCTCTAGATAAAAACAAGGGACACCTAGTGTTTTCAGTATATATGGTATACTGTAAATACCAGACAAGTGGCAACTCTAAGTAGTGGTCATTTTAGTCTGCAAGTGCAATTTTCAGTGATTTTGGATACTCACAACTGCCACTTGCCTTACAGAATCCCTTACAGAATGTTTGGACCAAGAAAAATAATAATTGTTGGGTGCGGTTCCCATTTAAATAGAGATGATTCTGCTGTATAGGCTGGTCCTTAAAGGGATACTGTCATGGGTAAAAAAAAATTTTTCAAAATGAATCAGTTAATAGTGCTGCTCCAGCAGAATTCTACACTGAAATCCATTTCTCAAAAGAGCAAACAGATTTTTTTTATATTCAATTTTGAAATCTGACATGGGGCTAGGCATCTTGTCAATTTCCCAACTGCCCCAAGTCATGTGACTTGTGCTCTGATAAACTTCAATCACTCTTTACTGCTGTACTGCAAGTTGGAGTGATATCACCCCCTCCCTTTCCCCCCCCCCAACAGCCAAACAAAAGAACAATGGAGAGGTAACAAGATAACAACTCCCTAACACAAGATAACAGCTGCCTGGTAGATCTAAGAACAACACTCAATAGTAAAAACCCATGTCCCACTGAGACTCCTTCAATTACATTGAGAAGGAAAAACAGCAGCCTGCCAGAAAGCATTTCTCTCCTAAAGTGCAGGCACAAGTCACATGACCAGGGGCAACTGGGAAAGCAGATTTCAGAATTGAATATAAAAAAATCTGTTTGCTCTTTTGAGAAATGGATTTCATTGCAGAATTCTGCTGGAGTAGCACTATTAACTGATGCGTTTTGAAAAAAACACGTTTTCCCATGACAGGATCCCTATAATGGCAAATCGGGATTCTGGGATTTGAAATACACACTACAGAAGGCAGGTGATGTGCCCAAAAGCCTCTTGGCAACCGTGTCTGCCCAGTTTTTAGGTAAAGATGCCCAGAAGCTGGATGAAGTAGTAAGGCCTGTTGCACTCCAGGCTTTTTATACACCGGTGGAGACTGACCTTATATAATAAACCAACATTCTTTTGTTAAACATCATGTGCAACAACTTACCATGTATAGATGATCTGTCCTTTTGGATATGTGTAAAGAATAATGTAGCAGTCTCCACCGTAGAACTGGCCAAATGTGTTTGGCTCTATTGGAACCCGACCACAACTTTCTACACGGAAGATCTAGAGAATCAACACGTACACCTTCAAGTTATTTAAGAGACAACAAATAATTAAAGCATTATGCAAAAAAATCTTTCATAAATTAAAGAAAGTGATATTATCCCTTATGTCAGATGGTTTTCCATGTAACTATTCATATGTAAACATTGGATTTATTATAAGCTTTTTAGTGCTAAAATTGGAATAAAATATGGGACTTGCACAGAAAAGATCAGATGCCTCAATTACAGTGTGAAAAGTGCGCTCTTGCACTTGCGCCCCCTGGGGTTGTAAATGACCCCTAAGAACTACATAAGAAATAAAAAAAGTATGTACAGGTATGGGATCCCTTATCCAGAAACCCATTATTCTGAAAGCTCCAAATTATAGGAAGGCCATCTTCCATAGTCCCATAGATTGCCTTTTTTCTGTAATACAAATAAAAAATAATACAGTTCCATATTCTTGATTGTAACTAAGCTGCATGAATCCACATATGTGGTAAAACAATCCAAATGGGATTTAAATGATTTTTAGCAGACAAGGTATTGTGCTCCAATTTACAGGAAGATCGCTTATCTGAAAAATCCCAGGTCTCAAGCATGATGGATAATAGATCCTAGTGTGATTCTAAGGAGGAAATGCCATTCATAACCCACAGAGATAGATTGAACTTGATGGACGCGTGTCTTTTACTCAACCCACAATGAACAGCCATTTTTTCCCCCCTAAACTAGACCCAGAGTCGGACTGGGCTGGCGGGACACCGGGAAAAAACCCAGTTGGCCCTGGCTCTTGTGGGCCCCGCCTGGCCACACCCACTCCCTGCAAAAACTATCTTCAGGTCGCGGCAAAAAAAAGTACATGCGCACGCACAATCGTGAAAAAAAACCCAGTGCACACTCATGCGCAATTGCAAGGAGGAGGGGCCCATAGTCAGCAGCTCCAGTGGGCCTCGGGCCCCCCAGTCCGACCCTGGCTAGACCCCTGTCTGTATACAAATTCCATCCAATGGACAGCACTCCTTTTTCCATAAAACCGTCTTTATTTTTCTTAGGACAGCAACATGCAACGTTTCGAGTGGCACTCCACTCTTTATCAAGCATAAATCACAATGTTAACACCTGGACTTAAATAGAGATGCCGACAGTGGCACTGAGAGCTGAGGAAGCGGAACGCAAAGTGAAAGCTACAGTTGCGGCGGAGCAGTTTCAGACTGCACAGTCCAAACTCGACGAAAGTCTGCGCCTCTTCCGACTCAAGCTGGAGTCACGGAAACGGGGGAAATTCCTCCGTGATGAGGCAGACTACACGGAGAACCGCGTGTACAGGTGGATCCCACAAACGGGTGAGCGGAGGAGGAATCAACACGATCCTAACTGGAGACCAGGACCCCAGACAGAGGGGATACGCCACGAACAGCGCGCTGACCTGGAACTATCTAATTCCTCCTCGGCGTCTTCTTTTTTATATGGCTCGCAAGAAAGCATTGGCTCAGACCGAGCAAACGAAGGAGGGGAGGCAAAAAGCACCGACAAAAAACGGCATCCATACCGCAGGAGGAAAATGCGGTGGTGAATATTTCTTCAGTACAGCTTATGGACACTGAGATTAAGGTACTATCTAAGGGACTGGGCTTTGCTATAACTACTTATCCAGATTTTTTTCAGATTGACATAAATTTGGAAGCTTTCTTTAGGAGGATACGATTATCTGCTGAATTAAATGATATTGATGATACTAGGGATATAAAAATAAATGATTATTGTAATACTTTTTATTTACAGGATTGGCGATTATATAATACAAGTACATATATGCCTGCTAAAACTAACCATGTAGTAGAAACTTATATACAGGGGGTAAAAGATGAAATGATTGTAAAAAAAGTGAAATTGGTTTACCGAAAGAAAATATTTCTAAAGATGAAAGATTGGCACTCTCATCTTTACGAAATCGTAAAGATAGTGTAATTAAACCAGCAGACAAGGGGGGAGCGGTGGTTGTCATGGATAAAAAATTTTATGTCGATACAATATTAGAGATGCTGAATGATACTAGCACATACCAAAGGTTAACCACCAACCCCCTCTTTAGTATCCAGAAGGCGATTAAAGAATGTGTGGAGCAGGCCAGACAGTTGGAGATCATTGATAATAAATTGGCAATATATTTGATACAAACAAATCCAATCACACCTGTGTTGTACATACTCCCTAAGATTCATAAAAGCTTGGACAAACCCCCAGGTAGGCCAATTGTGGCTGGGGTTAATTCTGTGTTTTGTCCTCTTGCTAAATTTTTGGATAGAGTACTTAGGGAGTATGTATTCAACACAAGGTCATATATTAGAGATACTGGGGACTTTCTAAATAAAATTGACCTGATCAATGATCTTCCTGTTGACGCCATCTTGGTCACTTTGGATGTCGAGAGCCTCTACACCTCCATCCCACATGATGGGGGTGTGGAGGCTATCAGACATCATCTGGATAGAGATGATACACTTGATGGGGCCCAAAAAAAGTTTCTGCTTACTTTGTTACAGATAGTACTTGGTAGGAATTATTTCATGTTCCAGGATGATTTCTTCCTGCAGATTAGGGGTACGGCTATGGGTTCGAATGTCGCCCCGTCCTATGCGAACTTATTTATGGATGTCTTTGAAAATTATTTCGTTTATACCAACCAAAAATTTCAGCAGCATTGTAAATGCTGGTATCGCTACATAGACGTTATTTTCACTATATGGACGGGGCGACATTCGGACCTTATAGATTTTGTTGAGGAACTAAATGGATGTACTCCTACAATTAAATTTACTACACACAGTGATCTAGTCAGTATCCCCTTTTTAGATGTATTGGTTAAATCTACTCCACAGGGAGGCCTGGACACAGACCTATATGTAAAACAAACAGACAAGAACACGCTATTAAGATATGATTCCTTTCATCCCCCGCATGTGAAAAAATCCCTTCCTAAATCTCAGATACTACGTGTAAAAAGAATAGTTAAAAATGAAGAACAGCAACTAGAGAGGGTAGTGGAGATGAAGGAAAGGTTTAAAGCTAGAGGATATCCCACCAAAATTATAGAAAAAGGATGTGGTGATCAGGAAAGTAGAGAATTACCAAATAATCCTGGTGAGCGACTTCCAATAAGTGTCAGAGGAAAAAGAGAAAAAAGCAATAAGAGTAGGCAGAACTTTAAAAGGATTCCATTTGTTAATCAGTACAATATGTTGAGTGGAGAAATTTCAAAGATTATACGTAAGGATTGGAGTTTACTAACTAGGAATTTCCCTAATAAAGATATCTTTAGGGTAAGGCCACACTAAGCGATAGCGCGGCGATTTGACTCGCGGCGACTTTTCGCCGCGACTTTTAAACGGCAATCGCTGGCGAAACTTTGGCGCTGGCGTCTATGGGGAATCGCTGCGTAAAAACACACGCGGCGATCTTTTTTCTATTGTCGCTCGAAATCGCCTCGCTAGGCGATTTCAAGCGACAATAGAAAAAAGATCGCCGCGTGTGTTTTTACGCTGGCGATTTTGCGCGATTCCCCATAGACGCCAGCGCCAAAGTTTCGCCAGCGTTTGCGGATTAAAAGTCGCGGCGAAAAGTCGCCGCAAGTCAAATCGCCGCGCTATCGCTTAGTGTGGCCTTACCCTTAAATCCCCACCAGTGATGTCTTATACAAGGGCTGAAACAATAGGGACACAATTGGTTAAAGCAGATTTGGGCCCTTCTATAAAACATACACAGACTTTACTGGCACCAAGAAAAAATGGGACGTTCCCATGTTGTGGTTGCAGCCATTGTAATAATGTCCTAAAGGGAGAATGGATCTACCATCCATTGAGAGGTACACGTATTCCCATTAGGGGTTTCTTTACCTGTGCATCCACGTATGTGGTGTATAGTATTAAGTGCCCCTGTGGGAAAATTTACGTGGGTAAAACCATTCGGTGTATACGTGATAGGCTAAATGAACATAAATCTGCAATCAGAAATGGATTGAACCAGCCATTAGCTAAGCACTTTAATGAAAGTGGTCACACTATAAGTCAACTGCGATTTCAAATATTGGATACAGTCTCAAGAAAAAGACGTGGGGGAGACCGTGATAAAGAATTATTACAAAGGGAGGCCCAGTGGATCAGAAGGTTGGGTACACTAGCCCCTAACGGTCTGAACCATGAATATGACCTTCATCCATTTTTATTGAAATGATTTTAACTTGAAGTTGATTTTATTTTTATAGGTCGTTATGTGGACATTTTAAATTTCCTTACCCTGGTTGGGTTGCAATCTGTATTGGACATGCTACAGATAAGTTGGTCTATTTTCAATTAAGATAAATGAATCTGTAATAGAACAGGAAATTATATATACATGTTTATTGATATTCTGTAACCATTATTGAAGAGATATATATATTCTTTGTAACAATTATGATGTCGACATATGTTTGCTATAATGTGTGATGACACCAGGGGGCACTGTGCCCCAGGGTATTTAAGTCCAGGTGTTAACATTGTGATTTATGCTTGATAAAGAGTGGAGTGCCACTCGAAACGTTGCATGTTGCTGTCCTAAGAAAAATAAAGACGGTTTTATGGAAAAAGGAGTGCTGTCCATTGGATGGAATTTGTATACTCTGGAGCAGCCAATGTGAATGGGCTACTGGACGCGCACCCAATATCAAAAATTTGGGCAGAAATGTGAGTGCGGTCTGATTTGTTTTCTAGACCCCTGTCTGTGGAAGTTGTCATAGAAGTGGAGATGGCACTTAAATATGTGATCATTTGTGTATTCTATCATTCATGACATCACATAACCACATGATGTCTACATTCTAACCGGCTAGTGACATCATTCTAATTGTTTTCTTATTGATGTAGTTTCATATATTTGTTGAATTATAAAGATCAAAGCTGATGCACCCCTGGGTGATATATACCTACAAGCCACTCAAAGCTAAATAGCTAAGCTTTAGCATCCCATGGGTGACCTGTCCATCAGTAATGGAAGGCATACTGTAAATGGGCACTTTGTTCACTGTAGCGCACTCACCAGATAATGTAAAATAAGGAAATAATTCTCAAAACATCAATCCATTTTTCTATGTGATGAGATTGGAAACTTGAAGGGTATGTATAACCAAAAAATGGGTTGCCCCATCGAAGGTGCAGGCTAACAGAACCCACTGTTTGAATGGGGGAAACAACAGCAATTTTTGTAAGAAAATCACCCTGTCAAGTGATCTTGCCCACACACACCGGGGCAGAACTCCCATTGCAGGAAGGTGCAAACACTTAGGGGCAAATTCACTAAGATTCGAAGTTGCGCCAGGCACAACTTCGCCGCACTTCGCCAGGCATAGTTTCGCCAGCGCTCCGCAAATTCACTAAAATCCGAAGTTGCGCACAGGGGTATCGTAAGGTTGCAAAGTTGCGCTGGCGTTGATTCGCTATGTAAAGCGAAGTTACGCTAGCGAAGGCTAGTTTGCATACGGCGCCAAATTCAAATTTCAATGGAGGAATACGTATCAGCACTACAAATGGCTAGAAAACCTTCAAATCATCAAATAAAATTTTATTTTGCCCTACACATGTGCCCACTGTCTAGGTAAGTTGCCATGAGTCAGGAAATGTAGGGGGGAAGGAGGGGAGCCCCAAAAAATTTTTCAATCTTTTTCAGCCTATCACCCATAATGTAGAAAACACGCCAGCGTTTTTTGGGACTTTTTTTGAAACAATCCCTATCTACTCTGATGCGCTTCGCCAGGTCTGAGGTGGCGAAGGAAGTCTAGCGTAAAAGGTAGCTTTCAGTACACTGCGCAAGTTAGTGAATTTGCGTAGTTACGTCGCTAGCGGAACTTCGCCAGGCGTAAGGGTGCGAAGTAACACTAGCGAAACTACGCCAGCGT
This sequence comes from Xenopus laevis, assembly GCF_017654675.1. Classification (NCBI taxonomy): domain Eukaryota; kingdom Metazoa; phylum Chordata; class Amphibia; order Anura; family Pipidae; genus Xenopus; species Xenopus laevis. The sequence continues at coordinate 28,511,222 of NC_054382.1, read as the reverse complement.
TCGTTAGTGAATTTGTGCAGTAACGAAAATGACAAACGCTAGCGAAGTAACGCTTCGGCGCTTAGTGAATTTGCCCCATAAAGAGTAAGTGCATGCCCTGCCCAATCTGTATCACATACATGCACATAACAAGCAAACTGGGGTACTTGCTCATTATGCATATGCTTTTGCCTCCAGTGAGAAAGCAAGAGAGCTCAATATTGGGCTTTTTTTTTTTTTTTTTAATAAATGTTTTTATTTATTTTCACAAAAGAAAGAAAAACAAAACAAAATTAAACAAATAATATAAATAATCTGTTTGGAATTTGGAAGACCAACAGGAAATGCCATAAATGACATAGCTTAACATATATAGATATTGAACAAGACAATCATACGATTGTACCATGACTAACAAACGGCAGGTTTAGAGGAGTGAAGGACCATACCCAAAATATCATCCCTGTCGCTTATAGAGTACTTGTGGATAGCAGACTATTGATTTGGTGACTCCTGGGGGGTGATTGACGATTCCGTGTCTGTGATCTCAATATTGGGCTTTTAAAAAAAAAAATACTATTGCTTCCTGCATCCAGAATGTGGGCTCTATTAACTCACACTCAATTTTAAGGTGATAGGTGCTATTTTAGATTCTTTATCATTATTCTGCTGTTCAGAAGTCATGTGTCTTTATTTACAAGTGCCAGGGATAATAATGTGCAGCAGGTGGTACTGGTAACCAGGCCTGGACTGGGAGTCAAAATAGGCCTTGCCATTCCAAGTACACAGAGGCCAAAACAGCCCCTACCAGCCCAAACGGCCCCCTACCAGCCCACTATATGGAACCATACAGCAGCCCCTCTGGTATTTGCCAGAACCCACAGATTGAGTCCGGGCCTGCGTGGTAACCAGTAAGGGAATTGCCATTTTATAAGCTACAAAGAAATAAGAACAACTTGGGATGATACCTCTACTTTTCCAGAGCCATCATCCACCATGTTATGCTGAGCCGCCATCGCTGGAGATTCATGCAGCCTGGAAGCGTCAAATTCAATCTGTTTGATATTAGCAATTCTTTCCGTCACATACACTTTCCCAAATCCTTCGCTTTGGTGCCTCTCTTTCCAGTCTTTGAAAAACTGTTTGAAGATGGGCGTCTCCCCTCCTTCTGGTAAAACTTGGATCTAAATTAATCAAAAGAGAACACCACAATTTGAGTTTTGTTTTGTGTATGACATTCTGCTTATCCCTGCTGCAAATGCAAACTCCAGACCATTCAGATATGAAAAACATCTTGACATTTGTGATTAATGTCACTAAGACAAGTCACGTTCACTTTTTTTTTCTTTCTAGATTTTTTTTCAGCTCCAAAGTCAAACTTGTTTCCCATATAAATTTAAATTATTATATTAGGACAACACAATTGAAAACAGTCTGTACAACAGCAAAATTGGTACTGAAATTTGATGTTTTATAAACTCGCAATCAATATAAAGCAGCCAATAACGTTATGTGCCGCTAGGTGGCGATGTCGTTGTGCCATTTATTCTGAAATCAAAGTTTATCTTACAATGAATTGCTCTTCTAATGTTTTAGAATAAGACTTTTAAAATTGAAAGCTATAACAAATTAAAATTAGGCAATTCCAGAACATCAACAAAGGTTTTACTTAGACGTTCAACTTCTTGCTATGTAAAATATTACATTTTTTTTTACAGACAATAAGAATCACATTGTCACATTGTCTGGTTGCAGAGAAAATGGTGTGGTCATTCCTGGACACCAGAGGGCCCTCTCTCTATACATTAAGGGGCCTGTCTATTATTTTGTAAAAAGCAAATTGGCTGGAAAAACAGTGTAAAAAGCTGTGTAAAATAAATGGCGACCTCATCAAGGTGTGTGACATTGTACGCCATCGACCACCAGGACCAACTGCACAATTTCTGGACAACTTTGCTGCCTGGCTTCCTTACTTTCTTTCATCTAACATACCATCCATCATATTAGGTGACTTTAATATACCCGTTAACAACATTAACAACTCTTCTGTCTCTAAACTTCTTTCACTAACCTCCTCCCTAGGCTTATCTTTGTGCTCAGACTCCCCCTCTCACTCCAATGGTAATGCTCTGGATCTCATATTTACCAGACTCTGTTCAACCACCAATTTTACTAACTCACCATTTCCCCTCTCTGATCACAATATGCTCACATTTCAACTCTCACTAACTCCCTCCTCACCCCCTGCTATTCCCCAAACACGTACCTACCGTGACTTGCAAGCTATAGACGTGTCACATCTCTCTTCTTCCTTTGACTCTCTTCACTCTAATATCTCAGCCATCTCATGTCCTAATGTGGCTACCTCTGTCTACTATAGTACTCTCACCACTGCCCTAAATGAGCTTGCTCCTTTAAAAACTAAACGTTCTAGACCCAAACCACTTCAACCTTGGCATACTGCTCATACAAAAGCGCTCCAAAGACACTCACGTGCACTTGAGCGTCGCTGGCGCAAATCCCGTTCAGAATCAGACTTTTGGAGCTACAAATCTGCCCTGCGCTCTTTTAACACCAGCCTCTTCCAAGCCAAACAAACATACTTTACTTCACTCATTAACTCCCTTTCTAAAAAACCAGCACAACTTTTCTCCACCTTTAACACTCTCCTTTCCCCTTCTCCACCCCCTCCATGCACATCTGTCTCTGCTCAAGATATTGCTGAGCACTTCAAAAACAAAATTGACACTATCAGAAGGGACATTACACTACTCAACCCCCCTAGACTTCCACCACCCTCCCTCCACACTCCCCAGTCCCTCCTGTGCTCCTTCACCCCTGTCACTGATGAGGAAGTCTCAAAGCTTCTGGCCTCTTCTCACCTTACCACCTGCCCGCTTGATCCAATTCCCTCAAAACTTCTCCGCAATACCAATCCGTGTCTAATCAAAGCCTTAACTCACCTATTTAATCTTTCCCTCTCAACTGGACTGTTTCCTTCTCAACTAAAACATGCTCTTGTCACCCCCATCCTGAAAAAACCCTCTCTTGATCCCTCCAATCTTGACAACCTCCGACCTATCTCTCTGCTACCTTTCATCTCTAAACTACTTGAGCGCCTAGTCTACAACCGACTTACCTCATTCCTCTCTGACAATAACCTGCTGGACCCCCTACAATCTGGTTTTAAGCCACAACACTCCACGGAAACTGCCCTGACTCGACTGACTAATGAACTTTTAACCGCTAAAGCCAACAATCACTTCTCACTACTAATACTGCTTGACCTCTCAGCCGCATTTGACACTGTAGATCACCCTCTCCTCCTCCAGTCCCTCCAGTCACTTGGCCTTCGTGACACAGCCCTGTCTTGGTTCTCTTCTTACATCACCAATCGTTCCTTCAGTGTCTCCTACAATGGAGTAGCATCTTCTCCCCTACCTCTTTCTGTTGGAGTTCCCCAAGGCTCTGTCCTGGGACCATTACTATTCTCCCTCTATACTTCCTCCCTTGGCAAATTAATAAATTCTTATGGTTTCCACTACCACCTCTATGCTGACGATACTCAGATCTATCTCTCATCTCCTGATCTCAACCCAGAACTCCTAACTCGCGTCTCCTCCTGCCTGTCCGCTATCTCTACCTGGATGTCACAACGCTACCTTAAATTAAACCTCTCTAAAACTGAAATGGTTCTCTTTCCTCGAACTAACACCAGTAGCATCCCCGAAGTATCCATCATAGTTAACAATTCCACTATCACCCCCTCTCCCCAGGCCCGGTGCCTTGGGGTTATCCTAGATTCTGCCCTGTCATTCACTCCTCATATCCAGTCACTTATTAAATCTTGTCACTTCCACCTAAGGAACATATCCAAAATACGATCATTTATCACCCAAGACGCTGCCAAAATTCTTATTCACTCTCTCATCATATCGCGTCTAGACTACTGTAACTCTCTTTTAATTGGCCTCCCCCTCCAGAGACTGTCACCTCTCCAGTCCATAATGAACACTGCTGCGAGGCTCATACACCTCAGCAACCGCTCCTCCTCTGCCTCGCCATTCTGTCAATCCCTGCACTGGCTTCCGTTACCTTTCAGAATCAAATTCAAATTAATGACACTGACTTTCAAAGCACTTCATAACTCTGCCCCACCCTACATCTCTAAACTCATCTCTATATACTCACCCACTCGCTTACTACGCTCCTCTACTGACCTGCTACTCAACTCTTCTCTCATTACCTCCTCACATGCTCGCATTCAAGACTTTGCAAGGGCTGCACCCCTCCTCTGGAACGCTCTCCCACGGTCTGTCCGACTTTCTCCCAACCTTTCTACTTTCAAGAAATCTCTGAAAACGCACTTCTTTCGAGAAGCCTACCCTCACTCTGCTTAACTACCAAACGCAATACCACATTTCTCACCCACTTAATTCGATCTTGCCCACTCCCACACCTTGTGTATTACTCCCTTCCCTTTAGACTGTATGCCTATGCATAGGGCCTTCCTCACCTTTTTGTACCTGTATTGACTGTGATGTTTGTTACTCCATATATTCTATGTATGTAATTCATGTGATGTAGTTGTATAATCACATTTACTTTACAGTGCTACGCAATATGTTGGCGCTATATAAATACATGTTAATAATAAAATAATAATAATAAATGCCAACGCCAGATTTTCCGCCCTTATTTTACACAGCTTCAGACCTTTGTAAGGAAGTTCCAGCTTAAAAAACTTTCTTAAAAAAATTATGCCATTTTTTCTCCATTCTTTTAAACAGTGATGTGCGGCGAATTGTTCCACTGTTTATTACATCACATAACAAATCTGCCCCTTAATGTTATATGACTATGAAAACGAGTTACCTGGGTAGTGGCAGGATAATTCATCTGCTGGATAAATTGCTCAGCGGTCTTCATGGCAGCCTTTCTCTCTTCAGCATTTGCATTCTTGCCTGCAAAACAGATTTCTCATTACAAACCCAAGTCTGGGTATTATCTATAATATTATTATTTCCCGCAAAATTCACGAAACGACAAATTTCCACAGCGGTTTTCGATATTCGCCGGAATTCTCTGTGAATTTGCACCTGGCAAATAAATTCGCCCATCACTAGTTATTAGTACAATCTATCTAAGACATTCGGGATGCCACTGGTAGAGTAGAAGTTTGTTTTTACAGTATTCTAGTCATTCCTTTCCCTGGGAAACTCAATATAATTCCATGATGCAGAACGTAGTGCATTCTGGATCTGCCCAAGATATCATGAAAATGTGTTAGTGGCTGTAGGTAGGGATGTCGCGGACTGTTCGCCGGCGAACTTGTTCGCGCGAACATCGGCTGTTCACGCTCGCCGAATGTTCGCGAACGTCGCGCGACGTTCGCCATTTTGGGTTCGCCTTACCTGGCGCTTTTTTTTGACCTCTCACCCCAGACCAGCAGATACATGGCAGCCAATCAGGAAGCTCTCCCTCCTGGACCACCCCCACACCCCCTGGACCACTCCCCTTCCATATATAAACTGAAGCCCTGCAGCGTTTTTTCATTCTGCCTGTGTGTGCTTGCAAGAGCTAGTGTAGGGAGAGAGCTGTTACTGATTTCACTGATTTCTTTGAGGGACAGTTGATAGTAAGTTTGCTGGCTAGTAATCTACTTGATACTGCTCTGTATTGGAGGGACAGAAGTCTGCAGGGATTTGAGGGACATTTTAGGGTAGCTTTGCTGGCTAGTAATCTACCTTCTACTGCAGTGCTCTGTATGTAGCTGCCTGCTGTGGGCACTGATCTCTTCTGATCTCATCTGCTGACTGCTGTAATAACCCAATAGTCCTTGTAAGGACTGCTTTTATTTTCTTTTTTGTTTTTTTACTTTGCTAGTTGCTACTATAAGCCCAGTGCTATTAGTCTAGCAGTGTTGGGGAGTGGGACTGGTGTGCTACTGTGCTGCTCCTAGTAGTTCAGCAGCACCAACCCGAGAAAAATATTTTTTTTAATATACATATATTTTTTTTTTCTTTTACTTATCTTACTGTTCTTTAACGTGTACAGTGCTGTTGCTGTTCTTCATAGTAGTGCACCAATAGTAGTGCACTTGCAGGCATTATTTGCTCAGTGTGTTCTTCATTTTCAAACAACAACCATCTAGCTGTGTGAGCTTGTTCACATTCTGTCTAAATATCAATAATAATACCGTCTCTAGAAACACCACCCGAGTGACGTTTTTCAGGCAGCAATAATATATTCCGTATCCACTGCTGTAGTAGTGTATACGTTAACCTTGTAGGCATTATTTGCTCAGTGTGTTCTTCATTTTCAAACAACAACCATCTAGCTGTGTGAGCTTGTTCACATTCTGTCTAAATATCAATAATAATACCGTCTCTAGAAACACCACCCGAGTGACGTTTTTCAGGCAGCAATAATATATTCCGTATCCACTGCTGTAGTAGTGTATACGTTGACCTTGTAGGCCTTGTTTGCCCAGTGTGTTCTTCTTCTTCATTTTCAAACAACTCCCATCTAGCTGTGTGAGCTTGTTCACATTCTGTCTAAATATCAATAATAATACCGTCTCTAGAAACACCACCCGAGTGACGTTTTTCAGGCAGCAATAATATATTCCGTATCCACTGCTGTAGTAGTGTATACGTTAACCTTGTAGGCATTATTTGCTCAGTGTGTTCTTCATTTTCAAACAACAACCATCTAGCTGTGTGAGCTTGTTCACATTCTGTCTAAATATCAATAATAATACCGTCTCTAGAAACACCACCCGAGTGACGTTTTTCAGGCAGCAATAATATATTCCGTATCCACTGCTGTAGTAGTGTATACGTTAACCTTGTAGGCATTATTTGCTCAGTGTGTTCTTCATTTTCAAACAACAACCATCTAGCTGTGTGAGCTTGTTCACATTCTGTCTAAATATCAATAATAATACCGTCTCTAGAAACACCACCCGAGTGACGTTTTTCAGGCAGCAATAATATATTCCGTATCCACTGCTGTAGTAGTGTATACGTTGACCTTGTAGGCCTTGTTTGCCCAGTGTGTTCTTCTTCTTCATTTTCAAACAACTCCCATCTAGCTGTGTGAGCTTGTTCACATTCTGTCTAAATATCAATAATAATACCGTCTCTAGAAACACCACCTGAGTTGTTGTTGTTGTTGTTTTAAAAATAATGCCAGGCAAAGGCAGGCCGCCACGCAGAGGCACAAGGGGCCGTGCTGCTATGCTATCCTGTGGCCCTAGGAAATTGCCCAGTTTTAAAAAGGCAATGACCCTGAACTCCCAAAATGCTGAAGAGGTAGTTGACTGGCTTACACAGCACACCCCATCCTCTACCGTTTCTAACTTTACCACAACATCCTCATCCTCCACTGCTATGGGCACCCCACGTAACACTTCCTCCACCACCGGCGCCCCTTCTTCACTGGAGTCAGAGGAGTTATTTTCACATGAGTTTCTTGAACTGAGTGATGCGCAACCATTATTGGCAGAAGAAGATGAAGGAGATGAGGACGTTACACCAGATTTAATTCTGGCAGAGAACACAACAGAGATGGACATAATGAGTGATGACGAGGAGGTCCCCGCTGCTGCTTCCTTCTGTGAGCTGTTAGAAGAAATTGATGCATCTGAGGAGAATGAGGATGAGGAGATTGATGTTTTATGGGTGCCCAGTAGAAGAGAGGAAGAGGAGGATAGTTCAGATGGAGAGACGGAGAGTCAGAGAGGCAGTAGGAGAATAAGACTTAGAAGAAGCAGGGAGGACAGCTCGCAGGGAACAGTAGGGCAACAACATGTATCGGCACCTGTGGTCAGCCGGCCAACGCACCCGCCATTGCCGCCAACGCCGCCGACTTCTACTGTTACCGCCAGATTGCCAGCCTCAAAAAGGTCAGCAGTGTGGGATTTTTTTAATGTGTGTGCCTCTGACAAAAGCGTTGTCATTTGCAATGAGTGCAGTCAGAAACTGAGTCTTGGGAAGCCCAACAGCCACATAGGTACAACTTCTATGCGAAGGCACATGAACGGCAAGCACAAAGCACTTTGGGAGCAACACCTCAAAGGCAACAGGCAAACTAAAAGCCACCCTCCTTCTGGTCCAGCATCTTACTGCTCTACCTCTGCTGTCCTTCACCCGTCTGAACCACCCTCCACTCCGCCTTCCACCTTGACCACCAGTTCCCATTCCCAGTCATCTGCCCCCAGCCAAGTTTCTGTGAGGGCCATGTTTGAGCGTAAGAAGCCAATGTCTGCTAGTCACCCCCTTGCCCGGCGTCTGACAGCTGGCTTGTCCGCACTCTTAGCCCGCCAGCTTTTACCATACCAGCTGGTGGACTCTGAGGCCTTCCGCAAATTTGTAGCAATTGGGACACCGCAGTGGAAGGTACCCAGCCGCAATTTTTTTTCAAAAAAGGGAATACCACACCTGTACCACCATGTGCAGAGCCAAGTCACCGCATCTCTGTCACTTAGTGTTGGGCCAAAGGTCCATATGACTACTGACGCATGGTCCTCCAAGCATGGTCAGGGCAGGTATGTCACCTACACTGCCCACTGGGTGAACTTGGTAATGGCTGGGAAGCAGGGAATGTGTAGCTCAACAACGACAGTGGAGTTGGTGTCACCGCCACGGATTGCACGCGGTTCTGCCACCACCTCTACTCCTCCTTCGCTCTCTACCTCGTCTTCTTCGTCCTCTGCTGCTGGGTCCTCCTCCTCCACACCTGTGCACCCCCAGCTCCCCCTAGGCTATTCGATGTGCCAGGTACGCCGTTGTCATGCTGTCTTGGGGATGACGTGCCTGGAAAGCAAAAACCATACCGGATCTGTACTCCTGTCATCTCTGCAGTCACAGGCCGATCGGTGGCTGACCCCACACCAACTGAAGATCGGAAAAGTGGTGTGTGACAATGGAAGCAATCTGTTGGCAGCACTGAGACTGGGCAATTTAACACATGTGCCCTGCATGGCACATGTTCTGAATTTAATAGTACAACGTTTTGTCTCAAAGTACCCAGGATTCCAGGACGTTCTCAGGCAGTCCAGGAAGGTGTCTGCAGAGCTGGGGATTTTTTTACCCCGTTACTGGGTGCTTATGCGCGATGCCTGCAGGCTCATGCGCCCTTTTGAAGAGGTTACAAATATGGTCAGTCACACCGAAGGCACCATCAGCGACCTAATACCCTTCGCTTTCTTCCTGGAGCGTGCCGTGCGATGAGTGACAGATGAGGCTGTAGACCAGCGTGACGAGGAGCAGGAAGCGCACGATTTCTGGTCGGAATCACCAGAACGAACCCAGGCACCTGCTGCAACGCAGGGAGAGGTGTCAGAAGTGGAGTCAGAGGAGGAAGGTGGCTTTGTGGAGGAGGAGGACCAACAGGAGCAGGCTTCCCAGGGGGCTAGTGGTGACCTTTTGGGGACCCCTGGTCTTGTACGTGGCTGGGGGGAGGAGACCGTGGATGATGCAGTCCTTGATAACGAGGAAGCGGAGATGGATACCTCTGCATCCAACCTTGTGAGAATGGGGTCTTTCATGCTGTCATGCCTGTTGAAGGACCCCCGTATCAAGAGGCTTAAGGAGAAGGACCTGTACTGGGTCGCGACTCTACTAGACCCTCGGTACAAGCATAAAGTGGCAGAAATGTTACCAACATACCACAAGTCTGAAAGGATGCTGCATTTAGAAACCAGCCTGCAAAACATGTTGTACAATGCTTTTAAGGGTGATGTCACTTCAGGAACTCATCAACATTCCAGGGGCAGAGGTGCCAGTAATCCTGCCACGAGCACACCTGCAAGGACAAAGCACTTTGGCCACTCTGTAACGTCAGACATGCAAATGTTTTTCAGTCCAAGGCAGCGGCAGAACCGTTCGGGATCCACCCTCAAAGAACGCCTCGACCGGCAGGTAGCGGACTACCTGGCATTAACTGCAGATATCGACACTCTGAGGAGCGATGAACCCCTGGACTACTGGGTGCGCAGGCTTGATCTGTGGCCAGAGCTGTCACAATTTGCCATGAACCTCTTGTCTTGCCCCGCCTCAAGTGTCCTCTCAGAAAGGACCTTCAGTGCAGCAGGAGGGATTGTAACTGAGAAGAGAACTCGCCTAGGTCACAAAAGTGTCGATTACCTGACCTTTATTAAAATGAATGAGGGGTGGATCTCGGAGGGTTACTGCACGCCGGAAGACTTGTGCTGAGTTTCTGATTCTGACTCCCCATGCAGCTGTCCTTCTCTGCACGCCTCATGACTCCACATACAGCTGTCCTTTAGCGTCCTCCTCCCTCCACCACCGTTACAAACTAGGGTGCAAACCCTACTGGTTTAATTTGAATCCAGGTAAATCCTGAGTTTTTCTGGCCTCTGTGCTTCAGTGGCTGTGACAAAAAAATTGAATATTTTCAGCATTTATATGGCATATTTTTTATGGCCTCTGTGCTTCAGTGGCTGCGACCAAAAAAATTGAATATTTTCAGCATTTATATGGCATATTTTTTCTGGCCTCTGTGCTTCAGTGGCTGTGACAAAAAAATGAATATTTTCAGCATTTATATGGCATATTTTTTCTGGCCTCTGTGCTTCAGTGGCTGTGACAAAAAAATGAATATTTTCAGCATTTATATGGCATATTTTTTCTGGCCTCTGTGCTTCAGTGGCTGCGACCAAAAAAAACAGAATATTTTCAGCATTTATATGGCATATTTTTTATGGCCTCTGTGCTTCAGTGGCTGTGACAAAAAAATGAATATTTTCAGCATTTATATGGCATATTTTTTCTGGCCTCTGTGCTTCAGTGTCTGCGACAAAAAAAATTTATATTGTTAGCATTTATATGGCATATTTTTCCTGGCCTCTGTGCTGCAGTGGCTGCGACCAAAAAAAATTAATATTGTTTGCATTTATATGGCATATTTTTTCTGGCCTCTGTGCTGCAGTGGCTGCAACAAAAAAAAATTAATATTGTTTGCATTTATATGGCATATTTTTTCTGGCCTCTGTGCTGCAGTGGCTGCGACAAAAAAAAATTAATATTTTCAGCATTTATATGGCATATTGTTTCTGGACTTCTGGTTCAGTGGCTGCGACAAAAAAAACATAATTTTTCAGGAAAGTACACATGCCTAATTTTTCAGGGTTCTGCAACAGTGGCAAAATCGCATCTTTTATGGTCACCGCAGGTGATCAATAAAGTAGACCAAAACTGGGCCCACACTGCAGAATCAGTGTATTTTGGTTCACTTCACTGTACATTGAATTACCTCTGCCTGACAGTGCACGTGCGCACAAGCACGGTGACTGCTAAACACACCACTACAGAAATATTGCCACCAACAGGACGAACATCCTGGAGGTGACAAGCAACTAGTAATTAAAAACTATTATTTGCTCACTTAACGGTATCATTCATTAAAGCTCTTTGCGTCTTTTTGCGTTGCAGTAAGCACCGCGTTTCGTCTTTGCGTGTGAACAGGCTGTAACCTTTACACGACTTGATTGGCATGTAGACGCCGGACGTTTTAAAGCATTTTATTACACAGGTTTAGAAATGTAGTGTGATTTCTGCCCTTTACAGCACAAAATGCAGCGCTGTGTCAACAATGGATTTTTTAGAAACATTTTTGCCCTTGATCCCCCTCTGGCATGGCACTGTCCAGGTCGTTGCACCCTTTAAACAACTTTAAAATCATTTTTCTGGCCAGAAATGTCTTTTCTAGCTTTTAAAATTCGCCTTCCCATTGAAGTCTATGGGGTTCGCGACGTTCGCGAACCGTTCGCATTTTTGACGCAAGTTCGCGAATATGTTCGCAAACTTTTTTTCCGACGTTCGCTACATCCCTAGCTGTAGGTAAGGTTCCAGTTTTCTAATAAAGGTCTTTAATTGCTGCCCTACAGCTCCTCACTACATCTTCCTCTATTAATCCATCTGATATTGTTTAGTAACGCCTACTCCTGTGAGGTGTTAAATTTAACATTAATTATCGCACTATTTTATACTTTTATTGCTTAAAAGATGTTAGTGAATAATGCGTTGGGGATTAATTCTATTCTATAAATATCGCAATGCGATTAGAATACCGCTGTGCAGAAATGTACAATTAACGCTTGCGATATATGTCTATTAACGCACGCGAAAATACTTTGATGAATTGTTCCTTAAATAACGCAACTTAAATAATGCACAAAACTGCGCGTTGAGGAATATTGACCTTTTGTGAATCAGCCTTATTATAAGCTGCAGAGAGACATAAATTGGTTGAAAAGATTTTAACTGTGGGAAAGTGTCATTATAATGCACATGGTAAGATGTGGTTTCTTATTGTATAATTACTAACGTCATGATGAAAGTTGTAGGCTTTCGGCGTACCAGATCAAACCAAATGAGTTACTTTATTAAAGTCTATTTTTTTTTTGTGAATCTGAAACGAATCAAATTTCTCTACAAAACAAATTAGTCATTACTAAAGAATGCTCCTTTAATTCCATGAATCACCAGCATTCTCAGTACTTTGTATCTAGGCTGTGGTTTTCATTGTGGCAGAACAAGTACCATTTGGTTTTAAATGAAAAGCTTTATTTAGGGCCAAGATGCACTTGAAACCATTTGACATAACTGTTCTTTCTATCGCAAACAATTTTAAACATATGGAATTAAAGGATGACCTGTGGGGCCCAGGAGGATCAGTTGGGAAAGCCTGTCGGAGGGCCCCATAGATGGGACGATAAACTGCTGACCTTGTATATTGCCACCTTAACACATTGTTTGGCTATTGATACTATTCAGAGCTACTTGCTAATTTACTAGAACCAGTGCCATTGTTATTTGCTTAAAAGGGTAAGGCCACACTGGGCGTTTTGGGGAGATTTGGTCGCCAATCTCCCCAAACGCCTTCCCTCACTCTGTGCCGGCTAAAATGAAAAAAAGAACGCTGGCGCTAATCACAGGCGGCAATTAGATTTCCGAAGTCGTCCGAAGTTTCCTTGTGAGGAAAACCAAAACTTGGAAATCACCACATTCAGTAGCAGTAATATAAGTTGAAGGAAGTGTTTTAACGTAATTAAAATATAATATAGTGCTGAGCTAAAGTGTTAAAAAAAGGCACAGGATACACAGCAGATAACAGATAAACTCTGTAGTATACAATGGGATTCTTCAGAACTTATCTGTTATCTACTGGGTATCCTGTGCTTGAATCATGGCTGCCCCCATGGCTACACAGCAACTTGTTTATATAAACTATAGTAGTGTTTCTGAAGCAAACACACCAGTTTCACCAGTGCAGGGCAACACTATTTTATATTCTCATTCATTTAAAACACTTGAATTTTTTGGTGTTACTGATCCTTTAAGGCAGGGATCCCCAACCTTTTGAACCCATGAGCAACATTCAGAAGTAAAAGGAGTTGGGGAGCAACGCTAGTATGAAAAATGTTCTTGCAGTGCCATATAAGTACTGTGATTGGTCATTTGGTAGAACCTATGTGGATTGTCAACCTATATTGAGGCTCTGTATGGTTTTTATAGAACCAAAACTTGCCTCCAAGCCTGGAATTCAAAAATAAGCCCCTACTTTGAGGCCATTGGGAGCAACATCCATGGGGTTGGAGAGCAACATGTTGCTCGCGAGCTACTGGTTGGGGATCACTGCTTTAAGGGTTACATTTTGGAGATGAGCAACATAAATAGCCAGTGGTTTATAGATTTCACACCAACAGGCTCGAATACAAGGTTAGCACAGAGTGAAGCCAGAAAAAAATGTGGCAGTAGAGTGCACATGCAGAATTTAATCATTATTTTGCATGAAAAGACACTCACTTTGGAGGCTGCATGGTCCATTTCAAGTAAAAGGGGGTATGCTTGGGACCCTGTTTTTTTTAATCTACATCTGCTTATGTCCCTCAGAATATTCACTCTTGTTCTCTAACTCTCATTCTCCCACCTAAGTGCAACGCACCCTCAAGAAAATGAAAGCATTTATTTGTGCAAAAGTATTTAGACACCCATCTGCCAATGTAGCAGAAGATATGTGTACTGAATGTATGAAACATCTTAACGAGAGATTTGAAACCCCCAATCCAAATCCTAATTTGCATATTCAAATAAGGAAAGGGTGAAAGAGAACAACATTGTTAAAAAAATGAATTCCTTGTTTATGTGATGAAATGTCATGTGATTTTAAGAATTCAGATCGGCCAAATCCTGCTGAAGAAGGCCAAATACTGAACCGAATCGGTGCATTCCTAGTTATTATATTATCATTTATAAATATGTCATTTTCAAGCAGTTTTTTGTACTTATTTATGTGCTTTTACAGCTTTTATTGCATTCCCCCAAGAGGAGCTGAATATCTGTTTTACATTACGAATAGGTGTATGTCGAATCAGTTCCAATTTATTCAGCTTGCCTTAGAATTTTGGGGTAAGGGGCCCATTTTTTTTTGTGTAATATGAACACTGAGACCATGTGTGACCTTCTGGGTATCGGGGAAAAGTATTAAAGGGGAAATATGTGTGCATGTGGAAGTTACATATCTATTTTTGAGAAGTGAGCCAGCGATGTTATTTCTGACTGCAGCTAGAAAGCAGAAACAAAGTCGCCATGACACTGACTAGGGATTGACTGCATTTAAACATGCTCTCCAATTGCAGTTGTTTAAAGGGCTCCATATAATTTGATGTGGTCTTCCAGTAGGATTATAATGGACAGCAGTGGCAACAAGACCAGTATTCAGTTTTATTTTAACTATCCTTTGCTTAATACACAGGACCAAAATGATCCAGGAGAATACTGTGGGTAAAATGTCATTGACAACTGGGTGGATAATACATTTTTTATTAAATAAATGTTGGGTAATAAATGTTGTCTGTTTTATTATTTCCTATGAATATACCATTGTGAGAACTTACTGCTAGTGATGGGCGAATTTATTCAGGCGCGAATTCGCGCCCGCGAAAATTCGCGGTAAAAATTCGCCGGCGTCAAAAAAAATTTTTTCCGAAAAAAGTCGCCGGCGCCAAAAACGGCGAAGCGAAACAGCGCAAATTCGCCCATCACTACTTACTGCTTCAGGTTATGGATTGTTCTTACTCAGTTCTTTTGGAAAAAGGGAGAATGTATCAAACGTACTAGAACTCGATGATCTCGCAACATATTTGCAGCAGTATCCTTGCTGACGTGTAGGCAGGGCCGCCATCAGAAATCGCAAGGCCCCATAAGAACAAATTTCCTGGGCCCCACGTACAGGTCCGCCCTCCCCACTCCACAGATCCACCCCCCACTAAAAAAAAAAAAACCATTGGTGGCTATGGTTCCCACATGTTAATAAAGAAATAACATACAAAAAAACATTTGTGGTCAGGGCCCCCCATTAAAAAATATTGGTGGCTAGGACCCCACATGGGGAAAAAAAATGGTTGCCAGGGCCCCCCCCCCTTAAACGTCCATGTAAAAAAAACTTGCCCCCCCAGGAGTTTAAAAAAAATTTGGTGCCCAGGGCCCCACCACACAACAGGGACCACAAAGGGTTACCTTTAGGGGGGTCCTGCCATGTTGCCCTTACTTCATTAGTGTGGCCCACCTGCTGTAAGTGAGCTGCCAACTACAGAAGGGAGGAGGGGAGCACAGGTGGCTGCATCTTCTTCCAGTGACAACATTTTCTTCCCTTATTGGTTACAGAATTTCAAGTCCTGTTAAAGCTGCATGGTGATTGGATGAGCTGGAGGAGAAGTTCAAACCCCATCTATGCAATCCCTTAGAAGCTCAACCGGGACTTAAACTCAGTGACCAATAAGGGGAAGTAATGGACAGAAGATACCTCCCCTTGAGCTCTCACCCTGCCTTCCTGAAGTCAGCAGCTCTCAGAAAGCAGGGGGGCCTGGCTAATCATGAAAGTGCGGCGTGGCTGTGCCCCCCTTACCCTCGGGCCCCCTACAACTCTCCCCCCTGTCCCCCCCTGATGGCTGCCCTGCGTGTAGGAGTGCCTGGTGCACTTGGCATGTTGTAGAAACTGGCCTTAATTATACATGTCTTTTTAATTCTATCACTTGCTTTTCTGCATATTTCCCTTTTCAAAGAAAACTGACAACAATGCATAATCCAAATAAATACGCTGCCAGAATGGCTTAATAATAGGTAATAATAAAACAGATAACATTTGTGATTCCAGGTAATAAATCATCTGCACCCGTGTGACACATTATATTTTTAGTGATAATACACTTATTACCCAACTACTACAGTTTTGAGACTCAGAGAAGAAGATACAAAGTGGAAGTCTGACCTTTCCAGACAAAGATCTTTTTGTCTCCTGAATGGTCCAGAATAAAGCACTCCTCAGACAGAAGCATGCCTTTAGAAAAGGGACTTTCCTCTGCAACTACCGAAACCTTCATAGATCCACTGGCATCTGACACCTACAAAACAACATATGATTTGTCTTATTGTCATCAAAAGTATATGCAGCTCTTCAGAATTTCAGAAACAGTTGTGGAACGCTGTGCAAAAATGAACCTTACTCAATCTGAGCATTAAAAAAACACAATTAAACATTTTAAAGAAAAGGCACACAAATAATGCAAGCGTGATAAATAACTCACACCTTTTTTTATATTGTTTTACCCAAACCTGTCCCAAGATAAATAATCAATCCTCTCTATAGTGGTTGCTGTAGAGCAGTGATCCCCAACCAGTAGCTCGTGAGTAACATGTTGCTC
Source organism: Xenopus laevis (assembly GCF_017654675.1). Taxonomy (NCBI): domain Eukaryota; kingdom Metazoa; phylum Chordata; class Amphibia; order Anura; family Pipidae; genus Xenopus; species Xenopus laevis. The sequence continues at coordinate 28,494,511 of NC_054382.1, read as the reverse complement.
TCCAGCCCCTTGGATGTTGCTCCCGGTGGTCTAAAAACATGAGCTTATTTTTGAATTCCAGGCTTGGAGGCAAGTTTTGGTTGCATAAAAACCAGGTGAACTGCCAAACAGAACCTCAATGTAGGTTGTCAATCCACATAGGGGCTACCAAATGGCCAATCACAGCACTTATTTGGCACCCCAAGAACATTTTTCATGCTAGTGTTGCTCCCCATCTTCTTTCACTTCTGAATGTTGCTCATGGGTTCAAAACGTTGGGGATCCCTGCTGTAGAGTGTATGGGCTGTTTTATTGTTTTTAAAATGACTAATTCTCAAAAAGAAACAGCAGAAGTTTTCTCATTCGTTTGTTTAGGAGAAATCTTCATTTTATTGTGAGGCCTGAAGTTGTGATTATGTTTAGATGAGGCAAATGATTTGTTCCTTGCATGAGTGACCTCTAGTGACCAAAAGAGGCAAATATAGAAAAACAAAATTGATATACTAATGCAGTAGTAGTTAGTACTAGAAATTAAGGCTGTTTAGATTTTTTTTTACTGAATTGGTCTATAAATCTGACTTTTTAATTCAACATTTCATGACATTAAAGGAGAATTAAACTTTAAGAATTAAATATGGCTAGAAACGCCATATTTTATATACTGAACTTATTGAAGCTGCCTAAATATTCAGCATTTCTATAGTAGTAAGTGAACACTACACATGCTCAGTGGGCTCTGAGCAGCTATTGAGAAGCTAAGCTTAGGGGTCGACACAAATCATCAAGCAGAAATTATTAGCCTGTAATAAAAAAAATGAGGTTAGCCTGTAATAAAAGCTGGTGCTACAGGCCTGATTATTAAATTCTGGTACTAATTGTGATATATATATATATAAAAACAAACTACTGGATAGGTGCACTCAGAAAACAATGGAAATGCCTAGGTGCTGGAACATATATCAAAATCTATAGAGCAAAGAAATCTTCTGTGAAGAAAAAAATGGGTTTATTCGAATAACACAATTTTTTCTTCACAAAAGACCTATGAGTGCCGATTTCTTTGTTCTCTCTCTCTCTCTCTCTCTCTCTATATATATATCATAGAAATGAATGAAGCAGCACTCGATTAATGCAAAAAGTGTATTAAAATTCAGTACATCACAAAGCGACGTTTCGGACAGACTGCGTGCACACAGTCTGTCCGAAATGTCGCTTTGTGATGTACTGAATTTTAATACACTTTTTGCATTAATCGAGTGCTGCTTCATTCATTTCTATGGTGTATAATACGAGGGGATGAGACGGCGTCTCCTAAGGAGCGAGCACCGAGATTTTTACTGACACACTGAAGAGAGTGCTGGGGCATACCTTACTATTGCATATATATATATTCAGTATATTGTGTATCTGTCCCTAAGCTCAGTAAGTGACAGCAGCACAGAGCATGTCCAGTGAATCAGCAGAAACGAAGATGGGGAGCTACTGGGTGCGCACAGATCTTTACTGCTAAAAGACTGCGATTTCCTTGAATTGATATAGAATGCCCAATTATTTCTGCCCTATTTCTTTAGTTAAACTTTAGTTCTCCTTTAAAGGAAAAGGGAAGTTGAAGTCACATCCCGTGTGATGTTAGCCTAAAGGCAAATCTTTAAATAAATTCAGTTATTTTAATCTGCACCCCACAGAGAAATCTAAAGGTCGTTGTTGTGACCAAAAAACCCTGTATTATGCCACGATGTTCTGGAGCCAGAGCAGCCCACAGTCAAATAATAACCAGTAATAACTTAAATGAAAGTACTGTACTATTTTCAAGGAAATCCATTATCTGATCATGATAAATAAACAGTCCCAAAGTTTCAGCCCTTTATTTAAACAACTCTCTTCCCTCCATTGGCTGTTATATATATAGTTGTCTGCTCTGGTGTTAATGGGCACAGAGGGGGGTCATGTAATACCCAGCACACAGTTCTTCTTGTCTTGTGTTTATGACCAAAAATATCCACTCTGCTGTGGGATTTGTGCAGTTTTTACCATTAAAAATACTGTGTTTGTTTCCAGATTAATGCCATATGTGTAAAGACGGATTTGGGAAAGTGTTTTTTTTTTTTTAAAAGATTTTTCCACTTACAGTTGAGCTCTATATTAGGTTTGTAAACTCACTCCCCTCCTGAACTGTGTCTATTTTCTTCCAGCTCTTTCTCTCTGAGAACTGTGGGTTTGTATTGCCAGAGAAAGAATCCCACCCAAAATAAGGAATAACTTTAACCTTTAGAGGCTGTTTATCCTGTTAAATTGCGAGAACCATATTTGTATCAAGAGAGAAACATGAGCTTTGACTGACAAACAGTGTCAATATATTGTACTGTACATTAATGAAAAAAGTCTTATTAATGGGGCCCTAATAGGATTTTTCAGTGGGGCCCAGTGATTCTGTTTACAACACTGGCTTGACCGAATGTGTAAGGGCTCCAAATCAGCTTATTTTGTTAACTACTTAAGGCCAGAGACACGCGAAGATTCAGGGAGATTTAGTCGCTTAGCGAAAGTCGCCTCTTCTTCAGTTGACTAATCTCCCCAAACTGCCTTCCCGCCGAATAGAATCTAAATCGAGCCTGGATGGCACTTCCTCACGAGGAAACTTCGGGTAACTTCGGAAAACTAATCACTCCGAGTGCCATCCCGCTGGCGATTTAGATTCTAGCCAGCGGAAAGGCTTCTTGGGGAGATTAGTCGCCCGAAGAAAATCTCCCCGAATCTTCATGCGTGTCTCTGCCTTTATATTGCAGTTTCAAGAAAACCATGACATGTGTCTGTCCTTGTGGACAGGTAAAATTGTGACACACCTCTTAACTTTTTCACTACTAATACATAGTTCAGTAACACAATAAACAATGCGGATTTCACCTTGTGCTCTTGTGTATTTGTTTTGGATTCCCATATGGGTTGGGTGTACTTGCTACATTATCTCCCTGTGACTTTATGCCATATGTCTTTTGTCTCAATTGTGCAGAGTAATGCTGCATAGACCAGTGCATTGTGAATAAAATACCCCTATAATATAAATCCAATTTTAGTACTGTCCAAACTGCAAGATCACATGTTTGTGGCCCAACTGTCATTCAATTACATGACTGCATTGCACAACACTACATTCATTAGCTTCCCATTGCACCACTAGAGTGCATTGGGCAAGATGTGTAAGAATACAGCAATAAAACAGTACATGGGTCCTTAAATCATTTAACTGTAGAAGAGGGCACAGAGGTGAATGATATGGCTCTGGAATTGTGCAATAAAGCAGCTCAGAGGCCTTTGAACACATAGATTATTTAATAAAAGGACCAACAATTGCTGCTGCTCCATAACAACCAATATTTAGGCAGCATTAAAGTGGTGGTTCACCTTTAAGTGAACCATTAGTATGATGTAGATATAGAGCATAATATTCTGAGACAATTTGCTTTTGGGTTTTCATTTTTTTTTTATTATTTGTAGTTCTTGAGTTATTCAGCTTTTTATTCAGCAGCTCTCCAGTTTGATATTTCAGCTAATTGTTTGCCAGGATCCAAAAATCCCAGCAACCATATATTGATTTAAACGAGAGACTTGAATATGAATAGAAGGGGGCCTGAATAGAAAGATGAGTAATAACAATACATCTGTAGCCCTTCAGATCATTTGTTGTTTAAATGCGGTGAGTGACCCCCATTTGAAAGCTGGAGAGAGTCAGAAGAAGAAGGCAAATAATTCAAAAACTATAAAAAATAAATAATGAAGATCAAATGAAAAGCTGCTTAGAATTGGCCATTCTATAACATACTAAATATTAACTTGAAGGTGAACCACCAACTGAGCAGCGATAAAGATCTGATTGGTTGCCAAGGGTTATTACACCTGGACATACCGTGTGCTTTTTATTACATTATGGTAATCTTTATAATTCACTCCTAGGAACTTTTAACATTTTTGAATAGTTTATTTTTTTGTTGTTTATTTTTCTATTTTGGTGTGACCGAGTAGATCCATAAGAGCATAAACTGCAGTAACAATATAATGTATCCTCTATTTTACAAGGACATAATATGTAAAGCAGTGGATATACATTGTTTCCTGTTACATAATGGCTCTGTATTCTCATTACAAGAAATTATATCTTTTAGGAACAAATATGTTGTCACCTTTCCATAAGAAAACTCCATTGCATTTGTCCAAGAAGTGTTAGCTTGCCAACATATATTCTTACCATGTAAAGCTTAGCATTTCTTCGATTGTTATCATCAGCCATATCATCAGCATCATCTCCTGCAGGCAGCTGGGGCTTGGCTCCCAAAATCTGCAGAAAGTATTCAAAAGAAAATGTTTTCTCACTGATACAGAAGTCACAGTAAAAGGCAGTTAAAGGAGTAAGCAATAATTATTTTATCTGGGATCATAATTGATGTTGTGTTTGCAGTCTACTGTAGGACGTTGACACAGTAACATATATATATATATATATAGTAGATATATGCAGCAGACTGGCAGCACAACTCGTGTAGAGGTATATGATGCCTGGGTGCAAAAATATTGAACGAATGTATGCAGGCAGAACAGAGGCTCGCACTCAAAGGACTTATGAATGAAAATAAAGGCGTTTATTTGGCAAAAATAACTGACGTTTCACTAGTGAGCTAGCCAAAACGTCAGTTATTTTTGCAGACTAAACACCTTTATTTTCATTCGTAAGTCCTGTGAGTGTGAGCCTCTGTTGTGCCTATATATATGAGGACATCTCCTTATAATATTATACATTTTACTTATCAGGAAAAGCACAAAGTCTATGTTAAACTTTGGCGTGAGAAACAGCTGGGTGTTTGTACTATAACAGATGGTAACTAATCTTTATGGCTTTATAGAACAATGAACTTTTATTTACTAGGCATGCAGATTTAAACCTGCAGAGCCTCTAGGTGAGCTGCAGAACTTGCTTCACTAATTTTGCTGAGAGCAGTAAGTCAATGATTATAGAACTGAGAAGTGAAGCTTGATGGGTGACTTTTACATTGTATTTTATTGGTACCTGAAGGTGGTAAAAATGGCATGCTGCCAGCCACGCCAACTACTGGATCTCCAGATCTGTTGCGTGGTGTGTTGAATATAAAAATATATTTAACAATATTTTATTTGTAAATATTTGAAAATGTTATTAAATATTAATAGTGATAGCCAGCAGTAATCGACCATTTGTCTCCTATGCAGGTATAACCTGGGCATAAGTGAATCTCCTTCCTTTAGCCTCTGGACCAAAAATATGATAATAGTGGCATAATTATGCAGACCCATCCAGAGAGGCTGCCTCAATGGACCATGTCATTTTCTATTTTGCTCTATAGATATTGACAGATATTGGTCATGTAGTCACTTTATAAATGGGCCTATAATAAAGCCAAGAAGAAACTTTGTTCATGTCAATGTGGAGGGGCTGGTTGTAATCTGGATTCAGTGGTGATTTATGACCCATAGGTTCCATTTCTTTGCACTTTGACCTTTGATGTCATAATGTACAGTATCAGGGGGGAGCTATAGAGCACTGGGTCATGTGATAGATGACCCTTCTTTGTAATAAGTGCTGCATGCTGTCTCAGATCATAGTTGGCAAAAACCAAAGTAACATGGATGATTTCTCTGACAAGCATAATATGCAAGGCTAGTGGGGTTGTAAAATGTAGGGGCATATTTATTATACTGTGTAATAAAAACAGCAGGACACCAAACATCGTCAGGGTTTGCTGTGTAAAAAACGGTGTACATTTTTTTCACATTTTTTCTTAGCTTGAGTTCCACTGGAAGCAATGTTAAATAACAGCGTAAAATCTGCCATTCGCATAGCATAAAATTACACACACCATCGCCATCTATTTGACACAGCTTTTTATACCGTTTTTTCAGCAAACTTCATTTTATACAGCATAATAAACATGCCCCCTAGTTAATTTGAATAGGTATTGGTATATACGTTTCTATACGATCTGTATGTAGTGCATGTCTGTAGGTGTATATATCTACACTGGGGGTCATTTGAAGGGGTTGAACTTGATGGACTTTTTTTCAACCCAAGTTATCTTTGCAACTATGTTACAGCAGTAAACTATGCATATCCACCCAAACACACAGTCCTACCATGACCTAGCAATAAACACAGTATTGACATTTATATATGGGTCATCTTTTCCTCTTATTATTGGAGACACAAAAGGAGTTTGACAGATGAACACAATTCATGATGCCATTTCCAGTGACACAATCCTGCATCTTTTTTATGTTTAATGTAGATCAGCATCTCCATTCCTCAAATAGCAAATCAATAGTCATTGAACAAGTTGTAAAAAAGCACTCATAAAAGCTGAATGAGCGGTCAGCTGACACTCGGAGATAGTGCAGGCAACATAAGAGAAAACAATTTAACAACTGTAAATACTTGTGTCTTGCGGGTGAGACACTATACACTAGGATAGAGTCCTGCGCGGATCCATTTTTTGGAACCCATACCCAACCCGTACCCGCAACCTGCAATAAGCAACCCGGACCCGCAACCCGCATTCTTAACCACTTGGAACAGCTACCTGACCCACAAGTACCTTATCCGCAACTTGGACCCACTGACCATCAAGAATCAGGAAGTGCTGTCATTGTAAACCAGAAGAGACATCATCAGAAGTACTGTCATTGTAAACCAGAAGTGACACCATCGGAAGTAGGCGTGATCAGAAAAAAGGAATAAAATCGCTATTGAGAAGACCCGCGACCTGCAAAACCACCGACCCACGTCTATAACCGCACTCGGAACTTCTACCCATAACCAGTGTCGGACTGGCCCGGCGGGATACCGGGAAAAAACCCGGTGGGCCCCGACCCTCGTGGGCCCCCGCCGGGCCAGAACCCTTATAGATATTTCCAATCGGCAAAAATATTTTTTTTTTCGGGCGATGCGCGCCGAGTGGTGCGCCGAACGGCGCTGGTGCGCATGCGCGCCGAACGCCATTCTTGCGCATGCATGCGCGCCGAGCGGCGCTGTTGCGGGACCGACGCGTTTTAGTAGGGGGGCGGGGGGTCGGAGGGGGGCCCCTGGACAGCAGTCCCGGTGGGCCCCGGGCCCCCCAGTCCGACCCTGCCCATAACCCACAGGGTACTGAAGGTTTTTGCGGGTAACCTGCGGGTACCCGACCCGCTGCAGGACTCTACACTAGGAGATATGTATGAACCGTTGAATAGTAGACAAGGGTTAGGCACAGGCATGGAAGGAAACAGATTGCGTGATGACTTTTGTCTCTTTTGCGTAACTATATTTTATTGGAGTAGAAAAGAAATGAGGATGTCCTTTCAGTGTCAGTTCTTAGTTGTATAAATAAATATATGGATTGCACACTGAGACTTAAAAAACGATCAAAGTTTATTATATCAGACACTTACGTCATAGCAGATAACCCGACTGAAAGGACATCCTCATTACCTTTCTACTCCAATAAAATATAGTTGTTACGTAAACACCACAAACTTTGTCAGGCGTAAATTCGTTACCACTATGCTAATTCACTTAAATGCAAAGTTTAGTCTCAGTGTGAATTCATCAGCGCAAGCATTTCTTATTGATCTTTCACTAGCATTCAATTCGGCCTAGCGAAACTGCGTTAGTACTCTTACGCTTAGGTCAATTTGAACAGGACGGGTATATATAGGTCGTATATATGTCTTTATCGGTGATGTTGATGCAAATGCTTGAAATGGCCACTTAATACAGTATTATTAAAAATTTTATTAAAAATGTCTAAAGTTCATAATAAAGACAAAAAAAAAAATCCTCTAATGCCCTAGACACGAGCCCACCCTAAGACAAATGCGGCATGCCTCTCAAATAGTTGTAAAAAAGTGTTAACACAAATATCTTTAATAGTTAAAACTTTTGAAGGCAATCCCGCTTTAAAATATGAAAAAACTCCAGTTTTTTTTTTAACTTTTATGCGGCATATAGGATATGATGTCACTGACATAAATCTGAGGAGGATGTAGCTTCATTTTATCTTAACGGTATACTGTCATGGGAAAAAATGTTTTTTTCAAAATGAATTAGTTAATAGTGCTGCTCCAGCAGAATTCTGCTCTGAAATCCATTTCTCAAAAGAGAAAATGGATTTGGAAATCTCACATGGGGCTAGACATATTGTCAATTTCCCAGCTGCCCCAAGTCATGTGACTTGTGCTCTGATAAACTTCAATCACTCTTTACTGCTGTACTGCAAGTTGGAGTGATATCACCCCCTCCCTTTTCCCCCCCAGCAGCCAAACAACAGAACAATGGGAAGGTAACCAGATAGCAGCTCCCTAACATAACAACTGCCTGGTAGATCTAAGAACAACACTCAATAGTTAAAACCCAGGTCCCACTGAGACACATTCAGTTACATTGAGAAGGAAAAACAGCAGCCTGCCAGAAAGCATTTCTCTCCTAAAATGCAGGCACAAGTCACATGACCAGGGGCAGCTGGGAAATTGACAAAATGTCTAGCCCCATGTCAGATTTCAAAATTGAATATAAAAAAATCTGTTTGCTCTTTTGAGAAATGGATTTCAGTGTAGAATTCTGCTGGAGTAGCACTATTAACTGATTCATTTTGAAAAAAAATTTTTTCCCCATGACAGTATCCCTTTAATTATTTTAATTTGTGGAGTAACGTTCGTTGACCTGAGCGAAAATTCGCCTGGTGATAGGGAGCGAAACTGCGATAGTGATGGTCTCTTTCACAAGCGAATTGTTCTCTATGCCTGTTAGTAAATTGGTGATATCGCTGCAGATGGGACTACTTTGACTTGTATTCACCACAAATTTCTGTGACAGTTGGAATATGGATTCAGTACATGACACCTAGTAAAAAAAAGTAACTATTTTCCCAGAAAAAAAGTCCACTATAAATACTAACAATAGTACCCTAGTATGGAGGATAATTGAAGCCCTTTGGGTTCAGATAGTTACATAGGTAATTTGAGGCCTACAAACTTGGTGGTAATCCAGACTAACTCCAGGTGTAGGAAAATCTGCTGCAAAAGGTGGCTTTATTCAAAACACAACATGTTTCGAAATCTTGCTCTTTATCAAGTGTATGTTGTTTATATCCAGACTAACTCTTTGTTGTCTCTGGATTCAATTGGATTATGACAGTATCACTGAGGTTCAGCAGGTTCATTTTACTTAATATTAAAAGTAGTGTAATGGAATGCAGGCTGAGGCTTCATCTGTGGAAGTTGTGCTCTCCAGATAAAGAAAATAGAAATCAGATAGAGAAAGTGACCTTGTTATACTTCCAATCCAATCTTATAGTTCTAGCTTTTAATGAAATTGGAATAATCTGGTGCCACATTATCCTTCAATACAGAACGATGAGTTAAAAAGAAACTCTGAGACCTATGCACATCATGCATGCACCATAGACTGTAGCTACCTCTGTCAAGGAAGTGGAGGCTGTGGTTAAGCACAAAATTATTTCAAATCCATCTTTATACAGAAGTAGTGTCAATGCAGAACAGGGACAGCCAGTAAAAAAAAATTCTTTCTTATGAAATATAAATTTAAAAAAATAATGTAACTTTTCTATAATGACCCATAGGCATTCATATTATTTGCTCCATGTTGCTCATAGTCCTTGTGACTAATAAGGACTACCTTTAACAGAGCTGTCCTTTATGGGATTTTTATGGTCATCAGCCTGCCATGGATTCCATAGCCATTTTTGTATCATTTTACTATAATCCACCTCACCTAAAAGTGGTATTGGTATCGGATCTGTTATCTGGAAACCCGTCATCCAAAAATCTGCGAAAAAGAGGCAGACCATCTTCCATAAATTCCATTTTAAGCAAATACTTTTTAAATGTATTTACCTTATACTTGATCCCAGCTAAGCTATACTGTAACGAATTCATATTGGTGGCATACAATCCTATTGGGTTTATTTAATGTTTACATTTTTTTAGCAGACTTAGGAGCCGATTCACTAACTTCGAGTGAAGGATTCGAAGTTAAAAAACTTCGAATTTCGAAGTTTTTTTTGGGCTACTTCGACCTTCGACTACGACTTCGAATCGAAGGATTCGGAGTAAAAATCATTTGACTATTCGACCATTCGATAGTCGAAGTACTGTCTCTTTAAAAAAAACTTTGACCCCCTACTTCGGCAGCTAAAAGCTACCGAAGTCAATGTTAGCCTATGGGGAAGGTCCCCATAGGCTTTCCTAAGTTTTTTTGATCGAAGGATATTCCTTCGATCGTTGGATTAAAATCCTTTGAATCGTTCGATTCGAAGGATTTAATCGTCCGATCGAAGGAATAATCCTTCGATCGTACGATCGCAGTATTTGCGCTAAATCCTTCGACTTCGATATTCGAAGTCGAAGGATTTTAATTCCTAGTCGAATATCGAGGGTTAATTAACCCTCGATATTCGACCCTTAGTGAATCAGCCCCTTAGGGGCCGATTCACTTCCTTCGAGTGAAGGATTCGAAGTTAAAAAACTTCGAATTTCGAAGTTTTTTTTGGGCTACTTCGATCATTGAATGGGCTACTTTGACCTTCGACTACGACTTCGAATCGAAAGATTCGAAGTAAAAATCGTTCGACTATTCGACCATTCGATAGTCGAAGTACTGTCTCTTTAAAAAAAACTTCGACCCCCTACTTCGGCAGCTAAAATAAATATTATATATATCTATATATATATCTATATCTATATCTATCTATCTATATATATATATATATATATATATATATATAATGACATATCACCAGCATTGGGCATGAGATATATTTTAACTATGCCCTTATTCCTGGATAATGTTATCTTTTTACAGTAGACAGATGGCATTCACAAAAGCAAACATTAATTAAGCAAATATTTTCACCTGTAATGGCTCCGGGAACCACCCCTGTTTGCACAATTTGCACAATTTCAGCTCTGTTTGCCTTGAACTCTACCTCTGGTTCCTTTAATGATGTTCATGAGATGCATAAATAAAATGTGTGGGCGCAAGAAAAATAGCTAAATAAAGACTCATTGTTTCCTGTGCCTTTAATTCATGCCACCTACATACAAATCAGTGCCGTTCAGGGTCACTTGCTCTGTTAGTAAGAAATCACATTCAAAATTCAGACTCATAATCACATGAGTGTGACTAGAGTAGTAAACAGAAATGAAACCATAATTACCCCCTTTTTAAAATCCTGTTTTAATAGTATTATGCTGATTTTCTCTGAGATTGGTGGTACAGATTCATTTGATGCATTTTAAATACATATTGGCATATGCAGCAAGTATGTGAATCCCTACAGATTTTAGCATGTGATGGACCCTTTTCAGTCAACTGTCACCTACCAAAAAGGACATAGGGACTGTTGCTTCTGCAAGATATCTGCATACATACACATACATCTCATTGTACATTGTGAGCTCAAACTAAAGCACCTTACAGGTGGTATTTCAGCCAAACTAAATAACTATCACAGCCCAAGTATTGGCCCTGATCTTCCAATGCCTCCCATTCAGTCCTCTGTGTAAACAGGCTGTTCCGTGGCTATTTTGCTAAGCATTTGGACAGCCGTATTGGTCAATCTAACCATGTTGCCGTGTAGCCAGAGAATAAAAATACCTTTTTGAGTTCATGTGGTTCGGTTCCTTCTTCTACTACTATGACTTGAGCCCTTCCATTTTTTTCGTTATCACGGATTCCATGAGCAACTTGTGCAGCTTTGATGCGTTCAAATTTGTTGCATCCAGATCCACACCACTGAAAAATTACCTGCAACAGACAAATGGAGACAAATCATTTTTGGCAGATATTGTCCTGCAATGCCATGTTCAATAACAATTTTCAAGCAGCCTTATATGCCGTATTAATGCTAAATATTTGAAAGAAACTGGAGACCAGGCCATCCTTCTACAATAAAGCCCTTCACCCCTCCAGTGAAAGAGCAGGACTGCCACCAGGCCCGGACTGGCAATCCTTGGGTTCTGGCAAATGCCAGAGGGGCTGCTATAAGGTCCCATAGAAAGTCAGTATTTAGTGGGCTGGTGGGGCAGTTTGGGCCTCTATGTGGGCTGAGTGGGCCTCTGTGTACCTGAAATGCCAGGGCCTAATTTAATTCTCAGTCCGGACTTGACTGCCATCAACAGAATAGAATACATGGATAAGAATCATATCACTATACAGCGTAAGGACAAAGTGGCACAAGTACCTGTGTAAGTGCCAAGTCACAGTACCTGTGATTGTGTAATTCCAAGACTGAAGGAAACAGCATTTAAAAAATAAATATAGTGCTCAACTAACATTATAGAAAAGAATTTAGAATTAATTTTTTAGGGTGACAGGTCCCCTTTAATAAATGGGTTTAATTCTTGCTCCACTTGAGGGCAAACTTTGGTCAAAAGCAGTTTCCTTGGCCAGTAACAACCTCACTCTTGCCTTTGACCTTTACACCAGCAGCACTGCATGAACAGAAGGGGTGTCTTTTCTCTAATTTCTCTACAAGTGTCTCATTTGCTTTGTCTCTCGTCTTCCTGTTCTTGAGTGGATCGTTTATAGAGTAAAACTGCAATTGATCATTTTTGAGCCAAAATGAGCCCCCTTGCCTGTAATCATACATTGGCCTTTATTTTAACAGCAGCAGTCAATCTCCCCATACTGCACCAGCAATTACCCTGTCCACTAGATCAATCATTTCCCTTCCCATATTATAGTGACTTCCACTCTACCCCATACTGCCGAATAGATTCTTGTATAATTTTGGTGATGTTTCCAAATCACCAGTAAACAATACGCATGTTCACATTTCCTTGAATTTACTGCTAATTTTCAGTTCAATAGTTGTGAAAGCTTCAAGGGTAATGGGGGCATGTCAACAGGGCATAGAGCTTCCTAGGGTCAATTTTTCTTGTTTACAATAATAAGACAAATGTTTTCCTCTTAATCCTAAATGACTGGCCACTGAACATAAGTTTAATTTTGTTATCACTGAGCTTGGTGCTCCTGACTGGATTACTCTTCTGCCCATATGGCCCTTAATCAGTCCATGCTCTGAAGGGCAGGACAATCATTGACTAAACAGAGCAACTATATTATACCAAGAAGCTACTCAGAGATTGCTCGGTATAGCACCTTCTCCTGCTATATCAAAAAGTGGTCAAAAACCACTAAATTTGTAGGTGGTTTGAAAGAGGAAGTTAAGTATATTATCATAGAAAAAAGGAACTGAAAGCACTGAGCACAGATATAAATGGTGTCTAGATTATTAGTGACACACTGTAGAAACACAACAAAAATATTTGAGCATTTTCAGACAGGGAACCAGCAAAACTGGAGGTTTCAGACAGACCTCACTGATGTCAATTGGGAGCAGCAGACTTGGTTTTTGGGTCCCTCTTTCCTGGAAAAGCTACCCCATTTAGAAGGTTAATATCACATGGGACAGTTCTGGTGGAAACTAGTGATGGTCAAAACGTCCCTGTCTAACCCGTCACCTCTACTCATAGGAATGAATTGCAAATATAATGCCTTAAGCACATATAGCAGTCACAGGTGGAACTCTGCTCACAATTGTTCAAGTTCATTTTTCTGAGCAGATGTTGACCTGTCAGATCTATGTGAAATGTTGGGGCTGCATTAGATTCCCATTGATTATTATGGGAGTGGTGACAGGTAGCTAGGAGCATTTTGACCACAGATGTTCCAGCTGAAGGCAGCACTGCCCCTGTTCGCATAACAATTTAAGCTCTGTTTGCCTAGAGCTGTACCTCTGGTCCCTTCAAAGGGGAACTATCGTGAAAATTAAACTTTAATATACGCTTCCTCATACTGAAATAAGAAACTTTCTAAATACAATCAATTAAATATTCTGCATTGTTTCTGAAATAATCAAGTTCATCGTCACTATTCCTCTCTCAGAATCAGTTTCTCTTCATTCTGTCTTCATGCAGCAGTTGGGTGTAAGATATTCATTGAAAGATCCAATATATCTTATAGGGGGGCTTCCTTTCCTAGCAGATGAAGTAGAGCTCACTCAAATCTTCCAGTACAAACAAAATCTAACAAAATAACTGCCTTTTGCACAAATCCTGCATGTAGAGAGACAGGATTTCTGGCGATTTTAATAGTGAGCTGTAATATATCTTCTAGGCAAAAGGAGCCCCTCTTGTAAGATATATTGGATCTAACTTTCAATGATTATCTGACACCCAACTGCTGCATGAAGACAAAATGAAGAGAAACAGATGCCGAGAGAGGAAAAATAAACTTGATTATTTTAGAAATGGTACATAATTTTTTATTGATTGTATTAATAAAGTTTATTTTAGTATGCTGAAACTTATATTACATTTTCATAATAGCTCCTCTTTAATGATGTATAAATAAAATGTGTGGGACTCAAGAAAAATAGCTATTATGTTTTGGGTAGCCGAGGATGAGAGTATAACAGTGCTTTATTAGCAGAGTCATGCAGGCATTACACAACAGAAACTTTCACTTTTAAGCTACCAGGAAGTATGCACAGTATAAGTATGAGCACAGTGACATCTACAGGCCATTTGCATGAACACCACAATAGCTAAATGCAATGTGCCTAGAAGAAACAATATGACTTTAATTCATGCCACTTACACACAAATCAGTGCTGTTCAGTGTCACTCGCTCACCTGAGTGTGACTAGAGTAATAAACAGCAATGAATTACAGATAAAGAAATCATAATTAATCAGGTTTAAGGGTCGGGGGAACATGGGCAGATTTGGGGACAGGACAAATCTCCTCTTCTTCAGGGCGACTAATCTCCCCGATCTGCCTTCCACTGCCTTCCAACAGCTAAAATGAAAATAGCCTGGGGGCAGGCACTCGGAACGCTTCTTTCAGAAGTCGCCCGAAGTTTCCTCGTGAGGCAATTACAGGCGACTTCGGAAAATGAAGTACTCAGAGTGCTTGCCCCCAGGCAATTTCCATTTTAGCCGGCGGAAGGCAAATCGGGGAGATTAGTCCCCCCCGAAAAAGAGGAGATTTGTCTCCTGGCAACTAATCCCCCCTGAATCTGCCCATGTGCCCCGACCCTTAAAGACTTCATTTGATGTGACATTATTTGTATAGGTAACTAGCACCTTCTAATATTCATGTCTGACATAAGCCAAAGCCAGCAATCTGTGATTATACTCCGTGGTGAGTTTTTTTCTATTTGAACAAGACTGAGGCATAAAACATG
Organism: Xenopus laevis; assembly: GCF_017654675.1. NCBI lineage: Eukaryota > Metazoa > Chordata > Amphibia > Anura > Pipidae > Xenopus > Xenopus laevis. Next base: position 28,479,264 of record NC_054382.1, on the reverse strand, counting down.
TTGATTTCTATGTCTGTTTACTGAAATTACAAGAAAAACAAGTTAAGCAAGCCAACAAAAACAATGCTTTAGCACCACAAAATGCCTTGGCTTTCTTTGGGAGTCTTCCAGTTGCGAATTTCACCACCTGTTTGTCTTGAAAGAATCTTAATTACTGCTATAAAACTGTGGAGTTCTAACTAAAACCTAACTGCATTCTTCTTCCTGAACTTCTTTCCAAGTTCTACTGCATTGCTATGTTTTTGCTTTTCCCTATTTTATGGATCGTTTGCTGTGGTTTCAGTGTTAATTTCTGTTGACTTCCAGATATGAGTAGAACAGCCCTTCCTTTTCCAGAGACTAAAACTAAGTCTGGTTTCTCCTCCTCTAAGGGGCAGATTTATCAAGGGTCGAATTGAAAATTCAAATTTTCGAAGTCTTTTTTAGGGGCAAATTTATCAAAGGTCGAGGTGAATTTTTGAATGAAAAAAATTTGAATATCAAGCTAATTTTTGTGTACTTCGACTAGGGAATAGTCCAAATTCGATAGAAATTCAAAAATTTGAATATTGAAATTTATGTACTGTCTCTTTAAAAATTCGACGTCGCCCATCTAAAACCTGCTGAATTGCTGTTTTAGCCTATGGGGGACCTCCTAAAACCTATCTTGGGAAAAACTTTGAATCGAATTCGATCAAATGCGGTATTCCTTCAATTTGTACGATTTGAATTCGGCCGAATATGGACCTATTCGATCGAAAACTGACCTATTCAACCAAAAAAAAACCTTTGACTTAATTTCAGTTGGTCTTTTTAAATTTGAATTTCGAAGTATTTTTCAATTCGAAATTTGACCCATGATAAATATGCCCCTTAGTGTCATTCGACTAGGGAATAGTTAACGTTCGATTTCAGTTTTTAAAAAAATTCTAATTCGATTTTCAAAATTTATCATGTACTGGCCCTTTAGGAATTTGAATTCGACTATTCGCCACCTTAAACCTGCCGAATTGCTGTTTTAGCCTATGGGGGACGTTCTGGGATCAATTTGAACTTGTTTGCAGCCTTCAAGTTTTTTTGGATTTTTTTTATTAATTTTCACAAACTCCCATGAACTCTAAATTCTGTCCCTTAGTCAGTAATTGCCAACCAGTTGCTCACAACCCCTTGATGTTGCTCTCAGTGGCCTCAAAGCAGGTGCTTCTTTTTTAATTTCTGGCTTGGAGGCAATTTTTGGTTGCATAAAAAACCAGTTGTACTGTCAAACGCTTGACGTTGTGGCTCGTATTCTCTGCTACTCCCTAATGGTACACCACAAATAATGACCTTTTCTGATATTGTTTACTGTTTTTCCAAAATTTTAGTTTGAAAATTAAGGGCCAGATTTATCAAGGGTCGAATTTCAAATTCGAAAATACTTGGAAATTCGACCTTCGAATTGAATACTAAGAAATTTGAAGTAGAATTCGTAGGATTTTTTGCATCGTACGATCGTACTCCGATCATACTCCGATCGTACTTCGAAGGTCCCCATAGGCCAGTGATCCCCAACCAGTAGCTCGTGAGCAACATGTTGCTCTCCAACCCCTTGGTTGTTGCTCCCAGTGGCCTCAGAGCAAGTGCTTATTTTTGAATTCCAGGCTTGGAGGCAAGTTTTGGCTGAATAAAAACCAGGTGCACTGCCAAACTAGAGCCTCAATATAGGTTGACAATCCACATGGGGCTACTAAATGGCAAATCACATCCATTATTTTGGCACCCAGGAACATTTTTCATGCTTGTGTTGATCCCCAGCTCCTTTTACTTCGGAATGTTGCTCACGGGTTCTAAAGGTTGGGAATCCCTGCCATAGGCTAACATAGCACATCGGCAGGTTTAAGTTGGCGAAGTATTGAAGTCGAAGTTTTTTTAAAGAGACAGTACTTTGATTATCGAATAGTCTAATGATTTTTACTTCGAATCAAAGTCGAAGTTAATTCAAAGTCGTAGTATCCTATTCGATGGTCGAAGTATCCAAAAAATGACTTTGAATTTCGAATTTTTTTTCTTCTAAATTTCCCTCGAATTCACTTCGACCCTTGATAAATCTGCCCCCAAATGTAAACGTTCCCCAGTAGTAGCTCAGTAAGCCAGGTCCCTGACTTTCTAGAAACGTATAGAACCTATAACAGCGTTGAAAGTCACCAACCTAACTCACACCATTCTGCATGAGATATTTAATTCATTTTTAAAATGTAGCATTTAGAAAGATGCTAAAACAATAGGAAATAGCTAAAAAAATATATTATTTGTGGTATATCATTTGAAAAGAATTGGTTTTGTAAATGTGAGCTCCCTCCTTTTTGTTCAAAGCATATTGTCACACAAATAATGGAGCAATACTCATAGCGTGAGCTTGTGAAAGTTACAGTTCCCTGTGATAGAAATTCTTCAAGTATAACATCGTCTCCAACCACAAGACTATTTGTTTACTGGGGCATGAAACAACTGTAACTTCCTCAGAGGATTCTTTAGAACATATCAGCCCAGCAGCAGGCATGACACAATCTACTGACTGATTTACAGATTATGACTACAGCTCACAGCATCCCATCAGTGCTTTGGAGGTTCTGGGGATCTACGTTTTTCGGATTTATGTTTCCCATTACTGGAACACTATCTGGTAACAGCAGCATGGGATCAGTAAGCTGGATATGGCAAAAACAATTGTTTTATATGATAAAGACACGGAGACTGGGTGGATAATGTGGCGGCAGTTTGTTTTTTATATATAACAAAAAATAGGCACCTAGCCAGCAACGGAGTACTAAAACTTTCTGCCGCCTATATTTATTTTCTCTTGGCTACGCCTTGATGCTTGGCCAGGAGCAATCATTTTCTTAACCATAACTTGAAATTAAACAAGCCTCTCCAAGTTGCGACAATACTTATTTTTTTTTTTTCATATCTTTTGAGTGGGTGGGAGTGTCTTAAAACCATTCCCTAGCAGGTGAGACTCTAGCCCTGCAGGCTTACAATTAATACCCTACAGGTGTGTCCCATGTGACTATCCCTGACCAACCCTGTTGTTCACCTGTTCTGTCCTTCACCTGTTGCTTAATTAATCTCTCCAGGTTGGAGGAGTATATTGTTAAAGTTTTGACCCTTCCCAACTAGCTTCTCAATTTTAGGCCTTCCATTTTTATGAGAAACACAGAACATGACCTGAGTTGCACTGTGTGCTTCTACCTTTAAGTACACAACTGTAACTATATGTTTACTTAGTTTATTATTTTTTTTTTTAAAGCATTAAGGTTTGCCCCAGAGCTAGAAAATAATCCGGTGTTTAACCAGAACTGATTCCTTATACATAAGTGTAGCAGAACATTGTGCAAAATAAATAAAATAAATAAATAAAAACATATAGCTCAGGGTCCTCTAATCTCATTGTAACCTGTAACCCTTGCTTGCTAAATTAAGACCCCTGTTTGTTATAAATTAGTGTATCACCTCCCAACATTTTGGAAATAGAAAAGAGGGACAAAAAGATTTTCAGAGCGGAGCGTAGAAAACGGTTTTTGACCACGCCCATTTTTGCGGTCACACCCTCCTATTACCGTGTTCATTTTACAAAATTTGTCAGGTTATGAAAGTTTGAACACATTTATGTGGTTTTTATGTGTCATTACAGTTTTGCCAATGAAGGTGAAATGTCCTTTAAGCTGCAAGTCACAGTTCCCCAATTGAATTGCTGATCTTAAATTGTTACAGTTGTTTCTTTGCTTATCTTAAATTGTTACAAATGTATGTAAGTGCCCCTGCCATGTATTCTGGGCTCTCTGCCAAAAGCCAATTATGTTTTAGAAACTTTGTATCTTTTTCTGGCCGTTCAGTGCAGGAGATCAAAGAGAAAGTTGGGACATTTCAGGAACAATCCGGGACTGCTGCTTGAGCTGTCAAAATCGGGACTGTCCCGCAAAATACGGGACAGTTGGAGGTATGCACTTGCTGATGCTATATAAATACATGACAATGATGATGATGAATTTAAATTATTAATATATATTATCATATTATAATGGCCAGTGTTTGGGCATTTATTTTTGCCATGATCCTTTCCATTCCCTGAAAACTTTGGAAGCACTGTTGTCTTTCATCCACTGGGAGAGCGAGTGAGGCCAAATCTTTGCACTATGAACATTTTTGTGTTGCATAATGAGTAAAAAAAAAAGTACAAAACACAAGAAAAAATGATTATGTATTTCAAAATCGATTGGGGACCTGGAGGTAACATAATACCTTTGTTTTGGAAAAGTTTTCACATAGAGACACAAGAGGTGCCAGAAAGATTAGTGTTAGGAATTGCAGATTCAACACTGACTGTGCTTAAAGGGGTGGTTCACCATTAGCTTAACTTTTAATATGCTATTAATGGTTGATAAGAATTCGAAACAACTTTTCAATTGGTCTTCATACTTTTTAAATTATTTGCCTTCTCACTATTTCCTGCTTTTAAATGGGGGTCACTGACTCCATCTAAAAAAAAAAAAATGCTCTGTAAGGCTATGAATGTATTGTTATTGGTACTCTTCATTACTTATCTTTCTATTCATTACTTCTCCTATTCATATTCCAGTCTCTTTTTCAAATCAGTCCACAGTTGCCAAGGTAATATAGACCCTAGCAACCTAATTGCTGAAATTGAAAAGTGGGGAGCTGCTGAATAAAAAGCTGAATAAAAATAAACAGAAACCACAAATAATAAAAAATGAAAACCAATTGCAGATTGTCGCAGAACATCACTCTCTACATCATACTAAAAGCTAATTTAAAGGCAAACAACTCCTTTAAGGCTTACTGCTGGGAGTCCTGTTGCTATTCACAGTGTTATAATACATTTCTCTGTTGTATATATATCTGCCATACACACAGACACAAACACTGTGTGATACTAATTTCATAACTCTTCTCCACAGCCAATTTCAGTCATTCTTTTCTGTATTCTCATTTAATGACAAACTGTAAAGGAGTCGGATAGAAAGTGGAAACAGAAGAAGATAAAGAGGGAGAAGTTAAAGTGGGAAACTATGGAGCAGAACAGGAGGAGAATCTGAAAGGGAGTCGTTCATGGATGAGAAATGGGTTGCTAGAAAGCTGCAGTAGGACAAGGTATATATGGAAGAGACAGTACTTTATTTCAGACAGTATTTCAGTACTTAATACAGCCAATGACAATATTTGGCAATATGAATACAGTAAAACCCTCATTTTACGTTTTTCAGGGGACCAGAAAAAAATGTTTTAAAATCCAGGAAAATGTAAAATCAGGGAAATGTATTATGCATAATATAGAGGTGGGACCACAAAACAACAATATAAAATGAGGGGAAACTTAAAATCAGGGGGTGTAAAATTGAGGTTTCACTGTACTAAATAAAGCATTTCATGCACTTGCTGCACCCATGAATATTGCTCCATCTGTAGATCAGCTGAACGGAAACATTTAGTAGCAAACACACGTATCAACATTGGCCTATTACACAAGTGTTTCAGAATGATTACAATATTTTATGCCTTTTACAAAGAATACCCAGAATGGTTTCCTTAATGTATCTGATCCAAAAGGGGCTTTTTTGAGCAGTGGTGATAAAGAGAACTTTCTACAATCCAACATTACAACACAACATTACAAAAACCAGAGGGAAGTTCTGGTTATGTCACATGTCCGTTAAAGTAGAAATATGCACATTTCACTCTGAGTTGCGCCTTTTGAGACTGAGTTGTGCTTCTCTATGACATTGGTTTGTGGCTTCTATTAAAGGCAAGTCCACACCCTGATGTATATGCTTGAGGCTTTGTGTTTTTGGAGAGTCATTTGTGCACAGCACTAGCAAGGATATACTTAGGCCTATGGTGATGGGAGAGTGACTATGGTTCTCTGTTTTTGTGTATATGATACAGGTACCAGTGTTTCTACTGTGGCCACATACCAGTCACCATTGTAAGTACTGAACGTTACCTCTTGCGCCAGACTTGCCTTCACCACTTTAGACCAGACAAAGTTCAATAGAATAGATAGGAGTTGCTCAAAAAATAGTTGAAAAATGTTCTAAGTCCCAAAAAATGCTGACGACTTCCTTTTTTCAGGGTGATAGGCTGCAAAAGATAGTCAATTTTTTTTGGTGTAACCGGCTTCCCCCCTACATTTCCTAACACATAAACTGGGATCCTGTGTAGGGCAATATAACAACTCTATTTTATTCTATTAAGGTTTCCCGGGCTTGTGTAGTGTAATGTATTTGCTGCAACATATACGTCCATTCAACTTTAACTTCCCGCTGCATGCAAATTAGGCAACGCTAGTGCAACATCACTTTGCTTGGCGCAGTAACAATAGCGCTACTTCGCAATCGTTCGGTGCCCTGGATGCAACTTCGATTTTAGTGAATATGTGTTGTCCTGGTGAATCTACGCCTGGAGAAATGTGGCGCTGTGAGCCAAGCCGCCGCTGGCGAATTTTCGTAAGTTAGTAAATTTGCCCCAAGGGATCTTTCCACAATTTGGGTCTCCATACTTAAAGTCTACAAAAAAATGTTTAAATACTGAATAAACTCAATAGGCTTGTTTTTCTTCCAATAAGGATTAATTAGATCTTATTTAACATCAAGTACAAGCTACTGTTTTATTATTACACAGAAAAAGGAAATCATTTTTAAACATTCTCGTTATCTGGAGTTATAATGGAGTCTATGGGAGATGGTCTTCGCGTATTTTGGAACTTTCTGGATAATGGGTTGCCAGGTAACAGATCCTATACCTGTACTGTGGATTGCATGGGACATTATGCACTCCCAGTGTACTTACTTCAACCAATCCCATTCTAATTGATCTCACACCTGTAGGATTGTTTTGCTTCCAATTAGGATTAATTATATTTTACAGGGGAAAAGGAAATCATTTTTACAAACTTTTTATTTTTTTTTCTTAAAATGGGGCCCCTAATTTTGAGATATCTGTACTGTGGATTGCATGGCACATTAGGAATGCCTGCCCATAACCCAGTACCAGGCTGGATCCATCCCGTGTATAGTTTTGTGAACCCAGCCTAAAGCAAGGATATAGTGCTTGCAAGTAAAATTCAGATCAAGTAGCTTGTTCTTGTGCTCAAGCAGAAGTCTCATGCAGGATGTTAGATGATAAAGCAAACAACAAAATCTGATAAGGTGTCATATGATTGCAGTTATCTGTCGTTAGCGAATGCTTTGACCAGTGTATCTTTTTATTGACACATATAAATGTAAATGTGCTTTATATCCATACACTTCTGTATCTCTGGCTCAGCAGCCACTCAGTATCATTTACCAGCACTGGTCAGATTTGCACCAAAGCTAATGTTATTGGTTGTTGTGTTTTACTGGCCAAGTGCAGATTTTCCCAGTAATATTGAATGAAACTGAAAGGTTTCACAGACAGGTTAGCTACAAGCACTTTACTATCAGTCTATTTTATAACCCCCCTTTGTGTATTATCAAGGGAGTGCAAACAAGGCACTGTTTTTTTGCACATTGCTCTCTCTTATGTAAACGTGGAGCAAAAGCTTGTTTTTGCATACGCAACCTATAAGAAAACTAAGGGAATATACAGTAGATTGTAAGGATTATTACTGATATTGCCCTCTCATGCTCATTCAATAAAGAGATCTGAATGAAGGAGAATTCTCATAGGAGATGGCAAATGGTAAAGCAAATAATTCTGGTATCATATGATCTATGTTTTCTGCCACTGTTAATAAATTGGCTTCCCCATAACATGACGCACACAGTCATACACATACGCAGAGGAAATATTCTGCATATTCTAATGCTGTTGGATCATACTCATTGCTCTCCATGTGCTATTTGCTGACCATGACTAGCGGCAATCACCTAGTAAATTATTATTATTGCTTATGGTTATGTTACTTGCACCTTTTTTCATTACCGTAACTAATTTAGCAGTCAGAGATTAAATGTGTAACATAAAGCAGCGCTCTCCAACTATACACTGTACATATAGACAGGGCTGCCATTAGAAATCACGGGACCCTATACAACAAAATTTTCAGGGCCCAGGGCCCACCCGACCCACAAGCACCATCCCAGATACCGCCCACTCTACATCACAGTTAAAAGACCACACAGACATCAGCACTAAAAAAGTTAACCCCCCACACACACGTTATAAAAAGCTATTGTTGACCAGGCCACCCCCTATAGGTAAAAAAAAAAACATTGGCGCCAGGGCCCCCCTTACAAGTTAAAATAAAATTGGGGACCCAAAGAATATTTTTTTAAAAAAAACATTGGTGTCAGGGCCCCCCTTAGAAGTTAAAACAAAATTGGTGCCCTAAAACATATTTATAAAAAAAACATTGGTGGCATGGGCCTATAGAGTATTAAAATAATACATTGGTATTCAGAGGAATTGAACTCGTGGCTTCAGGACTTCAACTTTGCCTCCTTTCGTGACTTTGGGTCTTTTCTCCACTTCAGGACTTCAATTTCAGCAGTTTTCGTGGTTTTGGGTCTTTTCGCCGCTTTGGAACTTCGGCTGTTTCGGGACTTAAACATTCAAGACTTCAGCTTTTCAGGACTAACGCATTCAGGATTTCAGAAGGAGGCGGCAAGGCTTTGGCGCTGTCAAGGGGGGCCTGGCTCTTTCAAAAGTTCAGCACTGCTGCGCCCCCTTCAGGCCTGGGCCCGGTACACTCGTACCCCCTATGCCCCCCCTGATGGCGGCCCTGCATATAGATATAAGCAGTTCCAAGCACCTTCACTCAATAACCAGGAGACAATTCCCAGGGAACTAATAACATATTACATATTCACTTTTAAGAAAGCACTCAAGGAGAAGCACTGTATTAGTCCCTAAATCTTTTAATTATATAGTACAAACATCAATGCATTTTGATCCTGTAAGGATCATTGTCATTCAACAACAATCTCCAAAGCATCAAAACACTATGATGTTTGTACTGTGAGATTTAGGCTAATGGCACACAGGTCCATTTTGCAGCTCCCTTGAGGGGTGCAAATAAATGAGCAGATTTTCTCCACTGGTGAACTGTATAAACACCACAAGAAAGAGATCCATGTGCCATTATCCTAAAGAATTTTTGGATTGATGCTGTACTTCTCTATTTAAAAGGGGAATTGATATACCCTTAATATATAAGCATAAACACAGGCAAATACAATGCTATTAGGGTCTACTGTTTACTATAACATAAAATGACGGTTATTCTACTTACAGCTGCATGGTCGATGATAAAGCAGTCACCACTGTTAAAGCTGGACCAGCTAAGCGGCACCTCTGTAGCTCTGACCACTCGCCTTCCCTTAATATGGAGAAGTCGTTGTGCACCAAGTTCATTAGTAACAACATGGTGGAATCCAGATGCAACTCCACCAGCCTTAGGGGGGAAAGAAAAAAAAAAACACCATTTGTATCTACTGGTACATCCAATAGATTTAGCATCTCCAAAAGACATCTTGCTAAACTGAAACCACCTCCTTAGTTGTGCACACAACTGAACTGAAGTGTTTGGACCGTGAACAACTACTTTCAGTAAGCATATTGTTATAGCTTTATCTTCATTGCTCTGTTTGTTACAGGCAACGTTTTGGGACTCATTCTCGCCCTTTCTCAAGCCTGAGCCAGGCTTGAGAACGGGCGAGAGTGAGCCTTGAAACATTGCCTGTTGTCTGACCTAATAAATTAAATTTTTTACTTTTGCAACAATTTTTTTCCCGGATTTACATAGAGCATAGACAGAAGAGCAAGAAGACTATGGGGCACATATGGTATAGCCCTTAGTGCTCATTCATAGAGCATGTCTGTCTGGGATCTGGCTGCACTCTGCAGTGTCGTCATTGCTATGGTGGGAGCAAGGGGGACCTATGATCACTGCTGGAGCCCCCTAGGTTGCTTGTCTAATTGACGTTTGAGTTAGAAGATGAATATAGCTCTGCCAAACATATGTAATGTTGTATTTAACATGGGGGACACAGAGACCCGTGCCAATTCTTCTATGTGCAGGGCACAGTACAAAGTGAACAAAACATGGCAGACAGCGACCATTTTTTTTGCAGTTTGCACCCTGCTTTATATTATTATTTTCAAAGCATTGCTTCAGAACACTTTAGCACAGTACTTGCACACTTTGCATTAAAGGGATTGTTCATACTACATTTTAGTACGATGTAGAGAGTGATATTCTAAAACAATTTGCAATTGGTTTTCATTTTTTAATTTATTGTAGTTTTTGAGTCATTTAGCTTTTTATTCAACAGCTCTCCAGTTTGCCAGTTTCATCAATCTGATTGCTAGGAGCCAAATTACCCGAGCTACTCTGCATTGATTTGAATAAGAGACTGGAATATGAATAGGAGAGTAAATCATTTTGTAACTGGGAGTCCATACACCTGATTTCCGTATATCTATAGAAATAGCCAGAGTGACAAGCCCTGGTTCCAAGGGCACTCAACACACAAAATTATTTATATCAAAAGATATATATCCCAAGGCTTGTTTTCAGTAAAAAATATTATTTATTAGTATTCAAAATTTAAAAAGTTTACGATACATACTGACCCCATATGGCCCACCTTATGCGTTTCGTACCCTCCAGCACTTAGTCATAGGTGTCTCTGAGACACCTATGACTAAGTGAGACATCTATGACTAAGTGCCGGAGGGTATGAAACGCGTAAGGTGGGCCATGTGGGGTCAGTATGGGGCCAATGACTCCCATTTGAAAGCTGTATTGAAGGCCAATTGAAAAGTTGCTTAGAATGAGCCATTCTATAGCATACTAAGGGGTTATTTAATAAAGTCTGTTTTTTTCTTGTCTGGACTTTTAAAGGTAAAAAACTATTTTTTTTTCGTAGAAAAAAAAACCACACATATTTTGAGATTTAGTAAACGTCTGAATAAAAAAAGTACTCCAACTCAGACCTGCCGAGTTCATGTAGAAGTCAATGGCTGGTGTCCCGAGGACTTTTTAAGATATCCTGAGCTGTGCTGGGTTTTGTTCAATAATTGGAAGATTTCCTGGTTTCTTGTTTCAAATCCGAAAAAGTCACAGGTTTCGGCGAGAAATCCGAAAAAATTGCACGATTCAGATTTTTTCGAGTCTTTTCCCGCACAAGAAATCTTTGTGAAAATGTTTAGCTCAATAGGGGGAAAAGTTTGGATTTTGATAAATAACCACCTAAGAGTTAACCGAAAAAGGTGAACCACCCCTTTCATAAACTATCAACATGGTATCTATTTAGAAGATATAAACCATTAATGCAGGCCAAAAGATGTACATGAGATGTGCGGATTTATTTAGATATTTTTAGTTAATATATTATCACCTTGTACTTTATTCCACCTTTAAAGTAGCCAACAAATTCACTCGACTCATGGCCTTGAATCTCTCTGTATTGCACAGGTTTTCCTCCCAGGTATTCATCCAACTGCACACTAAATATGGCTGCTGAAGTACTTTCATCTTGAGAACACTCCTTTCCTGCAATGTAAAATAATCACTCAGACAATGTATCATATCAGACATTATCAATAACTCAATCATAATAGAGTAAAAGTAAAAAAACATGCATATATATATATATATATATATATATATATATATATATATATATATATATATATATATATATATATATATATATATATATATATATATATATATATATATATATATATATATATATATATATATATATATATATATATATATATATATATTGGATCCAACTGTCATTGAGTATCTGACACCAAACTCCTGCATGAAGACAGAATGAAGAGAGAGGGATAGGGAAGATAAACTGAAACAATGCAGAATTTTTAATTTATGGCATTTAGAAAGTTTCTTCTTTCAATATGATGAAGTTTTATAAATGGGACATGAAAGCATTTGTCGGCATGCATTCCGCAAGTAACCACAAACAAGTTATTGATTAAAAAAGTATAGTCATAACTAAAAGCAGGCATACTATACTTATATCCGCATGTTACACAACCTAAATGCTGCCTACTGTAAATAAGCAATTGAATGTAGAATACAAAAGACCTGTTGTGATGCCTGGAGAAACAAAGCAAAGAAACCAGTTTGACACTCAGTATTAGTCCCACGTTTATTATCATTTACAGAATAATATGTTCATAAGCAGCAGTTTCACCCCCTGGATTGCTGATGGTTTTGCTCATACATCCAACCTGTAGAATTAACCTTTGAGTTACCCATATGACTCTTGCCTAAGGCAACAACAACCCATCGCTTAAACAGTTTAGTCAAATTCTATTCAAGTTTTCGAGTCAGTAAAATTAGAGCGACTATTAGAGATTCAATTTTTATTTATTGAATAACCCCACAATTGAATTTCGAGTATATTCAAATATATTAGAGTTTAAAAACATTCATACAATTTCAAAAGTCGACCTTTGATAAATGTGCCTCCCCGATCAATACATTCAGATCACTTATCCAGAAAATCTCAGGTCCCGAACATTCTGGATAACAGATCATATACCTGCACAGGTATGGGACCTGTTATCCAGAATGCTCAGGACCTGGAGTTTTCAGGATAACGGATCTTTTCATAATTTGGATCTTCATATCTTGTCTACTAGAAAACCATATAAGCATGAAATAAACCCAATAGTCTTGTTCTGCCTTTAATAAGGATTAATTATATCTTAGTTTGGATCAAGTACAAGGTACTGTTTTATTATTACAGAGACAAAGGAAATCATTAAAAAAATTTGGATTATTTAATTATAATGGGGTCTATGGGAGACTGCCTTTCTGGAAAATGGGTTTCCCGGTAATGGATCCCATACCTGTACTAAAACCCTAGGGGTTATTTACTAAAATCCAAATTTTTCTGATTGATTAATAAAGAAAAACCTGACCAAACTACGATTTACCCTTATTTATCATTCAAAAACCACCGAAAAATCAGATTGACAAAAACCATGACCTTTTCGGATTGTTGCACAAAAAACGCGACTTTTTCAGATACAAATACGAATTTTTGGGAAATTAGCAGAAAAGCCCCAAATGTTCGGATTATTGTACAAAACCCAGCACAGACAATAATATCTTCAAATTGCAAATAGGACCTCTTCCATTGATTTCTACAGGACCTTGACAGGTTGAAGATGGAGTATTTTCGGATTTGGACTTTTTGTAGCCTCGGGGTATAAAAAAAATCTAAAAAATTTCGAGGTTTTTTTCCCACTAACAATTTAAATTTTATAGTAAAAAAAACCCTAAAATTTTTCAAGTTTTTACCATTTGGACTTTAATAAAAATCCCCTCTGTGTTACTTGCTATGTCCAAAAATAGAAAAAAGGAGGGCACTGATGTTTGTTTCTTTCTGATTCTTAGACTGTTCTCTATTTCATCCAATCCCATAGTCTCCCCCTTTCTTTACTACTGCCTTTATTCCTGCCGTCAACTCTCTTCTCCAGGTCCATAACCCTTCTTTTCTAAATCCTTATCTATTACCTGCAACACATTCTATTTGTGTAGAACAGTTTGGGGCCGATTCACTAACTTCGAGTGAAGGATTCAAAGTAAAAAAAACTTCGAATTTCAAGTGTTTTTGGGCTACTTCGACCATCGAATGGGCTACTTCGACCTTCGACTACGACTTCGAATCGAAGGATTCAAACTAAAAATCGTTCGACTATTCGACCATTCAATAGTCAAAGTACTGTCTCTTTAAGAAAAAACTTCGACCCCCTAGTTCGCCATCTAAAAGCTACCGAACTCAATGTTAGCCTATGGGGAAGGTCCCCATAGGCTTTCCTAAGTTTTTTTGATCGAAGGATATTCCTTCGATCGTTGGATTTAAATCCTTCGAATCGTTCGATTCGAAGGATTTAATCGTTCGATCGAAGGAATATTCCTTCGATCGTACGATCTAACTATTTGCGCTAAAATCCTTGGAATTCGATATTCGAAGTCGAAGGATTTTAATTCCCAGTTGAATATCGAGGGTTAAATAAACCTCGATATTCGACCCTTGGTGAATCGGCCCCTTTGTCTTGAAAAAAATGATTCTTTACTCAGTTAGTGATCTAGTTGCTCTGGTGTAAAAATCTGGTGTAAATATATATATTTATATACATATAGACATTATATGTGAGTTTTAAATTAATAATATTATAATATCATCACATTTAACTCTGTAGCAGGAACACATACAATAAACAGTCAGTTTCATTATCTGACATCAAAATCTAGATCATGGGCATTTAAAATAAGGAAGCAAATATTCTGTGTGTGTGCTCATTGGCTGAGCTTTCAAAGTAGAAACTTCCTTTTAATATATAACTTGCCTTATGGAAACAGTAGTATTTTAGCAGTGACAAAAAGTTTATTGGATCAAAAGAAAATATGTAATATGCATCATAACAAAATTAGAGAGATGCATAAACTTGGGCACCCCAACAGAGATATTACATCAATACTTAGTTGAGCCCTTTTTGCAAATGTAACAGCCTCTAGATGCCTCCTATAGCCTTTGATGAGTGTCTGGATTCTGGATGGTGGTATGTTTGACCATTCGTCCATACAAAATCTCTCCAGTTCAGTTAAATTTGATGGCTGCCGAGCATGGACAGCCTGCTTCAAATCAACCCTGTGACGGCCATTCCAGAATATTGTACTTCTCCTCGCATTTGTAGATTTCCAAGTGTGTTTAGGGTCATTGTCTTGTTGGAACTTCAACTTTGTGACTGATGTTTGAACATTATCCTGAATAATTTGTTGATAATGGGCTGAATTCATCCAACCCTTGACTTTAACAAGGGCTCATTCCCTGAACTAGCCCCACAGCCCCACAGCATGATGGAACCTCCACCAAATTTGACAGTAGGTAGCGGGTGTTTTTCTTGGAATGCGGTGTTCTTCTTCTGCCATGCAAATCGCTTTTTCTTATGAACAAATATCTACATGTTTGTCTTATCAGTTCAAACACTTTGTTCCAAAATGACTGTGGCTTGTCTGAATGAGCTTTTGCATACAACAAGCAACTCTGGTTGATGTCCTTTGTGCAATTGCGCTGAATTGTAGAACGATGTACAGATACACCATCTGCAGCAAGATGTTCTTGCAGGTCTTTGGAGGTGATCTTTGGGTTGTCTGTAACCATTATCACAATCCTCTGCATATGCCGCTACTGTATTTTTCTTGGCCTGCCAGTCCTGGGTTTTACAGCAACTGTGCCTGTGGCCTTCCATTTCATGATTACATTCCTTACAGTTGAAACTGACAGTTTAAACCTCTGAGATAGATTTTTGTAGACTTCCCCTAAATCATGATACTGAACAATCTTTGTTTTCAGATCTTTTGAGAGTTGCTTTGAGGATCCCATGCTGTCACTCTTCAGAGGAGAGTCAAACAGAAGCACAACTTGCAATTGGCCACCCTAAATACCTTTTCTCATGGTTGGACACACCTGCCTATGAAGTTCAAGGCTTAACGAGCTAATCCAACCAATTTGGTGATGCCAGTAATCAGTATTCAGTAGTTACATGCATTCAAATTAGCAAAATTACAAGGGTACCCAAATTTTAACCCCCAATGACTGAAATCACTGGCTATTTATGCCTGTCTGATTTGTCACGTCTTTAAAAAAGTAACAATCTAAGAGATTAACAAAGACTGGAAAATTTCCATCAACATTTCCTAAGTTGAAATGTCAACTATTTCCCAAACTTAAAAGGGAAGTTGTAAAATGAAATAATAGGCAGTGGTATTTTGAGACAAAATATTATTGTTCTGAATTATTTTCCCTTCTTTCATGCAACCTCAGATTTAAAGTGCTGGTTCTCCTTTAAGTTACCTTTGAGTATGTTAAAGAATGAAGCATCTAAGAATTCTAAGCATCTTTTCAATTGCCCTTAATTATTTCTTTTTTATCGTTTTTGAATTATTTGCCTTCTTCTTCTGATTCTCTCCAGCTTTCCAATGGGGGTCACTGATCCCATTTAAAAAACAAATGTTCTTCAAGGCTACAAATGTATTGTTATTGTTAATTTTTATTACTCATGTTTCTATTCAGGTCCTCTTCTATGCTGAATAAAAAGCAAAATAACGCAAAAACCACAAATGATAAAGAATTAAAGCCAATTGAAAATTGTCTTAAAATATCACTGTCTACATCATATGAAAAGTTAATTTAAAGGTGAATAACCCCTTTAACATGCATTGTGTTGTCACAGAAAGAAATATTTTATTTAGTATGATGTAGACAATAGAGTATTCTGAGACAATTTGCAATTGCTTTTTATTTTTATTATTTGTGTTTTTGGAATTATTTAGCTTTTTATTCTCTAGATTACAGAAATCTGGTTGCTGGGGGCCAAATTACCCAAGAAACTGTATATTGATTTGAATAAGAAACTGGAATATGAATAGGAGAGGCCTGAATAGAAAGATGAGTAATAAATGTAACAATAACAATAATTATGTAGCTTTACAGAGCATTTTTTTTTAGATGGGGTCAGTGACCCCCATTTGAAAGCTGGAAAGAGTCAGAAGAAGAAACAAGGCAAATAATTAAAAAAAGTATTAAAAAATTAAGCCCCACTGAAAAGTGGCTTAGAAATTGACATTTTATAACATACTAAGTTAAAGGACCAGTAACATTACATTTTTTTTTTCAAAGTTCGTTAGTATAGAACGAAAAATTAACACCAAGGCAAATAAAACTTTTAAATTGCAAAGCCTTTATTAAGAGATAACTTACCATAACTCCACTTCCGCTCCTCTTCTAAAATGGCGAAAGGGCGACCATCCATGCAGCGGTGTTCAATTTCTCCTCCCTGGCTATTCTAGTGACAGTATGTGAAGGAGGCAGAGGTCCTTTAAAGGAGAACTAAACCCTAAAAATGAATGTGGCTAAAAATGCCATATTTTATATACTGAACTAATTGTATCAGCCTAAAGTTTCAGCTTGTCAATAGCAGCAATGATCCAGGACTTCACACTTGTCACAGGAGGTCACCATCTTGGAAAGTGTCTGTGACACTCACATTCTCAATGGGCTCTGAGCAGCTGTTGAGAAGCTAAGCTTAGGGTTCGTCACTAATTATCCAGCAGAAAATGAAGTTTGTCTGTAATATAAGCTGATGCTACAGGGCTGATTATTAAATTCTGATGCTAATTGCACTGGTTTCTGTGCTGCCATGTAGTAATTATCTGTATTAATTACTAATCAGCCTTATATTGTGACTTTTCTATTCTATGGGGCTGATTTATCAAACGTCAAGGTAAATTTTTGATTGAAAAAATTAAAATTTTGAGCTAATTTTGTGTACCTCGACTAGGGAATATTCCAAATTCAATTCGAATTTGAAAATTTTTTAAATTTTGGTGTTTTAGCCTATGGGGGGACCTCCTAGAACCTATTTAGAGTCAATTGGTAGACTGAAAAATCAAAGTTTTTTGGGGGGAAAAACTTCATATCGAATTAGATCGAATGCGCTATTCCTTAGATTCGTATGATTCAAATTTGGCTGAATACGTACCTATTCGGTCGAAAACTGACCTATTTGGCCAAATTAAACTTCAACTTAATTTCGTTGGTCTTTTTGAATTCAAATTTCGAATTTTTTTCAATTTGAAATTCGACCCTTGATAAATATGCCCCTAAGTGTATTTTATAATGTGAGTGGGACCCTATGTTCAGTAAGTGAATGCAGCACAGAGCATGTGCAGTGAATCAGCAGAAAAGAAGATGGGGGGCTACTGGGGCATCTTTGAAGACACAGATCTTTACTGCTAAAGGGCTGTGGTTGCCTTGGGCTGGTAGAGAAGCCCAAAACATAATGTCAGACATTTCTAGCTACTTCTTTAGTTAAGCTTTAGTTCTCCTTTAAAGGGACAATATACACTATGGGGCAGATTTATCAAGGGTCGAATTTCTAAGTTAAAAATACTTCGAAATTCGACCATCGAATTAAACTACTTCGACTTTGAGAATCGAAGTAAACGTTTTTTCATTGAATTTGGGGTTCCTGCGATCGAAGTAAGATGGAACGATTAAATCGTTCGAATCGAACAATTCAAACGATTATATCGATCGATCGAAGGATTTTACTTTGACTTCCAAAAACTTTAAAGAATGCATTAGAAAGTCCCCATAGGCTAACATAGCACTTCGGCAAGTTTAATTTGGCAAACCATTGAAGTCAAAGTTTTTTTAAAGAGACAGTACTTCGATTATAGAATATTCGAATATTCAAACTATTTTACTTCGAATCGCATTCGAAGTAAATTCGAAGTCGTAGTATCCTATTCGATGGTCGAAGTATCCAAAAAATTACTTCGAATTTCGCATTTTTTTACTTTGAAAATTCCCTCAAATTCACTTTGACCCTTGATAAATCTGCCCCTATGTATATTAATGCTTTATATTCACATTATTCTCAACATGCTGATGTATCCTGTTCAGGGAGCGTTATTATCTGCATACTTTTGGTTGTTGATGTCATTATTAGGAAGGTTACCTTCGTACACAAACACTAATTAAAAGAACCTTTATGAAGTTAAAATTATCAGACCAAACGCCTGCTTGGCTTCCCTTAGAATTAACATTTGAACAAACTATCTAATATTCAAGTAAGATAACACCTCTAATTTAACTACTTCCTCCATAGAACTGCTGTATATTTACACTTACATACACCACAATGCAGTGTCAATACAGCTTCCCCGAACTGTGGTTTCTATTGTGCCCCCCTGTCCTCATCATGTGACCTGATGGACAAATTACCCACCCTCTTCAATGTTTGTAAACCAATTCCTTAGTATTTTTATATAACATATATATTTTTATATGTTATAATAAATACTAAGGGACTGTTTATGAACAAGCAATGTCTGGTGCCATTACCATGTTGACGTCACAAAGAATTACTGACAGAGAAAGAGACCATTGTCACATAATTTTTGGAATGATTGCTGTGATATATGAAGCAATGGTATACTAAATATATTTGGCTCCATAAGCAGCTTTCCCTTTATTGTAGCATATTGGAAATGGCTTGCAGTAACTAGACTGACATGCCTTTAACCTCAGTTACAGTAATGGGCGAATTTGTCCTGAGAAATTCACGAAACGGCGAAAAATTAGAGAAACGTGAATTTTGATGCCTGCATCAATTCGAGTCAATTTTGATGCTTGTGTAAATTGTGATGCCTGCATTAAAGTCAATGGGCGTCCGAATAATATTGACACATGCCAGTTTTTTGATGCAGTTTCGCAAATTTTCTTGCCGACAGCAAAACGCAGAAAATCACTGCGAATTTGCCCCCGGCGAATATATTCGTCCATCGTTACTCAAATGTCTGCTCCACAACAGAATGCTTTCACCACACTATACCTTTCACATTTGGGCAGAGTCGGACTAGCGGGCCCTAGGCCCACCGGGACTACTGTCCAGGGCCCCCCTCCGGACCTCCTGGCCCCACTATAACGGTGGTGCGGTTGTCCCAGTGGAGCAGCGCTCATTCTTAGCCGGAGCCGTGCCTGCACGCATGCACAGCCGGAGCCACACAGCACGCATGCGCGAAGGCCCTGGAGATTGGCAGAGGGGTCTGGCCCGGCAGGGGCCCATTAGGGCCGGGGCCTACCGGGTTTTTTCCCTGGGCTCCCGCCGGGCCCGTCTGGCCCTGCCTTTGGGTTTGGATTCAGTTAAGGATTTGGCCAAATCTTTCGGAAAGGATTCAGGATTCTGCTAAATCCTAAAATTGTGGATTCGGTGCTTCCCTAAATATAACAATGGGTCGGCCATATCAAGGACTCTGCACAGCCCTGCCCTTTATTTTGTGTGACACAAAAGAAGCCATTGTTCAAAAAGAACCATGTGAAAGGAGGTCTGGAGATCTCCATAAACCTAAAAGTGACCCAGTTACAGTGTGAAGAAAAGATTCTGTGGTCAAATTTCATCAAGGCAGAGCTTTTGCAGCCAAGGTTCAAAGCAATATGTGCCGAGAAAATCTAACACTGCCCACACCACAAAAAAAATTATAACTACATTGACGTAATATGGTGGTAACATCACCCTGTGAAGCTTCTTTTCATCTGCAGCCATTGGTCATATTATTTTAATGCAGAACAAAAAAAATGAAGACCAAAAAAGATGCATGTCCACCAATGGCCCAGCCAAAGCCCTGATCTCAAACCAATTGGGAATCTGCATCACTTCTTGGGAAGGGACATGTATCCAACTAACTCCAACAAATGAACAATAGGCTAAAATGACAGTGTGCAAAGCTGGTATTTACTTCTGCCAAAATACTTCTGGGAATATATATACAATAGTGCAGGGTTGGACTGGAGTTACTACATGAAGTACCAATAAAAACAATGTACATGTCTGGAGCCAAGCCAACAGATATTTATAAATATCACAAATGGAATTTGCCTGCTAATTTCGGAAAAGGTAATGGATGGTATTAAACCAGGAGAATCACGCAACTTTTCTAATACCATATTTTGATATTCTACCACTTTTTATGATTTTGTTTTTGCTGCAAAACCTTTCCCCATACCTTTAAAATATAGTCGGTGAATCAGTTGTTTCTGCAAAATGTTTGCATCTTTTTAAGCAAATCGAATTTGAGCTTTATTGCCTCAAAATAAAAAATTGACATAGCTTTATCCAAGAGCTGAAGGACAAACTTTTATTTAATTTTCCTCTGTGGCTTATAATACAGTATCCGTTATCTGTAAACCTGTTATCCAGAAAGCTCCAAATTATGTAAAGGTCATATACCAGACTCCATTTTAATCAAATAATTCCAAATTTTAAAACATGTTTCCTTTTTCTCTGTAATAACAAAATCATTTAATGTAGTTGAGTCCAACTAAGACATAATTGATCCTCATTGGTGGGAAAACAATCCTTTTGGGTTTATTTATGTTTACATGATTTTTAGCAGACTTAAGTTATGGAGATCCAAATTACAGGAAGATCCCCTTATCCAGAAAACCCCAGGTCCACGGCATTCTGGATATCAGGTCCCACACCTGTATGGTTTTATGAAGCCAGCCAATAATGATAAAGGGGACATTGGTGAAAAAATATAGTCGAATCCGTACAAGAAAAGAGAAATAAGGTTGTAACAATGTTTAGATATTGTGCAGATATTAACCTTGTTGTCAATATCTTTCTAGCACTACCTATAGCACTTACCCAGCCAGTAGTGCAGATCATAGTACTTGCGGTTATTCTTCGCTATGGTATGAAGCACCAAGTAGGCATCTCCCACATAGAAGTTTCCGTACAAATTCGGTGGGACCGGTACCAAGTCCATGTTCTCAATTCTCCAGATCTGGAGCCCGGACGTCTGGCCGGCACTTTCAAACTGTTTATGATACACGACCATGATTTCGCTTTAAGACGGAGTTAAAGGGATAACTTCAGCGGTGGCACACTAGCAGAACTGTAAAACAAATCTTGCAATGAACAGGGCTTTATGGAGAGAGCAGGAAGGGGAGTGATCTGGTAAGGCGTGTGTTCTCTCGTGAATTCACATATTACTGCAGTTAATTCATGCACTAGGGTTTGCCAAGCTCTGAGCACTGCCTGCGATAACATCAGCACGACCAGCTGGAGTTTCAGTAAGAAAATTGTTTGCACAGAAACAAGCTGATTTTATGGTGGGACATTTACTGTGTTTGCGCAGCTCCCTAGAATAAAACTGTAATGGGACAATGATGCATATTCATTGCAGTCTGATTCATTTTAAATGTAGCCACACAAAAGCAAACAAATATAATATTCTTATATGCATTGGTTTGAAATACTGTAACCATCGTACTTGGCAGTCTGTGTTTATAAATGTATGTAGCTCTCTGGTACTTGCTAATAGCACCTTCCCTTTGTATTAATCAATGTACTGTGAGGATACTCCGCTCTGCTCACCCTGTTGGTGGATAATAGTCTCTGGGAAGGGAGTGTGACTGTGGGATAGCAGGTATAGTAGGGAGAGATGGTGCCTATAGTAACAGTGGATAATAGTCTCTGGGAAGGGAGTGTGACTGTGGGATAGCAGGTATAGTAGGGAGAGATGATGCCTATAGTAACAGTGGGATAATAGTCTCTGGGAAGGGAGTGTGACTGTGGGATAGCAGGTATAGTAGGGAGAGATGGTGCCTATAGTAACAGTGGATAATAGTCTCTGGGAAGGGAGTGTGACTGTGGGATAGCAGGTATAGTAGGGAGAGATGGTGCCTATAGTAACAGTGGATAATAGTCTCTGGGAAGGGAGTGTGACTGTGGGATAGCAGGTATAGTAGGGAGAGATGGTGCCTATAGTAACAGTGGATAATAGTCTCTGGGAAGGGAGTGTGACTGTGGGATAGCAGGTATAGTAGGGAGAGATGGTGCCTATAGTAACAGTGGGATAATAGACTCTGGGAAGGGAGTGTGACTGTGGGATAGCAGGTATAGTAGGGAGAGATGGTGCCTACAGTAGCAGTAGAATAATAGTCTCTGTTCTGCTATCTCTTCCAAAAGTGGAAGAAGGTGAATGTAATAAAAGTTCTTACTGAAAAGGTTATGTTGGCTCCAATAATTTCGATTCCTTTAAGCACTTTTTAAAAGTGCCCAATTAAAGTTCACAATGTAATAACAGTTTAGGGAAGAATTTTACATTGCAAGATGCAAATTTGTATTCGTATTTGTGTTTTTCTCTTTGCGACTCTTATTACATTCCCTCATTTGTGGCCAGATCTTGGTCAGCAAGAATCTGGCAGTATATATATATATATATATATATATATATATATATATATATATATATAGCTATATATATATATATATATATATATATAGCAGAGTGTCACCAGGGTCAGATTTCGGTACTTGGTGCCCTAGGCCTCCAGGTCCTGCTGCTTTCACACACGCCCTGTAGGAGCATGCCCACACGCATGCTGCCAATCACTGGGGAGCTGAGGCTCCCCAATGCTAACTAAAAAGCGGCTGGGCGGCATGCTGCCCCGGAAAATTTGCCACCCAAGGTCTGGGCCTTTGTGGCCTCACCACAAATCCGGGCATGAGTGTCAACCGTATAAAGGTGCCTCCTATGTAAAAACAGCCATGTGGATCAGTCATAGGAGCAGATATTTAAAGATTTCATCAAGACCTGTTTCTTCTATGTTCATCTTTGGTGTCACCTATGACAAATGCACAATTCTTCTTCTTGTTACAGACCAAAAGGTAAGAAATTAGCATGTTGCCATCACATGGAATGGAAGAAAATGGCAAATGAATGAATGCACCTGGAATGGAAAAATATCTAAGCCACATATATTCTTAATGGGACTGGACTAGGCAAATCCATTATGGAAAAGGACCTTGGAGTCCTTGTAGATAATAAACTTGGCTGTAGCAAGCAATGCCACTAAGCAGCAGGAGGAGGGGGTCATTCTTCCACTGTACAGGACACTGGTAAGGCCCTCATCTAAAATATGTCTTACAGTTTTGGTCTCCATCACTCAAACAGGACATTATTGTATTAGAGAGGGTACAGAGAAGGGCAACTAAGCTGGTAAAAGGTATGGAAAATCTTAGCTATGAGGACTGACCGAGTCAAGGTTGTTCACTCATGGAGAAGAAGCGCTTAAGAGTTGATATAACTATGTAAAAATATATAAGGGGATCACATAATAATCTCTCTAATGCTTTATTTACCAGTAGGACTTTCCAGCTGACACAAGGTCACCCATTCCAACTGGAAGAAAAGAGGTTGCATCTAAATATTTTACAGTGAGAGCTGTGAAGATGTGGAATTCTCTCCCTGAATCAGTGGTACACAGCATCGGACTGGGACGGCAGGAAACCGGGAAAAAACCTGGTGGGCCCCAGCCCTCATGGGCCCCCTGCCGTCCCAGCACCCCTCCCCCATTGTCCTGGTAAAAGTGAATTGGTGCACCGGTATCACATGCGCGTCGGCGCGTGGCCAGCCGTTCGCACATGCGCTCAGGGTATAGTTACCCAGTGGGCCCCCCCATGTCCAGTCCGACAATGGTGGTACAGGCTGATACATTAGATAGCTTTAAGAAGATAAGGAAAACAGGGATAGCTCATAGTACAAGTTGATCCAGGGACTTATTTCTATATCCTATTTCCATTTTGGAGTCAGTAAGGAATTTTTTCCCCACTGAGGCAAATTGGAGAGGCTTCAGATGTGTTTTTTTTGCCTTCCTCTGGATCAACTAGTAGTGAGGCAGGTTATATACAGACTTAAAAGGTTGAACTTCATGGACGTGTGTCTTTTTTCAACCTAACTTACTATGTTACTATGAATGTCCAAATCACAAGGAAAGATATTTTAACGAGCATGAGTTCAGTTCTCAGCAATGTCTTATAGGCTATCTTCTATTATTCTCTTTTTTTATGTTTCTACACAGCGCCACTCCTATTCAACATACTCAATGGGATCCTAGCAACTCAATCACAATTTCACTTCCAAACCTCCAAGACAATGAAGAAGCTGAACTAACAGCAAAAAAACAAAAATAGCTCTCAAAGGCTGATGTCTCTGTCCCTTCATCTTATATGTGACTACTTAGACTGTAAGCTCTATGGGGCAGGGACCTGTTTCCTCCTCAGAGGTATTTTGTGTGTTTCCTCTTTTGGCAGCAGGGTGATTTTGATCTCTCTGGCTTCTACCATTGCTCCCCCATGCTAATTACACATATATGTTACAAATTATTACTACTTGGCTTCAATTTGTGTCTACTTATGTAGATGCCAGTGCATGCACTGCCCCAACAAAGAGACACCCAACCCGCGCACCATTCACGGTCTCACAGCAGCACTAGAGTCAGAAAGCTACACTGATTTTCCTATAGTTCAGTGAGTCTATCAGTGCCCTGGTCCAATCGCACCCCCTGCTCCCCCGGTAGTTACGCCACTGCCCCCCCCCCCATCCTGTATTACCATTTCCCACCTTACCATTGCAGTTTTTTAATAAACAAACCTTACAACACATTAATGAAACTTTTAATTTTTTTTTAAATATTGCTCCCAAATCTGTACCTGTGCCAGCCATAAATTTTGCCCATAAATCTGTAGCTGTGCCAGCCATAAATATTGCCCATAAATCTGTAGCTGTGCCAGCCATAAATATTGCCCATAAATCTGTAGCTGTGCCAGCAAGCCTCAAAGACAGAAGTAAAAGGCAGGTGCAGCTGGCAAAAGCCCAGCAGGCAAGAGAAGACAGGTCTCCCCTCTAGGGCGCACAGCATGGCCACTCCTTTCTGCCCAACTGATCCTTTTGTAATGACTCACTGACTGACATCTTGCGCCGGCGACACAGACTACTGCGCATGCACGCAAGCGGGTCGTCATGGAAGCATTGGAAGGTGCCGAGTCACACTCCAGGGAGGGGAGCACATTCAGGTATTTACCAGGCTAAAACAAACCCCAGAGGGGTTTGGGGCATGTGAATTTTATGTATCAGCCTGTACAACTGATTCAGGGAGAGAATTCCACATCTTCACAGCTCTCACTGTAAAGAGCCCTTCCAAATATTTTGGCAGAACCTCTTTTCTTCTAATCGGAATGGGTGACCTTGTGTCAGCTGGAAAGACCTACTGGTAAATAAAACAGAGAGATAATTATATGATCCACTTATATATTTATACATAGTTATCCCCTTAAGCGCCTCTTCTCAGCGTGAACATCCCTAATTTGGCCAGTCTTTCCTCATAGCTAAGATTTTCAATACCTTTTACCAGCTTAGTTGCCCTTCTCTGTACCCTCTCTAATACAATAATGTCCTGTTTGAGTGATGGAGACCAAAACTGTACGGCATATTCTAGATGGGGCCTTACCAGTGCTCTATACAGTGGAAGAATGATCCCCTCCTCCCAAGAATCTATTCCCCTTTTAATACAACTCAAGACTGGACTATGAATAGGAGAGGCCTGAATAGAAAGATGAGCAATAAAAAATAGCAATAACAAATTTTGTAGCCTTACGAATGTTTGTTTTTTAGATGGGGTCAGTGACCCCCATTTGAAAGCTGGAAAGAGTCAGTTGAAGAAGGCAAATCATTCAAAAACTATAAAAAAAATTAAAAAAATTAAAAAGTTGCTTAGAGTTAGCAGTTTTATAACATGCTAAAAATGTACTTAAAGGTTAACCACCCCTTTGAGTGACACCAAAACTATTATGGGGGAATACATAATAATGTAGTCGGTAAAAATGCGAAAAGTTATGCCTCTGTGCAAACAAATTTTCCTTTGCGCAAATTTAATATAGCCTTTACGGACCCGGAAACTGTTTAACAACCACCTCCGAAAAAGGTTTGCGAATTTCATAGTTTGCGCCAGTGTGCAGTGCTTGTAATAAAACTTCTTACTGAATAAGTTGTTACGTTTGCTCTAAAAGATTACAACACCTTCAAGCACTTCTTACAAGTGGGCAATGCGCAATGAAAATTTGCAATGTAATAACAGTTGAAGGAAGAGTTTTGTGCAAATTGTTTTGCTCTTTGTGACTTTGTGTCGGGACATTTTTTTACTGGCACTATTATTGATGGTAATTAAATAATACCGCATAGCAACTGTACTCCTTCTTCTGTTATCCTTCTTGGTATTAGTTTTCCTGTAATCCTCCTTCTGTAATGCTGCACTGGTTTAGGGTTTCCAAGGCCACCCCTTCTTTTCCTTAGGCCCTTTCATTCTTTCTCTAACCCTTTCTCTTTTCCTGCTTCTGATACCTTTTCTCTATTCCCAGTCTTATTTTGCCTCTATTGCTTGCACCAATTTCTTTTTATGCTCAACAATCCCCTTTCCCTTGTCTGCCCTTTCCATTCCGTTGTGCCATTTTTTCACCACCCTCTCTTTTGCTCTTCCTTTTCCAATTTCACCCTTTTTTCACATTTCTGTATTGTGCTCTTAACTTAGGCCCAGGTATATGGGAAGGCACTTTGGGGACACAATGCTGTCCAGTAGTTATGGGCGTATTTGTCCTGAAAAATCAGCGGAACGCAAATTACCATGCCGGCGACAATTTTGACACCGGTGTCAAAGTTAACACCGGATCCCATTAAAGTCAATGGGCGTCCATTAATCGCAAATTAATTTCACAGCAAATTCACAAATTTATTCGCTGGTGACGAAATGCAGAAATTTGCTGTGAATTCGCACCTGGCGAATAAATTCACCCTTCACTACTGTTCAGCTCCATCTGCATTTACTTCTATGAGCAAGTTGAGAAGGAACTCGCAGGAACTATGGGAAGTAAGAAGCAAATACACCGACCTGCACACCAGGTCATCAACTGAGAGTACTGATAGTTATATTGGCCCTACAGCAATACAATATATATGAAAATAAAACAGTGCATTAGTAATGGAAGTGAATATTTCTGGCTTTATCTGTGGGGAATTCAAACGGGCAGCACTCCGATTAAAATAAAAGCCTTTATTTTTCACATGCAGGGCAACAGCAGAGCAACGTTTCGAGCCACCTGGCTCTTTATCAAGCTAATTAACATATGTACATTTCCTCCTTTTATCCTAGTGCAGCATAGCACCATCTAGTGTTGCTTTAACATTGGTACATAAAGAAACAATATGTCACAAAAACGATACAAGGCTTCACTTATCTTGTTATAATGTTCCATTCTCTATGTGGCCAAATTGTATCGAGATAAAAACTGTGAAAAAAGGAAGGACATTAAAACAATGTTAAAACCAATAAGTTACCTGAAAACAGGAACCAAGTCATATTCCATGTTCAATCCATTTGGTGACAGACTATCCAGTTTCTGAATCCACCAGGCTTCTCTATATAGTAATTTATTTAGACGGTTAGCACCCCTTCTCATCCTTTGGACTGTCTCTACTATCTGAAATTTTAACTGGTGGACAGCATGTCCCATCTCTGCAAAATGCTGTGCCACTGGTTGTTCCATTCTTTTATTTTTGATGGCAGATTTATGCTCCCTAATCCTATCTCTGGCCATACGTGATGTCTGTCCGACATATACCAGGCCACACGGGCATTTAATTACATACACTACAAATGTAGTTGTACACGTATATTGGCCAGAGATAGGAACAGGGACCCCGTTTCTCGGGTGATAAATCACTTCACCTTTTTGGACATTGTTGCAACAATTACACATGCAGCACGGGCAGGTACCCTTTTTAACTGGGCGTAGCACTGACTGTTTGCATTTTATTTCTGAACCAACATCCGCTTTCACTAGCAGAGATCCAATAGTACGTGCTTTTTTAAAGGAAATCACTGGTGGATTCTGGAAGCTGGGTATCTCTCCTAGATTTGTTTGTAAAACACTCCAATGTTTTTTTAAAATTTTTCCAATCTGGTCACTTAATGTGTTGTACGTAGACACAAAGGGAATCCTAGGCATATCTCGTTTTACTGATTTAGTTAATAAACTCTCTCTATCCAATTGTTCCATTCTCTCTTTTTGACTTTGTACCACCTTTCTAGGATATTTTCTACTTATAAACTTCTCAGTCATTTCCTCCATTCTTACTTGTGCAAGTCCTTCATCTGACACTATCCTTTTTACCCAAGCCAATTGGGATTTGGGAAGTGAGTTTTTTGTCTGGAGTGGATGAAAGGAGGAAAAATGTAAAAGAGTATTTCTATCTGTCTCCTTGGTAAACAAATCAGTTTGCAACTTGCCATCAGCCACATATACTCTAGTATCCAGGAAAGCTATCTCCTTAGGATCAACATGGATTGTAAACTTGATATATGTACATACTGAATTAATTTCCCAAAAGAATTGATCAAGAGACGAACGTGGCCCCCTCCATAGCATAAAGACATCATCAATATAGCGTAACCACTTTAAACAATGCTTTTTGAACCACCAATTTGTGTAAATAAATTTTTCTTTATATTTTCCCATGTATATATTTGCATAGGAGGGGGCCACATTCGACCCCATGGCCGTACCCATGATCTGTAAAAAGAATTCATCCATAAACATAAAGTAGTTCCATCGTAGGATGATCTCAAGACAATTGAGTACAAAGTTTTTTTGGGCCCCATCAAGGGTCTCCTCTTGTTCCAAATACATGTGGACTGCCTCCACACCCCCATCATGCGGGATGGAGGTGTAGAGGCTCTCCACATCCAATGAGACCAACCAGACCTCATCACTAGGCAATTCGATTAATGCCAATTTCTTCAAAAAAATCACTGGTATCCTGTATATATGAGGTCTGCGAGGTCACATATGATCTGATGACTGTATCCACAAATCTGGCTTTATCTGTGGACCCTCTTTTTTTCCATGTATGGAGCTGAAGGTAGTAAAACAGGACAGTTGGGATGTAATTGTCCCACAAGACCTTAAAAATTGTTACTGGAGGTCTCTAAAATTTGTTGGAGAGGAAATGAAAATGATGCTTGTAACTGGGTGCCTCCTGGATGTACATAGTTTACCCAGAAGCCACCCAAGGAGTTTTATTATATGTTGTATATTATATATATATATATATGTTTTAGAACATTATTGGATAATTGTATTCTTCGTTAAGTGATTGTTGCAGAGAGCATATAACATATAGTAAAACGAGTTCTCTGGTTCCATCCTGTTGCTGGGCCTGTAAAACTCTGTGGGTACAAGCGTCGCTGCCATCTAGTGGCCTGTTCTGGCCACCAAACATGTTTTAATGCAGTGAAAACTAATCACTAATTAAAAAAAGTATTAAATCGTATTTCAACAATATCACAGACTTTTTCTGTGTCCCTTGAGTTGAATGAGAGCCTGGAATATGAAATTATCCCCCTTACTTACTGTACCAAAACGTTCGTTGGCATGAGTGAAATAGATCTGTTCTGTCAGTGCTCCAATGTGGCCAGGCTGTAAACGTCTAAACTAATTAATACCAAAAGCTTTAGGGCCCTGATGGATGGGTCACCTTATCGCCCGCAGAAAAAAAAAATGCCCGAAATGACTTGCCAGCCCTCACACACTGGAATTGCCACATAAAATACTTTACATAAGGTGATCACAGGTAATCACACAATTACCCGGCTTTGCTGCATGTACAGTGTTTTACATGTAACAAAAAAAGAAAAATATAGCTTATAAAAATATACCAATACTTTCTTGTGGAACAGCGCCTAAAGCAAACGGAGTAAACAAAAAACAGGGACAGAACATGTTGTAGTATTTTCAATTAATCTTATAACACCCTCTGTTGGAAAAGCAAAAAAATCACTAGAGTTCCCCTTTAAAGAGACTTGGTGTTTTCTGGATCCTTCACCAAATTTAGTAGAAATGCCTATTTACAAGATAATGGTGATTTTATCTCATGCAGTAATAGTTCCCAGTATCCTCCTCCAGCCACTGTTAGGGTAGGACGCGATCCTACGCGCTGCGACAAAACGCATGCGACAAAAATAAGCTAAGAGATAGAATTGTCGCATGGTGTCGCAATATTGATCCGTCTGCACGCAGCGTCTGCATCCAACAGTTGGATCGCGTTGGATCAACGCTGTAACACCATGGGACAATTCTCTTACATTATTTTTGTCGTAGCGCGTCGGATTGCGACAAAATTCGCTCGTTGAGTCCTACCCTAACAGTGGCTGGAGGAGGATACTGGGAACTATTACTGCATGAGATAAAATCACCATTATCTTGTAAATAGGCATTTCTACTAAATTTGGTGAAGTATCCAGAAAACACCAAAGGAACATTAACACCAAAAATGAAAGTGCTTTAAAGTAATTAAAATATAATGGGCTGTTTTCCTTCACTGGTAAAACTGGTGAGCTTCCTTTAGAAACACTACTATAGTTTATATAAACACTGTGCTGTGTAGCCATGGGGGCATCCATTTAAGGGTACACTATACACAACAGAAAGGTCCTGAAGAATCCCATTGTACACTACAGAGTTTATCTGTTATCTGCTGTGTAGCTATTCAAGGCCCAGGAAACATAGCAGATAACAGATTCATTTTGCAGAATACCATTGTATTTTATTACAGTGCTTGTCTGTTATCTGCTAAATAACCTGTGCCTTTTCTCCTTTTTCAGCCTAAATGGCTGCCCCCATGGCTACACAACATATCATTCATATAAACAATAATAGTCTTTGTAAAACAAATTTTAACAATGCAGGGCAACGGTACATAATATTTTCATTACTTTAAAATGCTTTTATTATTTGGTGTTACTGTTCCTTACAGTGCTCCAAATTACATAAAGACCCTGTATTGAAACAACATCAGACCCAAAGGATTCTGCATAAAAGGTCCCATACTTGTAATCTGTTTATATTTTTTAGATGTTTTAATTATTTTGTATTACAGTTCTTTCATTTAGAGTTGAAATGGTTATCTGGTTGCTAAAGTCCCGCTTTTGCCCTAAAACCAGGGAGTGATTTGAATTCTATATAATAATAAAAACAACCATACATATCATGACACATTATACATTCCAGGTTATACAGAGGCAAAGTATTATAGTAAAGAAAGCAAACACCACAAAATAAAATAGCTAAAGCAATTAAAGGAGAACTAACCCCCCCAATAATAAACCCCCTGCTTCCCCCCGCATAGACGATTACCCCTAAAAGTGGCCCTAATTCATTACTCGCGTATAGGTACAGAGTAAGCCATGGGCGCCATCTTCCGGCTCTTCTGTAGTATTTGGGAAGTGAACGCTGTATTGGCCAATTAATAGCAACTGTGCATGCGCCAAAAGTACTGGAAATTGCAGAAGGGAAGAGGACCCAAAGAAAATCGAAAACCTGGAAGATGTCTCCCATGAGCGCGCCTGCACTCACCTATACGTGAGCAATGAATTAGGGCCACTTTCATGGGTAATCACCTATGCGGTGGAAAGCAAGGATGGGGGACTATGTTGGGTAGTGGTTTTCATTATTGGTGGGGTTTAGTTCTCCTTTAAGCAATTATTCATAAATCTGTCCATACATTTTATTTTTAAGAAGGTGGATATCTTGGGAACTTGTCAAGTTTAAGTATAATAGTCACACTTAAGGGCACATTTACTATTGGTCGAATATCGAGGGTTAACCCTCGATATTTGAACCTCGAAGTAAAATCCTTCGACTATCAAAGTCGAAGGATTTACCGCAGTTCGAAGGATTTTAATTCATCGATCAAACGGTTTCCCTTCGATCACAAATTGCTAGGAAAGCCTATGGGGACCTTCCCCATAGGCCAATATTGGTACTCGGTAGTTTTTAGGTGGCGAAGTAGGTGGTCGAAGTTTTTTTTTAAAGAGACAGTACTTCGACTATCAAATTGTCGAATATTCGAACGATTTTTAGTTCTAATTGTTCAATTCGAAGTCGTAGTCGAAGGTCGAAGTAGCCAATTCGATGTTTGAAGTAGCCAAAAAAAACCAACTTTCAAATTCAACGTTTTTTTCATTGAATCCTTCACTCGAGCTTAGTAAATGTGCCCCTTACATTCTTCAAAGATGTATTATGTTTAGATATTTTTGTACTGTACATTGTAAACACGTTTTTGTATTAACACAAATTTTGTACAGAAACATGAAGTTTTATAGTGCAAAGAATGGTTCAAAAGTATTGTGCAAAAGTGTTTTTATGATATCCACTTTGTATAGCATAGTGGTTTGCAATAAAAGCTAAGCATATTTTATAGTTTATATTATTTTTTAAAAACTAGAATTTTGTTATTTAATAAAAGTACTTCCATTACTCATAATTAAAAGAAAAGCAAAAAATAAAAAAAGTGGAATTACTTTCTGACATTTGAAACCTGGTAAAATGACTGCACTTGTCTATTAAGGGTTTGGTGAATGAACAATTTGTATTGTATATTTGTGTCAGTGGCCTTACCTCTGAATCCTTTATAGGAGTAAATAAAGAACTATTAAATGTAAAATATTCTGCTTGGTTATGTTTAGCTGCTGTATATCACTACATATCATTACACTGGTGTCGGATAGAAGCAGGAAGCATTGTGGCACCACTGGGGTCTGGGGTCCATTCTAGACATAATTGGGGGAATGTTATATTGGTCGGATAAAGCAAAAATTTTTGCAATGCAACAGATGTCTGCAATATAAAAAATGTTGCCTTTGCGAACACTTTGCCCCTCACGTGACATTAGAATAGAGATTGCAAATTTTAGAGTTTGCCATAGTGCACAATGTATGTAATAAAACTTCTTAAAGAAACGTAAGAACACAATTTCATATGCTGGAATTGAATGTCAGAAAACATGGGCGAGGCCCATTTATCAAAGGTTGAATTTCGAATTCATGTGAATTTTTTTTTAATTCGAATATACTCACAATTCAACTGGGAGGTTATTTAAGAAAAAAATTAGAACGTCTGATATTTGATCGAATGGTTCCGACCCGAAAATTCTAATCATATTTGATTCATACAAATCAAAGTTTTTCTCCCGAAAAAACCTTGAATGTCGGGAAGGCTATTAAAATCTCCAACCTCTGCCATTGACTTGTAAATTAACTCGGCAGGTTTTAGGTGGCGAATTTTCGAATTAAGACTGTCTCCATGGTAGAGGTGTGATAAATCACACTTTTAAATTTACGTTTGCATAGGGGGATTAAAATACGAACGTGTAAATTTTGACACTTGGAAATTCAAATTTACTATTCAACCCTTGATAAATCTGCCCCTACAGTATTAAAGAGGGGTAGAGTCCTGCATTGAGTCGTGTTCCTGCAGAATACCCACAAATTGGTGGGTTTTGGGCGGTAAGACCCCTGTCCCATGACCATGTGGGTAGTCCACAGGAACCCAGCAGATTGCAGGCTGCATTCCCTCCCCACATCTTAAACAATGATTTCCACTGACCTGGTCGATCCGCCTCAGGAGTAATGTAATTTCCCGTTTGTGCAGGTCCCGGATCAAACTAAAGATTGGGGCAATGCTGGTTGGTTCAGGCAGCAGGAACAGGGGACTTTGTTGAGATCCAGCAGGTCTAGTTCTCACATAGCAGGTGCGGGTTGGGGAATGGTTCTGCCCAACTGGAATCGCTCAGGACTCTACAGTGGGGAATGTGTCGGTGAGAGATGTGCCAATGTTGTGTTTCAGGTAAGATGCCAGTAGGAGAAAGAGTCACATCATGTGACAGATTTATCAAAGATCAATCAAACTGGGATATCAAGGGGCTGACAGGGAAATAGAATGTCTTGAAAACTGGTCCAAACTATTATCATTTTTTCATAGCCCCATGGGTATACCATTATACTGGTGTTAATGCACATTCTATAGAATACATTTAAATCTCATTTTTACATTTGCACGAGGATCACATAAAAATGGCATAAATTCCAGGAACACTTTAAATCCAGTAAAGAAAAAATGCTTTACCTGTGCAGGGCCATAAAAACATATAGTCAATCCTGGGAAAACGTAAAATCTGTGGGGGGGGGATTTGTAAAATAAAACTTGCAAGCAGGGTTGCCTAATCCTCTTGTTTCATTCTATAACCCTTATTTGTTTATTGTACATTGTTGGTATAATAATCAAAAGTCCACTTTGATGGATCTCTTTATCAATGACGATATTGGTATTAAGTGCTCTACCAATGGCTTTTCCATTTTTTAAAGGGTATTTGACACAAAAGACAATACTGGAATGCAAACGTGCTGAAATAAACTTTAATGCTACTCACAGGAATCCATTTGTATTCTAGACTTTTTTACAGTTAGACAAGTATTTTATACAATAAAGGTTCAAGCGATATAACAGATTAGGGATAATGCAGAAGGTACAGCACTTAGTACGAGTTAGTCATTGGCTTTATTACATTATAAAAAATAATTAGAACATTTAAATATGTACACATTTTACAATTCTTACATATTCTAAACAGAATGCAGGCCAACTACATATTTACTTTACCAATATCAGATACAATTTGAGTGGCTATCTAAAATTATTGGTGCTACCAGTTTTTATGTATTACAAACCTAAAATTATAATAAGATCAAAGATTGCCACCCACAAATTGTAACAATTAATAAGTGGGCAGTGCAGGGCTAAATGGCAAGGGAGACTGAGCCAAGCCCTGTCCTTGGGGGGGGGGGGTGAAGAGGAGAGACCAATACCTCAGCTAGAGTTTGAACTAGGGGTAGGCAGGCAGAAGAGGTTTGTGCCTTAAAGGGGACCCCTCACCCCAAAAAATTATTTAAAATCCCATTTTCTCACATTAGTCAAGCAAAATGAAATTTAATTACACTATATAAATTATTTGAATCTTGTTTCCTTCAATCTGGGAATCCATAATTATAGCAAGCAGGCAGGAGCCATTTTGTGGACACTGTTATTAAGACAAGCCTTCCATCATCTCAGAATCTTGTTTGTGCGCCAGAATGGGGGACCTGATGTCCATCCCCATGCCCTGGCTACACAATTAAATGGTGAAAAGGAAGGGGGAATGTGGGGAGTGATATCTAGGAAGTGTTGAATGGAAAGTGAAAGTATTCAGAAAGATTTTAAAACTACCGGACACATTTTAGCCTCTATATCACTTATTGCCTTATTCCTATAGACTAAAAAAAACAACTTGCTAACATACATTCATTAAATAAAGACAGCTCCTACACACAGGAGTTATTTGTTGGAGAATCCCATGAATTGAGTACTTTACCGTGTCAGAAAGTCATCCCCAACATGGCTCTTGGTGCAAACACCATAACTATACAATGCTACGTTATGAAGAACAAAGTTACAGAAAGATCCATTACCCGGAAAACCCCAGGTCCCTGGCATTCTGGATAACAAGTCCCATACCTGTATTGGTAGTTTAAATAGAAGAGTTCCCAAATATTTAGTATTAAAACCATTTAATGCCTTCCTTTGTCTAAATAATTAGTATTTATCAACTCTTAGATAAGAGTCCATGGGGAGATTTTCAATGTTTTGTTCCCCTTCAGCACAAAGCTACAAACCTCAAAATCGTGCCAAATTCCCTTTAAACAACAATGGACTGACAGTTGCTAATTTCATGAGATGTGTCAGTGAATATTTCAGAGTGAGAATTACCTCTTAAGAACGTGTACCAGCGCCTCCAGACAAGTGAACGTGGCACAATTTTTCTCCCCTGTCCAAGTGCAAAACACTCCAAATCATACTATTTACCTGTTCCCTATACTATGTGGGTAGGAAGACCTTTCCTGCAGACCCTGCTGGCCTTTTGGGAAGGTTTAGCCTCGTGCACCACAAAGAGGGATTGGTATCCTCTAAACCAGCTATCCCCAAAATGTTGCTCACCAAGCCCTTTCATGTTGCTCCCAGTGGCCTAAGGGCAGCTGCTTATTTTTGGATTTCTCCATTGAAGGCAAATTTTGGAGGCACAAAGTCCAGGTGTACTGCCAAAAAGACCCACCTGTACCCTGCCAGTCCACATAGGGGCTACCAAATAACCCCTTATTGAGCACCCCTAGAAACATTGTTTCATGCTTGTGTTGGTTCCCAACTCTTTTTACATTAATATGCGTCTCACAGGTAAAAAAAAAAAAGGTTGGAGACTCCTGCTTTAAACCATAAGTAAGGGAAAAAAATTCAAGGACACATACAGTTTCACTTCCAAAAATAAAATTGCAAGGCTATACTAATCCAGTAGTGGCATATTAATGAGAAGTAGTCATCTTATCGATATAGTTAAAGTGCAAAGTAGCTTCCCTCTGAGTCACAACTACTACTGATAACATTTGCAGATAGGAAAGAAACCCTTTAATTTCTAACAAGACTGCCCTATTGTGTGTGAAGGGTCAGG
Source organism: Xenopus laevis (assembly GCF_017654675.1). Taxonomy (NCBI): domain Eukaryota; kingdom Metazoa; phylum Chordata; class Amphibia; order Anura; family Pipidae; genus Xenopus; species Xenopus laevis. The sequence goes on along the minus strand of NC_054382.1, from coordinate 28,442,480 downwards.
GGGCAAAAACTGTGCCAGCCAAGAAATTC